>NC_140173.1:3542556-4085056 GCF_963971535.1 Notolepis coatsorum | reverse complement strand
AATATCACAATATGCAATGAATGCGATAATCAATATATTGCAAGACATTTTGACTGAAGAAAAATACCCATGAAAAGGAAGATACCCATGAAAAGGAAGATATCTGGAATTATGAATTTATTCACAGAATTGACATGAAATATGTTTTAGTGTGCATCACAAACTGTCCAATTGTACATGAATTTGTCAACAAATTGCATAGTGCCTCTTTAACACACACTGACCGCAACTTGATTATTATTAACTATTAATTATGTCCCCAACTGTGTTACCATCTGCAATAAAAATAAATTAGATCATCTCTTTTATGTAATATGATAAAGTGTTCTGTCTGTTCGCCTCATTCCAATAATTTGTATTGCAGTGAAATGGAATTTTGAAGCAAAAAAAACAATAATCATTATTATAATTTCTTTTACATTTAAAATATTGATACCTGGCATCATATCAATATAATATTGGCACATAAAATATTGAGATATATTGCTGTATCGAATTGTCCCCCATCCCTATGCAATATATACCAAAATTGCAATACTATCCTATCGTGACTTAAAGGCCCACTTGCATGTTGTATTTTTGTTCAATAAATAAGGTCAACGGTGACTTTCATGAAGAGGGACATATTTTAATCCATGGTTCATAACGTGCGCGTGTCATCTTAATGATGATGTCACACCAGGTACAGGGCAGCAGGGGCTCTGAGAGTAACACGCAGGTAGTGGCAGGAAGCAGAGAGCCTTCTTGTTACTACTACTAGCCGAGGAGCTAGTATCTGTTTCACCTAACACTATTGCTCCTTGATAGCCATTTATCTCTAAAGCTAACCACTATTTGTAAAAGCCACAACCACGTTACCATATTTGTAAATACTAATGCAAATCATTGTGTCGTTGTACATATTATGTATATAACGTTAGTTGCTAAGTTAGCTAGCTTGCTAACTAACATTCTCGAAACTCCTAACATGCCCCGATTTAAAATGGTTCTCTCCTCTTTGTATACCTTTGTCCTCACAAACAAAGTATTCTGCCAGGGAACTTATGGACACGACAGTAGTAAGGTGTTTGAGCTTGTAACGTTAATGTTAGTTAGTGTTATGTACCATGACCTTGTTTGCTCCTGTGTCACTGGGCATGCAGGTGAGGGCCGCTAATTAGCTAATTGCTGCTGATTGGTTACCTGCTGGCAGCTTTAAAACCAGCCCTTGAGTCACACATGCAGGGTCTGTGGTTAGAGGAGTGTGGGTTAACAGAGAGTTATCACGGTCTTCTATTCTTGGTTCTTTAGTTTGTATCAGTATTTCATTGTTAAAGTAGGCTTTTTGGGTTAAACACAGGTTTTGGTGTCGGTTTTGCACATAGGTTGCGTGCCTTTGAGCCAGGGTCGTAACAGTTGGGCGCTCGTCCGGGATATTTACCCCTAGAAATTGTTTGGTGTGTTTTTTTGTGTGTTTTGCATGGTGTGTCATGGTGCTATGGTGTGGGTGGTGTTCGTTACATATTGTGTAACGTGGGGGCTGGAGCCGTTCATCAAACAGGTGAGTATGCCCTTATTTGTTTGTAATTTGATGTGACTACTTAATGCTGTTAAAATATATAGTTTAGTGCACACCACATGTAGATAGGGACATTATTTTCTGGTTGTTGGTTAGCTTCCTGTGCACCACATACTCCTGGGGCAGTCAGAGAAGTGATTAGTACCATCTACTTGTCTTGTACCATACCATGTACTTGACGGGTGGATGGTCAAATATGATCTCTGGCTGGTAGCAGGTGTGGTTGAAGACGGTTAGGTCTTGTTATGTACTAGGAGCCTGATCACTCCTGTGTCACTGTGCATGCAGGCCTGATCACTCCTGTGTCACGGGGCATGCAGGTGAGGGCTGCCAATTAGCTAATTGCTGCTAATTGGCTACCTGCTGGCAGCTTTAAAACCAGCCCTGGTAACACACATGAGGGTCTGTGGTTAGAGAAGTGTTGGGTAACAGATAGCTGTCACGGTCTTCTGTCCTTGTACTTTAGTTTACACCAGTAATTCCTTAATAGAGTAGCATTTTGAGTTTGAGCACAGGGTTTTGGTGTTGGTTTACACATAGGTTGCGGGCCTTTGAGCCAGGGTCGTAACAGGTCTACAGGGCATTAGTTTAAGGGTAGGTAGGATAGGGGGCCAGAAAACACAGGTAGTGTGGTAGGGCCTGATTTAGTGTTTTTTTAGGGTAGACATGTGGTGGGCCGTTTTTGACTGCAGTTTAGATGTAGAAGCGTAAGTAGTCATATCAGGTTAGAAGGGGCACCTGTTTGAATTTGTTTGTTGTATTTATTTTGTTTGTTTTGAGTGTTTGGATAGCCTACCTGTTAGCACCTGACCTCCTGCGCGTATGGCACATCTATTTATTTCAGGGTGGTTGTTTTTTTAATTTATTTTTGCAAATTAGAAAGGTGCGCTCAGTAGAGCACACATTTCCACCGCGTCCCTTTATGGTTATTAGTATTGGCATTAGCATTCTTTATGGTTCTTCAGTGGTTCTTCAGTGGTTCTGTAGTGTGTCTTCAGTGGTTCTTCAGTGGTTCTTCAGTGGCTCTTTAGTGGTTCTTCAGTGGTTCTTCGTGGTTCTTCGGTGGTTCTTCAGTGGTTCTGTAGTGTTTCTTTAGTGACTCTTTGGTGGTTCTTTAGGTAGATTGTGTGTATGCTAGGGTGCTTTTGGCAGTTTTTTGGTGACTCTAAAGTGAACGGGTTGTGGCGCTGGTGAAAAAAAGATGGCTTCCATTAGGGATTTTGTTGATCGCCCTTTGCATGACATGTTGGAGAGGTTTTCCAAAGAACAGCTTCTGGAGCTTGCTGTGCACTACAAGGTAGAGCTTACTCCCAGTGAGAAACGTTTGAAACCGACTGCCTTGAGTGCTTTGAGGGTTTTGCTTGTTAGGGAGCAGGTGCTTGTGGCGAGGGTGGAGGAGCCTACTTTGTCTGACGCGTCTCCGCTGCTATCTGGTGCGGAGGGTGAGTGGAGGCTTAGAGAGTTGGAGTTTAAGGAAAGACAGCTGCTACAAGAGCGTGAGGAGAGGAGAGAGGAGCGTGAGCATGAGCGTGAGCGTGAGCTTAAGGAGCTTGAGCTTAAGGAGAGGAGAGAGGAGCGTGAGCTTAAAGAGAGGAGAGAGGAGCGTGAGCTTAAGGAGAAACACATGTTGCTGGAGCACGAGCGTGCGCAGAAGGAGCTTGAATTTAAGCATGCTGCCTTACAGGCGGGGGCTCTGCAGTCAGAGTCGCGTTCCGGTTTTTATGTAGGCAGGAATATTAGGATGGTGCCTCCTTTTTTTGAGAAAGAGGTGGAAAGATATTTTCCCCTTTTTGAACGGGTGGCAACCACATTGAAGTGGCCTGATACAGCCTGGACACTGCTGCTGCAATGTGTTCTTGTTTGTAGGGCGCAAGAAGCCTATACTGCTCTGTCCCTTGAACAAAGCGCTGACTATGAGCTTGTTAAAGCTTCCATATTGAGGGCTTATGAGTTGGTCCCCGAGGCCTATCGTCAGCGTTTTAGAGCCTATCGCAGGTCGGAAGGACAGTCTTATGTTGAATTTGGAAGAGAGAAGGAGAACCTGTTTGACAGGTGGTGCACTTCTCAGAAAGCAGAGTCAAGAGAGCAGCTTAGACAGTTGATTCTCCTAGAGGAATTTAAAAGATGTGTTCCTGATACCGTTTCCACTCATCTAAACGAGCGTATGGTATCGAAGATAGGCAACGCCGCTGTCTTCGCTGATGAGTTTGTGTTGACACACAAGTCCGTTTTTTTGGAGGACTACCGTGTTGAGTCCAGGGATAGGCGTCCTGTTCAGGGGGGCCGTTTCCCGAAACCTGTGTCTGCTGGTCAGTTAACTTCACCTCCTAGGCGGGGTGGTTCTGCTGGTGCATTCCCAGAAGGGATTATCTGTTTCTACTGTAAAGAACCTGGTCATATCGTTGCTGGGTGCCCGGTGCTTGAGCAGAAAAATTTCAGAACGGTGGCTCTGGTAGAAACCATATGCAGAACACCTATGCCAACGTTAGATGGTGATGGGGGAAGTATCAAACGTGTGGACAAAGAGCTCGAGGGTTCCTCAAGATTTATGATGGATGGATTTGTTTCCCTGACTAATGCACTAGAGTCCAAACAGGCTATAACAATTTGGAGAGATACCGGTGCTTTTCAGTCCCTCATTCTGGAGGGGATTTTGCCGTTTTCAGCAAACTCTTCTTTGCGTTCCGGTGTCGTTGTTCGGGGCTTTGGGGGTAGATTTGTGGATGCACCTTTGCATGAGGTCACGCTCAATTCTCCCTTAGTATCAGGCAATGTTGTTGTGGGGGTATGTTCTCACATTCCCATAAGGGGGGTGTCCTTCATTCTAGGGAATGATTTGGCTGGTGACAAAGTGTTGGCTACTCCAGTTGTAACTCCCATTCCTGTGGTTTCTGAGGTCCCTAATGAGCTGGCACAGAAACATCCAGGAGTGTTCCCTGTGTGTGCTGTGACACGGGAAATGTCAAAGGACAAAAGTGATGTTGTTGATACTTCGACTTGGGACATTACACTTAGTGACACATTATTTGTTGAATTGAAATGTGTACCTGTTGAGAATTTTGGAAAGCACACTGTGGATGTACCTCTGCATAATGATTCTCTTGATTGTGCCTTTGTGTTAGGCCCGGTGGTGAAACCAGGGTTGACATGCGTGCCGGAGAGGCATGTGGTAGGAGATGATCTGGCAACGCAGTGTCTCAAGGTCTTCCCAGCCTGTACGGTGGCTGAGGCCACGAACAAATTGGAGGATGAGTGTGGGAAGGATGCTATGAGAGGTGCTGTTGATTCATGTGACACCGTTCTAGTTGAAGAGGCTACTAGGCCTGACTTAGGCTGCCAGCCTTCCCACAGTAGCTCTATTGTCCCTAATGTTTCACTTGTGGGCAGGGATGGTCCCAGTATGTCAGTTGATGATTCTGACATTGATCCACGTGTCCACACTGATTCTCTGCCATGCACTAGGTGTGATGGTCAACCTAGTTACCTGTGTCCTGTGGAGCAGGAGCCGCCTTCGTGACCTGGTCTGTTGAGTGGCAGCCATTTTGATCAGGACAATGTTATTCTGGGTGACGCCATTTTAGGTGGTGTTCCAGACGTTTTTGTGACGGACGTATTGCCATGTTCCAGGGACGGTGGGGCTGTACCTGAGGCGGTACATCCTACTCTGGATGTTCACGGTTTGCAGTATCCTGAACTACCAGTGCCAGGTGGGATGGAGATGGGCGCGGTGGTGGTATCAGAGATCTATGGTTTTTGTTTTTCTGTGTTCTGTCCTGTTGAGCGCAGTGAGATTAGTTCTCAGATTGATTTAGGTTTGCAGTCTATTTTTGACAGGTCGGTATCGGTGGAGGGGCCTGTTGAAAGGGGGCTCATATATGATGAGGTCTTGGTTGGTCGACGGGGTCCTAAGTCTTACGCCTCAGGGGAGGAGGCGCCTGCCCAACTGCAGCCATGTACCGCAGTGGCGGAACCTTTTGTGAGGTCTAGCTTGCCCGAGAGTCGGGACAGGGTTGTTTTTTGTTTTACACAGCATTGGCAAATGTTCCACAGTGGGGTGCATACAACACGGTTGGTGGTCGTGTTCGACAGGGGCCGGCCCGTTATCGCTGTTGTGGTAGTGGCCCTGACAACTAATGGGTCACAGTTTTTAATTTTTTATTTATGGGTTTGATGTGTGTGGTTGCCTCTTGGGCAACCAGTTTGGTGGGGGAGGTGTTATGTACCATGACCTTGTTTGCTCCTGTATCACTGGGCATGCAGGTGAGGGCTGCTAATTAGCTAATTGCTGCTGATTGGTTACCTGCTGGCAGCTTTAAAACCAGCCCTTGAGTCACACATGCAGGGTCTGTGGTTAGAGGAGTGTGGGTTAACAGAGAGTTATCACGGTCTTCTATTCTTGGTTCTTTAGTTTGTATCAGTATTTCATTGTTAAAGTAGGCTTTTTGGGTTAAACACAGGTTTTGGTGTCGGTTTTGCACATAGGTTGCGTGCCTTTGAGCCAGGGTAACAGTTAGCTATCGTGGTAGCCCGTTTCGTGACTGTGATGCACCGAGTGGGGCTACTAGGGGGCTACTATCGTATCAACATGCCGTGACGTGTAGCTTGCTAGCCGGCATGATGCGTGCAGTGCTTTGCCCCACAGGTCTGAGAAGAGGACCTTCACATTTTACTCGTTCCCCAAACTCTTTTACATGCCCTGATTTAAAATGGTTCACGACAGTAGACATAATGCTAATGTTAGCGGGGTAACGTTAGCCAGAGCCATATAGCCAGCTTGGTACTATGACCCGCGACAGCCCACAGACCAGTAGTGCTGCTGTACTGAACAACAGGCTGCCTAGTGGTACATGCAGGGCCGCCTGGGAGAAATGCGAGGCCCTGTGCAAGATTTAAACGCGAGCCCCCCCCCCCCCCCCCCCCTAAAATGTTAAAAAATATATATATATATATATATATCTTTTTTTTCTTTTTTTTTTCTTTTTCATACAGTCAACATATTCTTAAATAATAGCGCTGCCCAAGGCTGGGCATGATACAGTCAACATATAGCAAGAGAGAGAGAGAGAGACTCCCGTTCTACAGTCAATATACAGTGTTATCGCTGCACAGACCCGGCAATGCCCTGACCCTCCACCAGAGCAAGGCCAGAGAAGAGAGAGTGAGAGAGAGAGAGAGAGAGAGAGAGGAGAGAGAGAGAGAGAGAGAGAGAGAGAGAGAGACATTGGAAAGAAACAACCAAAACCAGAGCAAATTTAAATGCTATTTGGCCCTAAACAGAGAGTACAGTACACAGTGGCAGAATTACCTGAGCACTGTGACTGACCCAATACTAAGAAGATCCTTGACTAGGTACAGACTCAGCGAGCACAGCATAGCCATTGAGGAAGACATATACTTCCCACAAATTGCAAACACCCAAGAGACTTTGAAAACATGGACAATAACTCAAAACTCCCATACCTACTGGGAGAAATACAAGAATGTGAAATAAAGCCCATTTGAATTGAAGAGAGAGAGATAGATAGAGCATGTCTGTGTGTGTTAGAAAGAGAGAGATAGAGAGAGAGCAGTCTGTTTGTGTGTGTGTGTAGAGAGAGAGCATGTATATGTGTGTTAGAAAGAGAGAGAAATATAGAGAGAGAGCATGTCATTTTGTGTTTAGAGAGAGATATAGAGCATGTCTGTGTGTGTTAGAAGAGAGAGAGAGAGAGAGAGAGAGAGAGAGAGAGAGAGAGAGAGAGAGAGAGAGAGAGAGAGAGAGAGAGAAGAGAGAGAGAGAGAAGAGAGAGAGAGAGAGAGAGAGAGAGAGAGAGAGAGAGAGAGAAGAGAGAGAGAGAGAGAGAGAGAGAGAGAGAGAGAGAGAGAGAGAGAGAGAGAGAGAGAGAGAGAGCATGTGTGTTTGTGTGTTAGAGAGAGAGAGCATGTCTGGCTCAACATAACGTTAGCCAACATAACGTAGCCTTAGCCACGATAGCTAGCCGGCCCGAGAGAGAGAGAGATATATCCACAGCGGGAATAGAATAGAGTGCATTAAAAACTCACCAAACGTCCAAGAGGATGGAGACAACCGCGTGGAGTTGACGAAGTTCATCTGCCGAATGACTGTCCTCTTCATCTTGGCATAACAATGCTGCACACGCTGTCTCTAGGTTAGCTAACGCTTGTTAGCCTTTAGCTAAGCTAGCTACTAGCCGACATGGCTATCCTGACTGTCTGAACCACACGTTAGCACTCGGTATTATAACGTAGCTAAAGCTAACTAGCTGTCCCTGCATGTGTGTTAGAAAGAGAGATAAATATAGAGAGAGAGCATGTCATTTTGTGTGTTAGAGAGAGATATAGAGCATGTCTGTGTGTGTTAGAAAGAGAGAGAGAGAGAGAGAGAGAGAGAGAGAGAGAGAGAGAGAGAGAGAGAGAGAGAGAGAGAGAGAGAGAGAGAGCATGTGTGTTTGTGTGTTAGAGAGAGAGAGCATGTCTGGCTCAACATAACGTTAGCCAACATAACGTTAGCCTTAGCCATGATAGCTAGCCGGCCCGAGAGAGAGAGAGATATATCCATGGCGGGAATAGAATAGAGTGCATTAAAAACTCACCAAACGTCCAAGAGGATGGAGACAACCGCGTGGAGTTGACGAAGTTCATCTGCTGAATGACTGTCCTCTTCATCTTGGCATAACAATGCTGCACGCGCTGTCTCTAGGTTAGCTAACGCTAGTTAGCCTTTAGCTAAGCTAGCTACTAGCCGACATGGCTATCCCGACTGTCTGAACCACACGTTAGCACTCGATATTATAACGTAGCTAAAGCTAACTAGCTGTCCCTGCCTTTAGCTAAGCCGACATGGCTAGCCTGACTGAACTGTCTAACATGCAACAACTTTCATCTTCAGTCCATCTGACCGTCCTCTTCGTCTTGGCTGGCATAAGCATAATAACCTCCAATGCTGCACGTGCGAAATAGTCAAACGCAGCTGACGCACGCCGGCCGAGTGCCGACTGTACACATGTAAGTTGTAACCCCTCCCTTCGTTGAAACCAATAGTATGTCTGCTGCAGAGCCGCAGAGGAACAAGTCAGACACATTCTACAAACGTGTCTAATGTGAAATATATAAGCATATAAGCAAAACTAGATTTTAGGTCTGTGATGAAAAGGGGCCTCGCGGGAAGGGGGGCCTCGCAAAAAAATTTAAAATAATAATAAAAAAATATTTTATTTTTATTTATTTTTTTATTTTTTGTGCGAGGCCCCCCTTCCCGCGAGGCCCTGTGCGACCGCACTGCTCGCACACCCCCTGAGGCGGCCCTGGGTACATGTAGTTCTTTTTTTACGACATTAAAAACCTTATAACTACCTTGTTTCAACCAATTGTAGCTGGTCCATCGAAATCTCTCCGACCATTAAACCCATTTGCGTCTTGTAAGGCGTCCATTTGGATCAATGAAATAGCTTTCTGCACTCGTCAAACTCCATTGTAGTGGATCAGAAGTAGGGAAAAGTTACCTGAAGTGACGTCACGGCACTGATTGCGTCTGATAAGCTTTTTGATTGGCTCCATACATGTTATTTGTGTGTGAACCTTTTTAACCATTTCTGAGTGGAATTTCCGGCGTCAAATGGAAAATGAAATTAGATACCAATGATGTAAACTACCCATAATTGAAGAGTAGGGTTTAACCTGCAAGTGGCACTTTAAGTATCATGATGATATTGTATCTTGGGGCCTCTGGTGATTCCCACCACTACACACATGTACATACAAACATGCACACGTGAAAACATTATGCACACGCATGTGTACACACACACACACACATACACACTGCTAAGCACCTGGGGTAGATATCCAAAGGCAGTGACAGAATTGATATCAAGGAGCTGAACATGACAGGTATTGATTCACTCTCAGCACTTGATGGCCGTGCAATACAGAGAGGCTTTAATTGCTGCACCAACAATGAGCTAACCATGTGAGGAATCCTACAGCAGGATAATAATAGCCACCCAGCTCACAGGAAATAAATAACTTACACACACACACTCCCATCTCCCCCTCTGCCGTCTCCTCCTCTATTCGAGCAAGAAATACCCAGAAATCACATACTATATTATTATTATGATCTTGAGGAGTTCAATAAATATTTGTGAAGAGCAGCTCTCTCGCCAAGGTAGTGAACTAGAGCATCAAAGGCTCTGAACTGTGATGTCATCAAGGAAGAAAGACCTGGTGCCACTCCAGTCGATTGCCAGAATGACTTTGTGAACTAATAGAATTAATGAACGAGTAAACTAAATTAAAATGTGCCTACAGTGTATCCTTAATCATAGTCAAACATTCCCTGTTATTGGAGCAGCTCTAGGATCTGGCGTGGTGGTGGTCATGGTGACATCATTGAGTTGGCCTTGTCTCTCTTGTAATCCAGCTTTGGGAGAGGGACGCCCATGTTCACAAGTTAAGTCATGCCTGTTTTTATCTAAATATTTATCTATTTATTAAAGAGATTTGCACTACATTCATACATAATTTGCATTTGTGCCTCACTGTTTACTTATTTTAACTCACTGTATTTAGATATTACTTAGGTTGTACTTTAGATTGTATATTGTAGTGTATATTGTATATTCCTCTTTTACTTACCTTTTTACTTACTTTTTTACTGTATGAAGCACACTCTCATGGGCTCATACAGAACCAAGCATTTCACCGTAAAGTACATGTATTTTATTGTGACAAATAATAAACAAACTTGAAACTTGAAACTTGTCCAACATCATAGATGTTGGGTGGTTTTCCCCTTTAAGAATACTTCAAGAAATACATGTGTATATTACCAATAATAACATTATTATAATGAACTAAAACCAAAACTGAGACTATAGGCAGGAACATTTTAGTAAATTGAAAGACCAAAGAAATCATACGGTCATGGAAATTGTGATGGCTTTTTGTTGTTGTTGTAAATTGTGATTTAAAAAACTTAATTGGGAATAGTGAGCATGGTGAGTGCCCATTTACTCTTGATGACTAATTTAAACAGATTAATTTACGATATCAACCAAGTTTATTTCAACAAGTGACCTTTATAGGTTAGGGTGAACATTTACCAGGTTGGTATTGAATACACCAGCTAGGTGGTCTATAGATGCATGCAATAATGGTCTGACAGGTTGCAACACTCAACAGAAAGTGTGAGGATTGGTTCTTTCCCCGCCACACGCTTCTTGGGGTGCTGTGATGATTGGTCCGTTGCCTAAACGCACACTTCTAGGTTAAGTATCAATTACCATCACGCACCTGATGTGTGTGCTAATCAGCGCCCCAGAGGGCTTTATATACCAGGACCGTCCTTGTATCGTTGTTGGGTCATTCTGGAATACAACTGCTTTGCCTGCTTTTTTCCCGTTGCTGTTTCCTGGTCTATATTATCTCCAGGACCTTTCTGTGGAGAACTGTTTGGAGCTGCGCCTTGTTACCCGTTAAGCGTTGCACTTGGGTGAGTGGAATCAAACCCCTCTGGATAATTTGGACTGTGTGTTATTGAAGAAACACAGAAGATATCCTTTTGTTTGCTCTGGATAAGTTCTGATTGTGTGTTATTGAAGAAACACTGAAGAGATCATTTTGTTTTGCTCTGGATAGTTCTGATTGTGTGTTATTGAAGAAACACTGAAGAGATCATTTTGTTTGCTCTGGATAATTCCGATTGTGTGTTATTGAAGAAACACTGAAGAGATCATTTTGTTTGCTCTGGATAAATCCGATTGTGTGTTATTGAAGAAGCACTGAAGATATAATTTTGTTTGAACTGGACTCAGCCGGATTGTGTGTTATAGAAGAAGCACTGAAGACATCTTTTGTTTGCACTGACTCTGCTAATTGTGTGTTGGGGAAAACACTGATACCTCTCTCTTTCTCCGTTTCCCACCTCGAGGAAGAGCTGGGAGTATCTGCAGAGCCGCTACAACATCTTATGCCAAATTCCCACCACTGTCGCCAGGAGGATTCTGCAGACCGGCTGATGACTCTGCCGGAGGCAGTCTCCCCGTTTGTTTGATTACTGTACCTATTCCGTCTTTTGACTCTGTAAATAAATACGCCCTAGCATTTGGCTAACTCTGAACTTCCTGTCTGTGCCGTTGCGTTTGAGGTCGGTTACAAACCATAACAGAAAGAGGGAAATGCTTTTGAATGTCACATTATTTATAGACCAGGCTAGGGTTGGGATACAAGGAGACGCCCCCACCAATGTGGTCTTCTCTGCATCTATATATGCTTATAGTTGTTAAATTCAATTCATACAAATCAGCAGTGTCAACCATGTTTTGGTTAGCCCTGTTACATTCAAGAGTCAAGTCAAGAGTTTTATTTGTCACGGCATACAAGTATACAATGAAATGCGGGTGGTCTTGAAAGAGAAGTCGAGATTGGTCAAACAAATGTTTAAGGTGTCATCGTTTTTTGGCAGACTGTGAACATTGATATGAAGGAGAAAATCACTGTTCAGTTTTTGGAGATCCACAAAGGATTTAAATTCACTCTCATCAAGTAAGCAGATGTTCCAAAGGAGGCTTGTTTCAGATGAGCTAGACGATTTGTGTCTGGGTCATTATTATATAAGATGTTCGAAGTTGAGGAGTTTTGAAATTCACTATCTGACTGTTGAAAAGTAACGGAGAGTAATCTTTCAGAGGTTCCTTTTTTTTGGTGTGTGAGATAAGCCAAAGACTGATGTAGGGGGGTTATACAAAATGTGTCAGATGGCTTGGGTGTAGATGATGTCATGGTAGCTTGGTAGGGGGAAAACACATGTTCAAATTGTGTATTGAAGACATGCTGGCACAGATCCCTTCATGCTGTAAGTTGTGTGTAGTGTGGTTTCTGTCACCCGCTGGCTCTCGTGGTTTAACCACCAGTATGTCATAGTTAATGCCAGCATAGTCTGCTTGTTATCTGGCCTGTTTCATTGATGACATGAGGTCTGATATCTTCTTCCTTCGCAATGGAGATGAATCCTTTCCATAGGTAGCGGTATTCTTGAGGTGAGTTCTTGCCTTGGCTTGAGTTATTCTCAAGAATTGCACCTAAGCCTAACTGTAACCCTTATCTTAACCCTAACCTTATCCTCACTGGAAACCTCAGGCCTAAATCTGACCTACAAATACAGATCACCTGCTGAAATACAGTGAACACTTGGTGGTTGATCTTAATCTGTTTCAATCATTCATCAGAACGAAATGCACCATCGCCATGACACTGTGATGCTACATGACTGTGTGTGATCCTCGCGCAGCTAGGGTGCTTCTCTCTCACACATATAATAGTCCAGTCATTATATGAAAAAACGATAGGTTATGACTATAACCAAGTTCTGTTAGTTAGGGGCGATGCTTGGCATCACACTGCACTATCTCGCGTACGTGCACGCGCACTGAATAAACCACAAATGTACCTCTAATACCAGTATTAGTCTGACCACACCCCTCATCAGCTTACCTTCATAAGCAGGTGTGTGGTCACCTGCTCTCCTCCTTCCCAAGCTTTCACCACAAGGTGAGGACAAGGGCTGCAGCGGCCGTCTGATGCCAAGCATCGCCCCTAACTAACAGAACTTGGTTATAGTCATAACCTATCGTTCTGTATCGTTAGTGGCTTAGCTTGGCATCACACTGCACAATGGGAGGCCAAGCGGAGCCACTGGCTGACAAATACACCCCGCTGACAGCCCCCCCACAACCATCAGAACAGGGAGGGCCGAGCCCCCCCGACCCCCCCTAATGGAGGGTAGCCCCCCTATTAGGGACGTCACGGGAAGGCGACGGACCCGACCGTGCGAAGAGGCACTCAAGCACTCAACGCACAGGGTGAGCAGACCGTGGCTTGACCCCACGACTACACACACGCACAACCCGCATGCCACCCGGGAACGAACGGAGGAACAACCTCGTTACTGCCCCCAGAATCACGGGGTCAAGGGCAAACCCAACCCCGTGGCAAGGCCGTAGCAGCGGAGCACGAAGGAAGACCCAGACCCACCAAAAGGACTGGACTCCCTAGAATGGGGGCCCGGAGAAGTCCATGATGCCAGCATCAAGACCCCACCAGGTGGGCACGTAGTGCCCCGCCCCCCACATCGCCAGCGTATTCGGACAAAGGCCCCTCAGTTACTGCACCTGGTATTCCCAGGCGGAATCCCATCCAAGTACTAACCAGGCCAGAACCTGCTTAGCTTCCGAGATCGGACGAGATCGGGCGTGTTCAGGTTGGTATGGCCGTAAGCCGAGCGGGCCCTGTCCCCCCAATAGTACACCACCTGGCACACTGACCCTGCAGAACAGGCAGTCAGCATGGCCGTAATCACACAAAAAAGGTTAACCAACGGAAGCAGGCAGCGCACCGGGGAAAAACCAGGCAACAGGCTGTTAACCCTAGCCTGGAGACTGCGGACGAGACAGGCGCCAGAGGGGACAGCTGAACACAGCCGCCCCGGCGGAAGGAGCGTAAGCTGGCGGTGTTGCATGACCAAGCCTCCATTTAACAACCCCTACCCAGAGGGGTCGAGGCAGAGAAGGCTGACACGATTGGCAGACGTCATGAACGTGCAGGGGCACCCTCAAACGGTGAACCCGGGAGTTGACACTGCTCCAACACACCAGGGAATCAACCACCTCGGTGTTACCCAATGCGGTGGTTGTTCCTATAACCCCTCAAGAAAAAACTCCAAAACACACCTGCGGGTATACACCGGCTATACCGCAGTACAAGTGTTTCAGTTTCCAAAAAGGGTTAACCCAGGCCTACGGGTCGCAAACATCACTTCGGACCGGGCCTGGCGGTACGGGAAGCACAGGGTCACCAGAGGAGGTCAAAAAACCACCCCCACAGGCCCCTCTTCGCCATGCGTGAGAGAGGAGCGAAAAATAATGGAGAACCAGCCCCTAAGCACACCGTACCTGGTATTCCCCGGCGGTCTCCCAACCAAGTACTAACCAGGACCAACCTGTGTAGCGGCCGAGATCCGACGAGATCGAGCGCGTACAGAATGGCATGGCTGTAAGCCATGACGACAGTGCTGAGTAAAAACATACCCAACCAGGGTCTCCATAGCTCTTAACCCTGTGACACCCAGACCGACCTGGCATTTTTCCCCCTGAAAAAAGCCCAAGTCCCTCAGGGTACCAGAACAGCAGATCTGCATCCCCGGCGGACAACGGGTTCAACTGATCTGGACCAGCGTGACCAGAACCAGTCCCGTGCCCTAACCACGCCGACATGCCTACTCCAGGAGAAGGGCAGATATGCGTGTTGATCTTAACATGAAAAGAAGGCGCCACCCAGACGTTCGGACGAACCGCGCCTGGTGGCCCACCCCAAGGGCGTGAGACCCCACTACATATGTTCAGATCCATCCCGTCATCATCCCCCAGACATGAACGAGAATCCGTCGACAACCCACCCAGGTCATGGGATGTGGTCGTCGGAAGAGGAAAAACCCCCATCTCAGTTGCTTTATAAAAACGCTGTTTCAACCACAAGCAACCAAGGCGTGCCAGTCAATCGCCTGTTTACAGCGAGCTAGCACTATACGTGCGTCGGGACACACCCCCATCAATGAACAGGCTATTTAGACCTGTCATTGAATCCCCAAGGCGCCCAGGGGAACGACAAGAGGGGTGTGACACTCCCTAACTCCAACACTTCTGGAATAGAAAGAAGGAAGCATCAACAGTATGTATCCCAGTCTACACAGCCGGGGGAAAAAATGTTCACATTTTTACATCCCACCACCCTCCCATAGGAAAGAGACGGGGATCCCCAGAGAGACTTCCCACGCGAGCTGTACAGATTGAAAAGAATATATTGCACCTTGAGCCATGTAAAAAACTGGTTTTAGGGCCTCCGGGGAAGAGGCACTGAACCCATACACACTCAATAAACGAATTGAATCGAATATACATACAATAGAAAAGGACCCTTCTAGAGGGTCCACTCACTTTGACAATCTGAGGAGGAAGGCTCTGTACTCTGATGGAGGCTTCCTCACATGGAAGAAGGAGTCCGAACTCACAGAAGGCCTGAATAGGCGCTTGGTGAGGAGGAGCCCTGACCACCCCCCCTGAAAACAGATCCATCACATGGACCTGAACAGCACACGGAAGTCCTACCAACAGAGACGCGCACGGTGACGTACTCTATGGCGGGGGAATTCCTGCGGTGCACACGCCCAATATACCAGGCCGTGGGACCAGGAACTCCCTCCCCCCCCCCCCCGTAACGTGCCGAACCGCCACGTGACGGGAACCTTGAAGGACAGGGGGTGTACCCCTGACCGACAGAACAATGGGGAGAGGAAAGGTTACCAGTTCACCCCTTTACGACCCCACACCCATGATACGATGTAACGACAAAAAGAGAATATGACACAGTCATAGTCAGCTCTATGAAGCGTTTCACAGCTCCACACAGCGCATGAGCTAACCTGCTATCTGATTTTTACTAAGGAAAAACACAGAATAGAGAGGGCTCTAAGAACCCCGGTCCAACATACACATGTGCTTCTGTGGCCAGTACAACCCAGTTGTAGGTCACATGACACACACAACCCATCATCACCTACAAAAAATGGCAAAAACACTCAACAGAGGAACGCCGTTTTTTTCACAATGAGAGAATACATCATTCTTGATTAGTATCGACCACAGGCCTTGCTAAGCACACATGACAGCAACCAAACCAATTTCCCTTTAGGAAATAAGTTTCTCCAGCAGATTTAGCACAACCTCAGCAATCAAGCTAAGAGTTACATCGTATCCCTACCACACAAAAGACACAATTAATGCACAATATGTCTGATAGGAGGATGAAAAAGTCCCCAGGGAACCGGGGGGGAAAACACAATCCTCCTATTTTACCCTCAATACGGCCAGTTAAAACAGGAAAACCTGTTAATGTGTGAACACACTGTTCATTGTCATTACAGTCTGAGAAAGAACATTCTTTTACTCACTTGTCACCAAGCATAGCTTCATAGGTTAGTTGCCTTAGTAGTGAGTACACGGTACATATAAACACCATGATGTTTCTCACACAACAACCAGATCATTACATCACGATTTGCACGGAGAAGCTAACTGCCAGTGACAAAAAACAGCTCACACATAACCCGCAACGTATCCTAAATGCATTGCAACAACACACGTTTTGGGAAAAAACACCGTTATTCACAATACATTTAGCAAAGTAAAACCAGAAGACGTGTTATGAGGTCTGGTCAACCCCGTTCCTACCCGGAACGCAGATCAGCGAAGTGCAGTCACAGACACCGTAGGAACACAGCCGTCCTGTGTTGTCCGAACTGGGTAGCGACACCGCCCCAACCCGTACTACAGTCCCCCGTTGATGCAACCTTGCCGTCCAGGCTCAGGGCAGGGTCGACGAAACATCCCCTGTCAAGGATGACGTCGCGGTCAAGAGTGTAAAACATGTTAAAATCAAAGCACGTTCAACAGAATAGCATCAAGCTAACGGCGATCAGAAGCGAGCTCACGGCGGCGCGCGAGAAGCTAAGCTACCCCGCGCCAGCCATGGCCCATATCACCAAGCTAACGTTACCTAGCGACCACGACATGCTAGCCCCGCAGCTAACAGCTGACTGGCTAATAGTAGGCCCTAAGCAGGCCATGCAGCGATCCAGCAGGCTAACGCAGCAGTTAACAGCTGACTGGCTAACCGTAAGCTATGAACATGTAAACAATGACATAACACTCACCCAGACAGGCCGCCGTTCTGAACCTCTCCTCACTTTTTAAGAGAAAAGAGAAAACAAGATGTCAACACCGCTTCACAACGGTGACTTTACCACATCCGACGGAATCAGCACAGTACCAACTGGCCTGTGTAGCTGACTTTGAACATGAATCTGCCGCTATCGCACATTACATGCACATATCCCCTCGTGAAGGAATACTCTCATTTGGATATGAAAGATGGGGCCTTAACACGGTGACAGAGAGAATCCACTCGTCCAGAACACACAGGGATCACCAGTGTCAATGGTCGCGGCCCACTAGTTAAAACTATAATGGTCTCCAGACCAAGGCCTTCTGTCGCCTAGGTGGCTAAACAAAGGACCCTAGCCTGGGGCCGGTTTCCATAAACTTTGTCAAGTAGCCCCCATAGCACTAACAGACAAGTGGAGCCCGCCAGCAAACACTACTCACCCAACCTGGAACGCACCGCTTCTCACAACAGCGGCATGTCCGACAGTTCAGCTGTGGCCTGACAGGTTTCACCCCAACAAACACAGCAAGGAACTGCAGTTGAGAAGCATGCAGCGGCGTGCTCCCAATACGAAAACCGGTGGAGGGTTTTTAGAATGATCATCATCTTCCAGACACTCCAGTACGAAGACAATATCGCCGTATTTTCTCGAAAAATAGTGAGAGAGAAAATAAAGATATGATGTCAACGTATCCTTGTTTCCCAAAGCTGCTCCTAAACCTTTCTTCCATCATGGTGTCAAGTGTGGGGATCTACCGAGGCACTTCTTCCTTGTGGTGAAAGCGAGAAGGAGGAGAGCAGGTGACCACACACCTGCTTATGAAGGTAAGCTGATGAGGGGTGTGGTCAGACTAATACTGGTATTAGAGGTACATTTGTGGTTTATTCAGTGCGCGTGCACGTACGCGAGATAGTGCAGTGTGATGCCAAGCTAAGCCACTAACGATACAGAACCTAGGACAAATTGCAACAGTAGCAAACTCAACTGATTTTGTATCCTCATTATGTCCTTAGTGAGGGAAAAAAAGTCCCAAGGAATCCCATCATGGGAAAGTTTTGAAAACGACCTATATATATTCATATCGAAAAATGCCTGTTATAACATAGTGGTGAAAATTTTACTTTTAGATATCACTATAAAAACTCACAAGCTGATTACACACACAAAGACAAGAAAAAAAGTCAATCACAACTTCATTGAATTATTCTGTTTACTCATGCAAATCACACATTATCTTATTTGATATGCACCAATTAGCATACACGCCAGAACTAATCAAAACATTTGATAAAGAAATTTTTTTCTTCTTGGAATATTAGTAGATAGGCTCTGTGGAGCTCAGTCCACGAGGATGGGGCTCAAGGGTTTATGTCCGTGGGGATAGGTCCATGGAGATGGTTTTTTTTTATAATAGG
This sequence comes from Notolepis coatsorum, assembly GCF_963971535.1. Classification (NCBI taxonomy): domain Eukaryota; kingdom Metazoa; phylum Chordata; class Actinopteri; order Aulopiformes; family Paralepididae; genus Notolepis; species Notolepis coatsorum. The sequence continues at coordinate 4,066,305 of NC_140173.1, read as the reverse complement.
CGGAAACTACATATTTGTACAGCATGCAAAACACTACATGATTCTTGCACAAAACTACATGGGCTTAACATAAATTTGGTATGTCTGTATAGGGGAGGCTTGTAGGTACCCATGTAACCCATTTCCATTAACATATATTGAGGTAGAAGGCCAAGGGACCATTTGAAAAATGGTGATGGCCATATTTCCCTCCCCAAAAAATCGTCTTAACTTTGAATAATTAGGTATGTAGCCCCCTTTCCAATGAGGTAACATGACATGGTTGGTCTCATTGGAAACACGAGGTTGTCTAGAATCAAATGGTATCTTTACTTTGGGGTTCCTCAAAATTTGAACGCGTCACAATCTCTGAAAGACAGTGTCGTCAGTGATCCTGCCAGCAATCAAGTACATTGAAAAAAAACACATTTCCCATGATGGGATTCCTTGGGACTTTTTTTCTCTCACTAAAGACATATTGAGGATACAAAATCAGTTGAGTTTGCTAATGTTGCAATTTGTCCTAGGTTTAGCCTAATTCTGGCCTATAATGACTGGACTATAAACCCGATGGGGGAGTGTACACATCAACCGAGACATGTGCAGACACACTCGGGATGACTTTATGAAAAGAAACAACTACTCAAACATATATGACATACATGACATACAGATAGACAGTACTGCTACATCTATACATTTATTACATACCAGAATTACAAATACAGTACTGTTTGTGATACAAAAAGAGTCTAAAAAAGAGAGTATACATTTGATGAAGAAACTGTACATTGGAGGAGGGGGGGGGGTTGGGTAGGTGGGGTGGGGAAACTGTACATTGGAGGTGGTTGGGGGGGGGGGGGGGGGGGGGGGGGGGGGGGGGGGGGGGGGGTGGGGGGGGGGGGGGTAACTGTACATTGGAGGGGGTTGGGTTAGGATATTTAAAGGGGCCAGTTTCGAATTGCAGTCTCCCGTAGGTGCTCTTTGAGAGTGGTTTTGAAAGTGAGTAGTGATTCACATTCCTTTAAAGCTGTGGGTAGGCGTTCCACATTGATGTGGCATAATTGCGAAACGTGTTTGACATCCTAGGTTGTCAAAGTGGGCAGGGGTGAGGTGGGTTCTAGGAGTAAGGTCAAGCAGTAGTCTGACCAGTTTGTTTTGTGATGTTTGTCATTTAGTTTTAGCGCCTTTGAGGTGCTTTGGTACCATGAGGTGCACGCATAGTCGTAGTACCCTTGAATGAGTGCTCCTGCCAGAGTCTTCAGGGTATTCTTGTTTACCAGAGAGGAGATTCGGTACAAGAATCTAGTTCGTTGGTTGACTTTTTTGATTACATTGGATGCCATTTTGTCACAGGAAAGATTTGCCTCTAGGATGGAACCTAGGTAGGTAATTTCATCTTTCCTTGTGACAATATTGCAGACAACAGAGAAGCCGTCGGTCTTGCTGAGTTTGTTATTTGAACCGAAGAGAATGGACTCTGTTTTGCCCATGTGTAATGATAGTTTGTTATCAGCGAGCCAGGTGCAGATTCTGCCTAGTTCAAAGCTGAGGGTTTTTTCAACCTGTAACTTGTTCTTGTCAGAGACCAGCAGGGCTGGTTGCAGTCACAAGTTGCAGTCACAAGTTGACGACATGTCATTTGCATAAATTAGGAACAGTAGCGGTCCTAGTATGCTTCCTTGTGGAACACCACAGCTCACTGGGAGGGCGGGGGGTTAGGATACAGTTTACCTCCACCATCTGTTCTCTCCCCTCCAGGTAGGATTGCATTCAGCTTGCTGATAGACTATCAAAACCAATTGCTTTTAGCTTGTCAATCAGAATGGAGTGATTGACAGTGTCGAAGGCCTTTTGTAGATTTTTTTCCGTGCGGTACTTTTCGACCAGTTCGTATACTATTTTTTCCATGACTTTCGAGATGGAGGTAAGAATAGAAACAGGGCGGTAGTTGCCTGGGTCTAATTTGCTGCCCTTTTTGTGCAAGGGGGTTACTCTCGCAATTTTGAAGTCCTTGGGGACGTGTCCCTGTTTTATGGAGAGGTGTGTGTTTATGTGTGTGATGACTGGGGTGATGGCGGCTGCTGAGTCTATGAGGAATTTGGAGGGGATATTGTCATGGCCAGTGGCCTTGTTAGGTTGGAGGGCCCTCCGTTTTTTGAGTACCTCAGCTGTTGTTACCATTTCTAGTTTGAAATTGTCTTTGCGGACCCCTAGGTTATTGTAGTAGGCTATGATGTGTTCTACCCCAAAATGCCCTCAGTGGGAGGGTAGTTTATTTACCAGTGTTGTGGCTATGATTGTGAAGAAAATGTTTAAGTAATTGGCCACATCCAGCTTGTCTGTGATGAGCATGTTGTCCGTCTTTATGTTTATGTTTGAAAATCTGGTTTTAAGTTTTTTACTGCAGCCTAGTTGATTATTGAGTAATTTCCAAAGTGCACAGGGTTTATCCTGACACATACAAAAGTGTGAATGCATGCATGTGACTGCACACACCTTCTCAGTCATAACCACCCACACACACACACACACACGCACGCACGCACGCACGCACGCACACACACACACACACACACACACACACACACACACACACACACACACACACACACACACACACACACACACACACACACACACACACACACACACACACACACACACACACACACACACACACACACACACACACACACACACACACACACACACACACACACACACACACACACACACACACACACACACACACACACACACACACACACTAAGTGCCTCTATCTCCCCATTGGCTCTGCCTTGTCTGTTCAGAAATGGCTGTGGAACTCCCCAGGATGCTATAGCCGGCTAAAAGCCTCACCCCTGGTGATCTCCCAATATGTGTTAGCTCAGGGGTCAGCAACCTTTACTATCAAAAGAGCCACCCCCCCCCCCCCCCCACCCCCCCCTCCCACAAAATAAAATTCCTTTGGAGCCGCAAAACCAATTTACCCTTAAAATGAAGATAACACAGTGTATAACATTTTATATATAGTTATCCCCAAGCATACCCCACATTTAGCATAAAATGCCTGACAATTGCATACCCAAAGTAATTTGCGATGTATTATACTTTACACTTATAGCACACAGTGTGTTGCATTAATGGAATTATAAAGCAACAAAAAGATTTTTTTTTACTTTTTATTGCTGTTTTTACCTGTTAAAGGAACACCTCAAACTCTTATGAAGAGGAGAAAAAAGACTGTCTGTAGACCTATTTTTAAATAAAACACAGAAGAGGAAAAAAAAACACTGGCATCTGTAGACCTACTTTGAAATAAAACCCTGAACTATGCAGGTATATTTGTGTCTTTCCCTTATTTGTGGAACATTTATAAAATAAAAAGTAGTCTACTTTGAAAAAAGACTACCATGTGTAGACCTACTTTGAAATAAAACCCTGAACTATGCAGCTCTATTTGAGTCCTTCCCTTATTTGTGGAAAATCTATGAAAAAAAAGTAAATTTTTTGTTGTTCGCAAATTTCTCACCACATATCAGGCATACAGGTAAGCCTGCATCGTTAGTCGTGAAATCAAATGAATCTGTCCACGCTGAATTAAACGCTCTATTTTCCTCAGACTTTCCTTTTTTTGGATTTATCCATGGGTACTGACTAAATATTTTAGTTGATGAAATATTTTTTCATTTCAGTGTCACAGTATGACATCGATCTCCAAAATAAGAGATAAAAAAAACATTGTTTAATCAGGGAGCCGCAGCTGATTGGCTAAAGAGCCGCATGCGGCAGAGCCCCAGGTTGCCGACCCCTGTGTTAGCTGATGATATGGCTGAGATAGCACTTTGTCTATGTGTACCTAGTGGTCACAAGAGTCTCTCTGTCCACGTAGGTCTTTATCCTGACTGAGCATATGCTAGGATATTAGTGAGTGAGCGCCACCCTGGGGAGTGCTGTGGTGCAGTTTAGATAAGAGCATTCTCACTCTAACTCAACAGCTTTAGAGGTGAAAAAAGCTTCACCAGCACTGGGACATGATGCAGGACTAGGCTCACATTCATCAATGTCTCACATCACCTTCAAAAATAATAGCAACAATACTAACATGAATTATGATAATTATACTAATTATTATTAGTATTATTATATTGAAATATGAATAATTATAATATATATAATTAATACATAATGTATAATTATACTAATAATAACAATAATATTAATAATAATCCATGAGTATAAGTATATGATCTCTATTGGGCGGCTACGTGGCGCAGTGGGCAAGGCGCTCGCAACGAATGCTGGATCTGTATGTTTCCTCCATTTCATTGGTTGTTTTATTCATTTGAATTGTTTTTATTCATTTAATTTTGTATCTTTATCTCCTGTATCACTTTGAGATTGTCACAAATATAAAGTGTGTTACAAATTGAATTTATTATTATTATTATTATTATTATTATTATTATTATTATTATTATTATTATTATTATTATTATTATTATTATTATTATTATTATTATTATTATTATTATTATTATTATTATTATTATTATTATTATTATTATCACTGATGAGATCCAAGAGAGGGTTCTCTCTCTGTGATTTCTCGCTTCAGGAGAGAGCGGTGCGCAAATCAAATCAAATGTATTTGTCAGGCCCGACAACACACGTTAATGTCCCCATGGGCCGGACACGTGTTCTTTAAACAAGTCAAGAAGAAACATAACAATAAGGCAAGAACAAAACAAGAACACCATAAGGTCCAACAAATTTAAAATAAATGCAAAATAAATGAATGAATGCAAACACTCCCAGACATACCCCACGCGAAGGTAAGGAAAAACTCACTAAAACCTAACAATAGGAAAGAATGCACCACAGGCAGTGTGGAGGAGAGAAATCTTAGAAGGGCCATTCAAGGGGGGGATCTCCCTTCTTAGATGTCGGTGATAGTAGTGTTGCAGACTGACAGTTGGTAAGCATGCACTCATGTGTGTAGCGTACTGACTGAACTGTCCCGGAGCACAGGAAGAATGTGAATTCTTATCTTCTGGGGATGTACTGACTGATGGATGCCCCCCAGACATAATATGCACCAAACAAATCATCCTCACCTCAGCACAAACAGCTCTCTGCACTGTCCATGAACTGCAGCTCTACAGCACTTAATGTGAAGGACATTATGAAGATGAAAGCAATTCTTAAAAACACATGCTGAAATGAGACAGGATGTGTCATCCCTGACTTAAACACAACATACAAAAGACAATACAGTATACTAGTAGGAAAGACAATACAGTATACTAGTAGGAAAGACAATACAGTATACTAGTAGGAAAGACAATACAGTATACTAGTAGGAAAGACAATACAGTATACTAGTAGGAAAGACAATACAGTGTACCAGTAGGAAAGACAATACAGTATACTAGTAGGAAAGACAATACAGTATACTAGTAGGACAGACAATACAGTGTACCAGTAGGAAAAACAATACAGTATACTAGTAGGAAAGACAATACAGTATACTTGTAGGAAAGACAATACAGTATACTAGTAGGGAAAACAATACAGTATACTAGTAGGAAAGAGTGTACTAGTAGGAAAGACAATACAGTATAATTGTAGGAAAGACAATATGAAAGACAATACAGTATACTAGTAGAAAAGCATTGTATTTGTAACATATTGCATACTGAGTAATTTGTCATCACATTCGTATGGTATGTGTTTATTAAGGACACATGCCTTTTCCCCCTCAGCCCATCTTCCTTAACATTACATTTACATTTAGTCATTTAGCTGATGCTTTTATCGAAAGCGATTTACTGTACAAGTTGTGTACAACAAGTCAGCAGGAAGGGTACAACTCTATCAGCTGAGTAACAATGTCCATCAAAGTGTTGAATGCTAAAATGTAGGTTAGTATATTATAGGGCTGACCCCGATTAGTTGAATAGTCGACTAATCGATCGAAAGGAGCCTTAGTCGACTGCCAACCTCTTAGTCGAATGCAAAAGAATTTTATTTGTTTTATTATATATTTTTTTATTCTTTCCAAAAGCAAAGAGGCCTAGAAGTGTGGCTAACACTAATGGTGCGCATACCAGCAAGGCTAACTGCCTAAGAAAATGGGCACAGAGGCACTGAAAGAGGATTTCACCCATCTAATGAACACACTAGACTAGACAAATAATCAAGATGTATCCATCAGTGGACCAATTGCATGCTTTTACAGAGGACAAGAAGCCTTCAGTTGACTCCTTCAGACATCAAGCACCCCCCACAGCCCAGATGGAATGATACTTTTTATATAAGTATATCTTCTTTTTTGGGGTAGCCAGTCGTCTATCGGCAACTTTCGGCCAATCAAAGTCGACTATCCAAATCCTTAGTCGGGGACAGCCCTATGGACAAGTGCATGACAGTAAGGTAAGTTAGGGTTATTATGTTTTAATTTGATTTATTATAATTATATTATATATTATATTATATTATATTAATTATATTAATTATATAATTTTTTTCATTTCAGATATTGATTGAAGAAGTGTGTCTTTAGTCGACTAGTCTTTATTTTCAATGATTATGAATTATGAAAACAAGATAATCGACTTTTAGCCAGGTCACGTTTTTTAAGCCAGGTCATGTTTCTGTTTTTCAGTTGAATTGTGAGTGAAAGGAAATCCACCGTTAAAAAGACAAGCTCAATAACAATGTTTCCAAAGTCAATGTGTAATGGTGATCTCAATATTGACCAAAATAATTGTGATTATGATTTTTGCCATAATCAACATTTATTCATTTCCATCATTGTCCATTGAAATAAGCCCCACCCCTTTCATATATCATAAACAGGTTGTCATAGAGACTTATGAGAGGTGTCAATGAACTCAGTACAGACTACTACTTTCATTGATCTAGGTAGAATTGGACAATACGAAATTGGGATGGGAGAAAAATTTAAAATGGGAGGAAAAAGTAGATACAAAAAAAAACATCACTTAATGGACTGTATTGATCTATTTGTGATGTGAAATAAATATTGGCCCGGTACCGATCGGGCTAAAGAGGTTAATATTGTACTAGTGTAATAGTGTAATAGTGTGTAAAATATCTCTCTTGGAGAGCCTGAGGTGTGGCCAGCAATAGCAACCCCTGCCCTATCCCCACTCAACTCCAACCAAAATACCCAGATCAAAACAATAAATGTGCAATTCCAAGCTGGGCTCTTCTGCCTAGAGGTCGCTCTTTGAAGGCATTACATATTCTACCTAAAAGTTGACTAGGCAAACCTAAAATATCACAAAACAGCTCAAGACCTATTAACTTAAGCTAAGGGTGTCTGTATGTAAGTGCAGGGGCAGAGGGTTGTGTTCAAAGCAGGTTCAAAATAAAGACAAGAAAAAGGAACAAAGTCATAACAGCAGGATGTGTTGTTAAGCCCCTCAAAAAACACCTGTGATTGGATAATGCTGTGTACTCTGCATAGTACGGGGATTAGAGGAATCCATTTCTTGGCCTCGTTCAACATCCTAAAAACTGGCAGAATCTTCCCACTGGGCTTTAACTAACACCAGCCAAAGTAGGATGTAGTACAAAGTAGTACATACCAATACAATCTGGACTGCTTGGCAGTTTTAACATACAGTATAATCCGGCAATTATTTGTAGTTAATGGGTGATTTGACTGTGTTGCTTCACATACCAGGCTATATTTCCTTTCGGTCATGGTCAGCACGGTCATGAGAAAAGTTGCAGCCTCTCATCGGGGTTCCATACTGCCATAAATTCAATGAACATCGTTTTGTTCGTGACATTCTTTTTCAGTACAGTCATGTACTATCAAGAGATATAAAATGTAAATAGAAACATGTTAACATATGATGATTTCTGGATTCATATTGCTTTTGTCAATATTTGGATAATAGCATTGATTTAGCGTGCAAGGCAACACTAAGATGTGCTGTATATAATTGATCACAGCATTGATTTAGCATGCAAGGCAACACTAAGATGTGCTGTATAGAATTGCTCAACCTGTGCCATGTTAATAAATTCATGCCATTTCTCGCCTTTACAATTTTTCCTAGGTGATCGATCAAGCTGAACAATAATGGTGTATATAACAGAAAATGCAAAGTGATGTGCTGAGAGAGAGATAGAGAGAGAGACAGACAGACAGAGAGAAAGAGAGAGGGAGACAGACAGACAGAGAGACAGAGACAACCTAGGATGGCTTAGAGTAGACGACAGAGTACAGCAACTCAGACCAGGCTGCAGAAACAAATGAGCGGCATAAAATGTTATCGGGGGGGAACAATGGTTTTTCAACACATCCCTTTTATATGTTTCAGCTGGGACAGCGGCGCTGTGGCTTGCTTGGCGCTGCCCACGGTGCTGAACTAAACAGCAGAGAGGCAATTGAAAAATCTAATTTCTCTCTATCTTAAGAACTTTCACTTATACAAAAACAGACTGAACGGATATATATAACAGACCTGCTGGGGCAGCGGACTGAGAGCAGGGGACACAAACAGGCTGGATAAGATGGTCAAGAAGGCCAGTAGCGTGGTTGGGGTGGAGCTGGACTCTAGCGAGGGTGGCGGAGAGGAGGAACCTTGCTAAGCTCCAGGCCATCAGGGAAAACCCCTCCCACCCACTATACACAGACTTGGCTGACAGGAGGAGCATGTTATAGGCTCACACTACCTAAATGCAGCACAGAACGGCACAGGAAGTCCTTCATTCCGACAGCCATCAGACTATACAATGCATCACTGTGCCTCACTGCATCACTGAGCACAGAGTGACAATTACCATCTTCCTGGACTCTTACTTTTTAAACAGCACTGTGCATTATTACACCTACTGTAGACTTCAGTATATTTTTACTGTATTTATTTACTGTATCTTTTATTCTATTTTTATTCTATTTCATTTTATTCTATTCTTAGGCCATTTGTTTTGTTATTCTTATTTGTGACTTGTTCTCTCTAAATGTTTAATGTTGAGTGATTTGCAGTGTCAAATTTCCCTCAGGATAATACATTTCTATTCTATTCTATTCTATATCTTTGAAAAGTCTCCATTTATTCAACACTTCTGAATTCACTGACAAACTGAACTGAACTGACAAAAATAAGGTGCATAAAAAAGCAAACAAAATTCCTCCACAGGCTACTCACCATCATAAGTATGGCAAGCGGTGTTTGGGGACAGAGTGAAATCTTCTTAAAACACTGCCCCTCCACTCATTCCTGAACTTTTTTGTTAAGTCCTTCTCAAATGCCAACTGAATTAAATTGGCCTTAGTTGCGTCGATGAAGCATACTAAGGCGATGTTCTGTAAAGACGTTCTTGAGCAGGGGTCGGCAATTATTTTTCCCAGGGGGCCGAATGAGCAACTGAAAATATGTTGGGGGGCCGGGCCAAAATTCCAAACTCAATTATGCATAATATACATTTTATTTCTATATAAAAAGCAGTAAATGGCATTGTTTTGACCCCTGGTAAGGGTGTATGTTATTATTTGGCAATTAAAAGGTGAGGTTAGCTTTCAAAAATATCATTTATTCAAATAGAATTTATTTCCAAAATGATAAAAAGAAATGTGAAACATTAATAACAAAGGGCATTTTGAGTTTCATATACTATTGAAACAAGGCTTTTCTTAGCTTTCTAAAGACATCACATCATCTTATAGCAAAAATAAACAAGACATGTCACTGAACTGTGTAAAGAAAAGTGTCCCAGTTTTGTAGCCTTTTTTACTTTACATGCCTATATTAAACATTTAATGTTTTCAGAACTGTGCAAAAAAAAAAATATATATATATCAAGTGTCCCATTTCACTTGTTATATTTCCACATTTTAGTGTTCTTCAGTTATTTTTTTTTCATTCAGTGTGAGAAATCCAGTCTCTGTTGAGCTTTAACAAGTCCATCAAAGTCAGGTTGCATGTCTGCGGTGGAGATGTGAAGCACAGCTGCCAGATGTTCATCAGTGAGAGAGGATCTGTACCATGACTTGGTAAACGTCATGACTGAGAATGTCTGTTCACATATGTAGGTGGATCCAAAGAGAACCAACATCTTCTGAGCATGTCTTCTAAGCGTATATTGTGCGTGTGAATGTTGACATGAAAAAAAAATAAAATAAAAATTCTCACAGAGTGCCGTGCTAGCTTCAGTAGTGTTGTTGTTGACATCAGTGCCCACTAGGGCTGTCCCCGAATAAGGATTTGGATAGTTGACTTTGATTGACAAAAAAAAAGAAAAAAGATTTTTTTTTTTTTACCAGGGTGGGCACAGCTGACTCAGTGGGCGGGCCCGGCCCCCTAATGCCCGCCCATGGCGCCGGGACTGCAGCAACTGGGCCCTCATTTATCAATAATGCGTAGAAAGTGTTCTATTTTTGTTATTACGCGCGGAATTTAGAATGTCTCTACACACAGAAAAATCGGGATTTATCACACGTGCATACACGAGTCCTACATACCATTGTTCTTACCGTCTATGCTCATGCATGATTATCCATATATGGTAATGAAACACCCCCATGGGATGTGGAAAAATTGACTAAGCGGAGCGAACTCTGAGAAACTTCACGAGTGAGATCAATCACGGAGGTCTAACCAACTAATTTAACGCACTGTTGAACCAAGAAAGAAGACACAGCGCGTGTTACGGAAGAAATACGCGACAGGCTGACGCACTTGTACACGGTGATGTTGGATATCAACGACTCCCTAAAGACCATTGCTGCAATGCTGCCTGTTTGGCGTTGGTGTCTTAACACTTTCAGTGCCGTTCACGTAGAACTACGTTTCTGTCGTCCGATCGTTGAGTGCCACGGTATTTCTTTTATTATCTATATCCATTCAAAATTCAGCGGGGCACCTTGTGCATACTGTTCTGAGTGTGTCTGAGCTGGCAGACGGTATTATACCGCCCTCTAACGCCTTCGGCCAGTAATGCACCCGGTTAGCAACGGGTTAGTTTATTTTCTATACTGAGCTGTGGGGGCGGGTCCGAAACACTCCGGGAAAACACACGCTTCTAGGGATGGCTTGGACAACTGACCTCGCCCGCCCGTTGAAGAGCAATGCCCAATAACGCCGGAGGCACGATCGCTGTGGATAACTGGAATGGCGATGAGATTATTGGATTCTTTTTTTTCCATTACTTCAGAGACCAGGTAAGGACACCATATAAGGGGGGGGGGGCGCTGGTCTAAGCCACATTGCATGCGTGCACGACAAAGGATAATAGTGATGATCTAGCGTTGATTTCAGGAAGATCCGATAATCAGGCGAAAAATGACAACGTGTTTATTGAATTACACAAAAACGCTGTTTTCGTGTCTTTTCCCTGGAATTGCTCAGAAGCGGCCGGAATATGTTCATATTCAAAACGGTATCAAATGGAAATGTACGGATGAAAAAAGAATCTGTTTCTTGCACGTTGACCAGAAGCAGCGAGGGCGTTAGTAGACCCATAGCGATACTATAAAATATAGGTTTAGTTCTACAAACTACAACTACGTTTACATGGGGTTAATGGGCGGCACGGAAGTGGTCACTTCCCGGAAGGGGCGTGGCACTCAATGTGTTAATAACAATGTTGGAATATGAATGCCTTTTTTCGTTTCGTTCTTTTAAAGTTCGATTGGCTACCTGGTATAATATGATTTGTAGAGGCATACAATGTTGATGTCGGTATTAGGTAGCCTATATAAATTATATATAATAGCATAGCCTACATTATGGAACAGTAACTTGCGCATATCGCATGGCACAGACAGAGCCCTGCGAAGCCTGCATACAGTAAACTAACTTGATCGTTAATCTAACTGTTGTCCTTTACGCTTATGAAAACATTAAATAATATGTATAGGCTATGGGGTTCCCAAACTTTTCAGGCCGCGACCCCCAAATAACGGTGTCAGAGAGCCGCGACCCCCACTATTATAGGAGGTAAAATATATATATATTTTTTTAAAGATTATAATATTTTTTATTTTTTATAAATGGAAATGTATGGTTGAAACATGCAAACGTTCAAACGCACACACACTAATAAGCATTGGAGGCTTTTAACCAGGGCCGGACTGGGGAAATCATTCAGGCCAGGAAATATAGTCCAAAATATAGCCCCAGTCAGGCCACTTTTTAAGCTGGCATCACAAGGCTAGCATATGTATGATTAGCAACAACACTGATTTTTATGGATTTTCTGTTTTTTTTTATCTCAGATTGAAAAAAATACAATATTTTATTCAACTTCAGCCCTGATCATAACACCACATATTAATTTTATAATTCTAACCCTTTAAATGCCAGTGTGTGTGATGGCATATATTTGCAATATATCAAAATGCAAAGTAGATTTTTCTGGGGGGGATTATTACAGGCTAGCATGTGTCAATGATTAGCAACAGTTTTTTGTAAGGGTCCCGCCTCCACCAATCACATGATTTGTTTCCTAGACGGTCTCAGACAGTTATGCATGTGGCTGAGACGGATCGGGATTAGAAGCTGCTAGGAAACTGCTTCTCGGCTACGAATTAAAGCCACGATTGAAAATAATGTACTTTCTTGACAATAGCCTACTATAACAATAATACAAGAGCATATAAGATGAATGAATCTCACTGCCATGTAGCATATACGCCATGTGTACCCCTTCTGCAATCTGTTAATAACATTTACAAACAATCATAAGATAGAGAGAGAGAGAGAGAGAGAGAGAGAGAGAGAGAGAGAGAGAGAGAGAGAGAGAGAGAGAGAGAGAGAGAGAGAGAGACACAGACAGACAGACAGACAACAGACAGACAGACAGACAGACAGACAGACAGACAGACAGACAGACAGACAGACAGACAGACAGACAGACAGACAGACAGACAGACAGACAGAGATGTCTCAGCTTTTTAATTATCTAGACATGGTGCTTAATAATAGATATGGCTCCCAGGGTCACCTTTTTTTAAGGTTTGGCCCCGAATATGAATCTAATCCATATGGAGAAGGATTGTTGCTGCTCTCCCAACAAGACTATGTGTCGGTAAATGCGTTGTCAGAAAACGTACATAATTTAAGAGAAAATAGTGTCTCAATGCTCTGTAATAACGAGGAGGCAGAACTGTCAGGAGCAGGGTGTGAACAGAATGGATGGGAGAGGGGGGGGGGGGGGTGGGGGAGGGGGGTTACACTGAGAAATGTCAGAACTCCCCAGTGGCTTCCTTCCAACAACACTTCTGAAGAGACGCGGGTCATGCCGTCCGGGTCATACCGAGCCCCCATTGCTCGCGGTCATTTAGAGAAAATTTTGTTTAATGTGTTCTGTTAATCTTCCACACACACAAGACTTAATGTAGTGTAAAAAACAAGAAAAAAGGACAATGCCACAGAGACGTTTCAGCAGACTGCTGCTGGTCCGCTGAAGGGGAAATACGTGGCGCTGGTAAGAATGCCATCGAGGATATAAACATGAGAGAGTTCAGAGTTCACACACGCACTTCACCTGTTCAGATGAGGACCGGTCTAATCAGATAAGGACCATAAAGCCATCAAAAAGGAAGGTACTGGAGCACACTGTACTGTATTGTACCCATTCTGCAATCTGTTGATAAAGTTTTCAATCAATCAATCAACACGGATCATCTATAGCCTTTGAGTTAAATGATAGTTACAGTACCTTTTCAATTGTCTATGATAACGTTATGTTATGACTATAACCAAGTTCTGTTAACACTTAGTGAACGCTCAGCGTTTCATGCATAATCTCGCTTCAGCGTATGCACACTGAATAAATTTCAAATGTACCTTTAAATGCCAGCATTCATCTGGCCACACCCCCATCCGCCTACCTACATAAGCAGGGATGGGCCACACACTCATCTCCTTCCCAACAAATTTCATCACAATGAAAAATCAAGGGCCTGCAGCAGCGTCTAGACGCTGAGCGTTCACTAAGTGTTAACAGAACTTGGTTATAGTCATAACCTAACGTTCTGTCTCACACTAGCTCACGCTCAGCATTTCATGCATAATAGGAGCTGAGCGGGAGCTAGAAGCTCGACAAATGTACCCTGCTGAGGTCCCCCACAACCATCAGACCAGGGAGGGCCGAGCCCCCCCGACCCACCCTAATGGAGGGCACCCCCCCTATTGGTGGCTTCACGGGAGGGCGACGGACCCGACCGTGCGAAGAGGCACTCAAGCAACTTAACGCACAGGGTGAGCAGAGCGTGGCTTGACCCCACGACTACACACACGCACAACCCGCATGCCACCCGGGAACGAACGGAGGAAACAACCTCGTTACTGCCCCCAGAATCACGGGGTCAAGGGCAAACCCAACCCCGTGGCAAGGCCGTAGCAGCGGAGCGCGAAGGAAGACCCAGACCCACCAAAGGGACTGGACCCCCTGGAACGGGGGCCCGGAGAAGTCCATGATGCCAGCATCAAGACCCCACCAGGTGGGCACTTAGTGACCCCGCCCCCCACATCGCCAGCGTATTCGGACAAAGGCCCCTCAGCCGAGCGGGCCCTGTCCCCCCAATAGTACACCGCCTGGTACACTGACCCTGCAGAACAGGCAGTCAGCATGGCCGTAAGCACACAAAAAAGGTTAACCAACGGAAGCAGGCAGCGCACCGGGGAAAAACCAGGCAACAGGCTGTTAACCCTAGCCTGGAGACTGCGGACGAGACAGGCGCCAGAGGGGACAGCTGAACACAGCCGCCCCGGCGGAAGGGGCGTATGCTGGCGTTGTTGCATGACCAAGCCTCCATTTAAAAAACCCCACCCAGAGGGGTTGAGGCCGAGAAGGCTGACATGATTGGCAGACGTCATGAACGTGCAGGGGCACCCTCAAACGGTGAACCCGGTAGTTGACACTGCTCCAACACACCAGGGAATCAACCACCTTGGTGTTACCCAATGCGGTGGTTGTTCCATAACCCCTCAAGAAAAAACTCCAAAACACACCTGCGGGTATACACCGGCTATACCGCAGTACAAGTGTTTCAGTTTTCAAAAAAGGGTTAACCCAGGCCTACGGGTCGACGAAACATTACCTCGGACCGGGCCTGGCGATACGGGAAGCACAGGGTCACCAGAGGAGGTCAAAGACCACCCCAACAGGCCCCTCTTCGCCATGCGTGAGAGAGGAGCGAAAAAGAATGGAGAACCAGCCCCTAAGCACACCGTACTTGGCATTCCCAGGCGGTCTCCCAACCAAGTACTAACCAGGACCAACCTGTGTAGCGGCCGAGATCCGACGAGATCGAGCGTGTACAGGATGGCATGGCCGTAAGCCATTACGACAGTGCTGAGTAAAAACGTACCCAACCAGGGTCTCCATAGCGCTTATTCCTGTGACACCCGGACCGACCTGGCATTTTTCCCCCTGAAAAAAGCCCAAGTCCCTCAGGGTACCAGAACAGCAGATCTGCATCCCCGGCGGACAACGGGTTCAACTGATCCGGACCAGCGTGACCAGAACCAGTCCTGTGCCCTAACCACGCGGACATGCCTACTCCAGGAGAAAGGGCAGATATGCGTGTCGATCTTAACATGAAAAGAAGGCGCCACCCAGACGTTCGGGCGAACCGCGCCTGGTGGCCCACCCCAAGGGCGTGAGACCCCTCTACATATGTTCAGATCCATTCCGTCATCATCCCCCAGACATGAACGAGAATCCATCGAAAACCAACCCAGGTCGTGGGATTTGGTCGTCGGAAGAGGAAAAAACCCCATCTCAGTTGCTTTATAAAAACGCTGTTTTAACCACAAGCAACCAAGGCGCGCCAGTCAGTCGCCTGTTTACAGCGAGCTAGCACTATACGTGCGTCGGGACACACCCCCATCAATGAACAGGCTATTTAGACCTGTCATTGAATCCCCAAGGCGCCCAGGGGAACGACAAGAGGGGTGTGACACTTCCTAACTCCAACACTTTTTGAATAGAAAAGAAGGAAGCATCAACAGTATGTATCCCAGTCTACACAGCCGGGGGTAAAAAAAATTCACATTTTTACATCCCACCACCCTCCCATAGGAAGGAGACGGGGATCCCCAGAGAGACTTCCCACGCGAGCTGTACAGATTGAAAAGAATATATTGCACCTTGAGCCATGTAAAAAACTGGTTTTAGGGCTCTCCGGGGAAGAGGCACTGAACCCATACACACTCAATAATCGAATTGAATCGAATACATATACAATAGAATAGGACACCTTCTAGAGGGTCCACTCACTTTGACAATCTGAGGAGGAAGGCTCTGTACTCTGATGGAGGCTCCCTCACATGGAAAGGAGGAGTCCGAACTCACAGAAGGCCCGAAAAGGCGCTTGGTGAGGAGGAGCCCTGACCACCCCCCTGAAACAGATCCATCACATGGACCTGAACAGCACACGGAAGTCCTACCAACAGAGACGCGCACGGTGACGTACTCTATGGCGGGGGAATTTCTGCGGTGCACACGCCCAATATACCAGGCCGTGGGACCAGGAAACTCCCCCCCCCCCCCCCCCCCCCCTAACGTGCCGAACCGCAATGTGACAGGAACCTTGAAGGACAGGGGGTGTACCCCTGACCGACAGAAACAAGGGGGAGAGGAAAGGTTACCAGTTCACCCCTTTACGACCCCACACCCATGATACGATGTAATGACAAAAAGAGAATATGACACTATGAAACGTTTGACAGCTTCACACAGCGCATGAGCCAACCTGCTATCTGATTTTTACTAAGGAAAAAACACAGAATAGAGAGGGCTCTCTAAGAGCCCCAGTCCAACATACACATGTGCTTCTGTGGCTAGTCCAACCCAGTTGTAGGTCACATGACACACACAACCCATCATCACCTACAAAAAATGGCAAAAACACAGAGGAACTCCGTTTTTCATAATGAGAGAATACATAATTCTCGATTAGTATCGGCCACAGGCCTTGCTAAGCACACACGACAGCAACCAAACAATCTTTTCTTTTAGGAAAATAAAGTTTCTCCAGCAGTTTTAGCACAACCTCAGCAATCAAGCTAAGGGTTACATCGCATCCCTACCACACAAAAGACACAATTTAGTGCACAACATGTCTGATAGGAGGATGAAAAAGTCCCCAGGGAACCGGGGGGAAACACAATCCTCCTATTTTACCCTTAATACGGCCAGTTAAAACAGGAAAACCTGTTAATATGCGAACACACTGTTCATTGTCATCACAGGCTGAGAAAAGAACATTCTTTTACTCACTTGTCACTAAGCATAGCTTCATAGGTTAGTTACCTTAGTTGTGAGTACACGGTACATATAAACACCATGATGTTTCTCACACAACAACCAGATCATTTTCACATCTGTAACAACAACCTGATTTGCACGGAGAAGCCAACTGCCAGTGACAAAAACAGTTCACACATAACTCGCGTCGTATCCTAAATGCATTGCAGCAACACACGTTTTGGAAAAACATCGTTATTCACAAAACATTTAGAAAAGTAAAACCAGAAGACGTGTTATAAGGTCTGGTCAAACCTTGTCCTACCCGGAACGTAGATCAGCGAAGTGCAGACTCAAGACCCCGTAGACAACACAGCCGATCCTGTGTTGCTCGAACTGGGCAGCGTCGTCGCTCCAACCAGTTGCTACAGTCCTCTTTGTTGACGCAATCCCCGTCCAGGCTCAGGGCAGGGTCGACGAACATCCCCTGTCAAGGATGACGTCGTAGTCAAGAGTGTAAAACATGTTATAATCAAAGCACGTTCAACAGAGTAGCATTAAGCCAACGGCCGCTCCAACCGTTCGGGCGCTACTGCCCCTGCTCGCGAGACGCCGAGCTAACGGCGCACGCGACCAGAAGCGAGCTCGCGGCGGCGCGCGAGGAGCTGAAGCTACCCCGCGCCAGGCCTTGGCCTATAGCAGCAAGCTAACGTTACCTAGTGATCACGACATGCTAGCGCCGCAGCTAACAGCTGACTGGCTAACAATAGGCCCAACCTAAGTAGGCCATGCAGCGATCCCAGCAGGCTAACGCAGCAGCTAACAGCTGACTGGCTAACCGTAAGCTAAGCAGCTATCACCTGAACATGTATACAATGACATAACACTCACCCAGACAGGCCGCCGTTCTGAACCTCTCCTCACTTTTTAAGAGAAAAGAGAAACAAGATGTCAACACTGCTTTACAACAGTGATTTTACCAACACCCGACGGAATCAGCACAATACCAAACTGGCCTGTGTAGCTGACTTGAACATGGATCTTCCGCTACCGAACATCCATGCACATATCTCCTCGTGAAGGAATACTCTCATTTGGATATGAAAGAAGGGGCTTAACACGGGACAGAGAGATATCCACTCGTCCAGAAAACACAGGGATTACCAGTGTTAATGGTTGCGGCCCACTAGTTAACTAAAATGGCTTCAGACCAAGGTCTTCTGTCGTCTAGGAGACTGAACAAAGGACCCTAGCCTGGGCCCGGTTTTCATAAACATTGTCAATTAGTCCCCATAGCACTAACAGACAAGTGGAGCCTGCCAGCAAAAACACTACTCACCCAACCTGGAACGCACCGCTTCTCACAACAGCGGCGCGCCACTACAGTCCCTGCACCGCCGGAGGGTTTCACTCCGTCCAGCCGCATCAAAGAAGACTGTAGCTGGGAGGTATGTAGCGGCGTGAACCCCCAATACGAAACCGGTGGAGTTTGTGGAATGATCACCATCTTCCAGACACTCCAGTACGAAGAAAATATCGCCGTATTTTCTCGTTTTAAAATAGTGAGAAAGAAAATAAAGATATGATGTCAACGTATTCTCCTTATTCTTCCTTTCCTTAGAGTAATATTTTTCTCCACGTCAAGTGGGCATGTGAGCAACACGTTGCTTGTGATGAAATTTGCGAAGGAGATGAGTGTGTGGCCCATCCCTGCTTATGTAGGTAGGCGGATGGGGGTGTGGTCAGATGAATGCTGGCATTTAAAGGTACATTTGAAATTTATTCAGTGTGCATACGCTGAAGCGAGATTATGCATGAAACGCTGAGCGTGAGCTAGTGTGAGACAGAACTCCATTATCCACATGATTAATGTGTGTTTTTAACATACATAGTTAATCTGCTCTCTTATTTATGCAGATGACAAACTAATGAACTACTCTATTTATGTATGTGGTAAAGGGCATTTGTTATATGAATTGCTTATCCAACCTGGCCCCTCCCGGTCTTTAGCCAACAAGCAACAGGCTTCCAATTATGGGAAGGGTTCAATGGTCTGTGTTTCTAATGCCATGTGTCACTCTGAAACAGAGACGTTTGTGTTGAAACGTTAGTGAATTTGTTTGCACCCTATTAAATATTGTTCTATAGATATTGTTCTATAGATTGCATACTGTAGATCTAATAAAAAATATCTAATAAGTAAATACAGACATGCTGTTGCATAACCATACAAGCTAAGTACCCAACATCTTCCCAAGCTCAGTGTAACACCTAATATGGACACACAGGAAAAAAAGGAAGCAGGAATGTTTTCACGGCACACAAAGAAGACAAGAGTCAAGATCTTTAAAATGTTCACTTTAAAAAGCAGCAGGGAAGTATTTTTTTTCGGTCCACAGGGTCTGGTTTATGAGCTGTATCTGTTTTATTGTGGTTATATCCGAGGATGCTGACGCTGGGACCAGAGATTTATGGAGTGGGGGGGGGGGGGTGACCTCCCCAACACTCCCGTCGGGGGGTTTTATGGGTCACCAATATGGGTCGCAGGGTCATGAATTACTACCAAACAAGTGCACATCAATGGCTTGTTATCCATCTAGGGCCAAAGGCAACAAATAAGATCTGGACGGCCTGGACGTCTGTGTGACTAAAAGCCTTATTTCAAGGAACGCCCGTTCAATAACCTTTGTTTTTATTCATATATTTATTTAGCAAATATCCTCACAAACGGGCCACACGTTGATATCGCTCGGGCAAACGCCGAGGCACTCCGAGGCGCGATAAGAAGTGGGAGAGTAAACAAAGCTGGAGAGAGAGAGAGAGAGAGAGAGAGAGAGAGAGGAATTAACACACAGGGGTCGTAAATTAAAACATTGATGAAATTGGCGGTTTGCGTCCTCCTCTCGCCGCCGTGTGTGACCTCCGTGATAAAGCAGACCAAAGTCCTTTCCCGTTGTCCTGTTCCTCAAGTCCACTAATCACATACACCGCGCCTCTGATGTCGACACCATTTATCCTCCACTTTTCTTCTTTTTTCTTCCACCCAGACAGAGATCTTATCCACCGCACAGCTTTAGAAAATCAGACCAACCATCTATCCGGTGGAATTCCAGCATCTTTGGGAACAAGCCAAACAAGCCAAAAAATGGTGTGTGTGTGTGCGCGTGCGTGTGTGTGTGTGTGTCTGTACTGTGCAACTCTGTGATATCCTCTTCAAATCTCATCTCACCCGTGATGACACTGAAATGAGGTCAGTATCTCCCAAGATGTTTTCCTCTCAGCACAGTTGCCTTTTAGCTACAGAATACAAAAAAAAAATGCTTCCCCTTTTGCCTTCATTCTCTAACGTATATCAGACAGAGAGGGACTTTCTCCTCGTTGCGCATTTTCATACAAAATCTATGTCAACCATTTCACTACCACACTAGAGAAGGTTAACCATTTGTAGTGTGGTAGTGAAATGGTTAACATTATGTGATGTGGTATTATGTGATGTGGTAGTGAAAGCAGGCCCGGACTGGCCATCGGGAGCACCGGGAGTTTTCCCGGTGGCCTGGCCTGCACAGATAAAAATAATAAAAAAATAAAAAATAAAAAATAAAAATTATAATTATTATTTTTTTTATTATTTTTTTATTTTTTTTGCCAGGCCATTGTTTCTAGTTGTGGCGGCGGCGCGGCGCGATAGTTAGATAACCTAGGTGGGTGGGGAACAACCAGGATTTCACTGTCTGCGACAGAGTTGGAGAACTATCTGACTCTCTCCCTCGGATCACACTGCTGCCGCTTGTGATTGGTGGAGGCGGGACCAGGCGATACAACTGATTGACAGTGGAGGCGGCGAATGGAATGGCAGGTGGCACTCTGCAGAATACTGTAACAGCCAGGCAGTGAGCCAGGTCGTTTTGTAATAATGAAAGGTCTGTTATTTAATGTTTGTGTAAGGGCTATTTTAACTGTTGATGGGTAGTGCATCAGTAAAGTGAATATGGTATTGTGCTCTTGCTCTGTTTGAATAGGTGGAGAGAGTGGTTAACTGTATTATAATAGTAAATAGACAAATATGTTGTGCTCTTGCTTTTTTCTTTTTGAAGGTGGAGAGAGTAGCATTGCTAGTGCCACAACAGTTTTATTTGAGGTTCATAACAGTACATTGTACTAAGCAATTGTTGGCTCATTAGTTTGTGATTCACATGCACTAAAATTCACCAGAATGCAGGAAATTAAGTCTTTGTAACAAAAAAAATCCTGGTGGGGGACCCCCAGACCCCCCGCTTAAAAAGTGGCCTGACTGGGGCTATATTTCGCGCTATATCTCCCGGTATGAATTATTTCCCCAGTCCGGCCCTGAGTGAAAGGGTTAACATTCTGTAGTATGGTAGTGAGTGTTAACTTGTTGTAGTGTGGTAGTGAAAGGGTTAACCTTATGTAGGGTGGTAGTGAAAGTGGTAACCCTTTGTAGTGTGGCAGTGAAAGGTTCTATGAATACTGGTGAAGCTCAGCGTCATTCTGCACTAACCTCACTTCGTGCCTAGCACTGAATAAAAAACTCCACAATGTACCTTTACATACTGACATCCGTCTGGCCACACCCCTATCCGCTTACCTTCATAAGCAGGTGTGTGGTCACCTACTCGCCAGAGGGGTAGAGGGGTCGAGGCAGAGAAGGCTGACACGATTGGCAGACGTCATGAACGTGCAGGGGCACACTCAACCGGGTAACCCGGGAGTTGACTCTGCTCCAACACACCAGGGAATCAACCACCCTCTTGGTACCACATACGGTGGTTGTTCCTATAACCCCTCAAGAAAAACTCCAAAACACACCTGCGGGTATACACCAGCTATACCGCAGTACAAGTGTTTCAGTTTCCAAAAAGGGTTATCCCAGGCCTACGGTTTCAACGAAACATTACTTCGGACCGGGCCCGGCAGCTCGGGAAGCACACAGGGTTACCAGAGGAGGTCCAGAAGACCACCCCAACAGCCCCCTCTTCGCCATGCGTGAGAGAGGAGCGAAAAAAAGGAGAACCAGCCTCTTTATGATAGTGTCAGGTACAACGTGTACCCAACAAAGGGTCTCCATAATGCGTGTCGATCTAAAACATGAAAAGAGGGCGCCACCCAGACGGTCCCATTTGTACCGCGCTCAGTGGCCCACCCCAAGGGCGTGAGACCCCTCTACCTATGTTCTGATCTATTCCGTTAACATCCCCCAGATATGAACGAGAATTCATCGAGACAACCTAGTAAACTGGCGCTCGGATGAGACAAACTCCATCCCAGTTACCCTATAAAAACGCTGTTTTAATAACGAGCAACCAAGGCGTACTAGCCTCCTGCGTGATTCTTATCAGAAACACCCCGAGCCAGCACTATGTACGCGTCGAGACCCAACCACATCAATGGATAGTCTAACAAGACACCAGACATTGTTCCTCCAAGTCGCCTGGGAAAACGACAAGGAGCCGTCGTGCTTCATGTTCTTTCCTCTTCTTATTTAAAAAAGAAAGAACACAGACTGACATGAATTCCACGTGACGCGGCTGAGGGTAAAAATTATTTCCATTTTTACATCCCACCACCCTCGCCACAGGGAGGAGACGGGAATCCCCAGAGAGACTTCCCACGCGAGCTCTATAGATTGAAAAGAAAATATTGCAACATTGAGCTATGTAACACTTGGGTTAGGGCTCTCCGAGGAGGAGGCACTGAACCAATACACACTCAATAATCGAATTGAATCGAATACATACACAATAGAGCAGAACTCCTTTTTTGAAGTTCTACTCACCTTGACAATCTGAGGAGGAGGCTCTGAAACTCTGAGGAGGCTCCCTCACTGGGAAGGAGAGTCCGAACTCACAGAAGGCACTTCTCCCTGAGGAGGAGCTTCGTGAGGAGGAGCTCTGACAACTCCCTGAAACAGATCCATAACATGGACCTGAACAACCCACGGAAGTCTTACCAATAGAGACGCGCTCAGTGACGTACTCTATGGCGGGGGAATTTCCGCTGTGCACACGTCCAATCTTTCAGGGTGTGGGACCCCCCCCCCTTACCCTGTAACGTGCCGAACAGCAACGCGACAGGAACCTTGAAGGACAGGGGGTTTTAACCCCTGACCAATCAGAAAAGGGGAGGAAAGGATTATCAGTTCACCCCTTTACGACCCCTCACCCCTGATACGATGTAATGACAAGTAGAGCATGACACAGTCATAGCATGCTACATGAATCATCTAACAGCTTCACATAGCTCATGTGCTAACCTGCTACCTGAGTTTTACTAAGGAAAAAACACAGAACAGAGAGGGCCCCTTTAAGAGCCCCGGTCCAGACTTACACATGTGCTTCTGTGGGCCAAACCTAACCCAGTTGTAGATCACAACGACACACACAACCCTTCATCACAACAAAAAATGGCAAAAGTACACTCTTACTACAGAGGAACGCCGTTTTTCATAACGAGAGAAGACAGAAGTCCTCGATTATGTAATGGCCACAGACCTTGCTAAGCACACATGATAAGTGACCAAACAACCTTTTCTTTAGGAAAAAATTGTTTCTCAAGCGGAAAGCACAACCCCAGCAACTTAAGCTGAGGGTTACATCGTATCCCCACAAACACAGTGACACAATATATTGTAACCAAACATGTCTGATAGGAGGGGGGGAAGCCCCAGGGAAACCGGGGGGTCACCCCTCCTATCTTACCCTTGATACGACCAAGGTGAACAGGCACCTCTGTTAATGTGTGAACATGCTGTTCATTGTCATCACAGGCTGAGAAAAAAGATTCATTCCTCAATCACATGTCACTAAGCATAGCTTCACAGGTTAACTAACCCTCTTAGTTTTGCGTTCCCCCACGGTACAACGTTACATAAACACACATGTTCTCATCACAACCAAACCAGTTCATTTTTACACATGTAAAAAACAACGCCGATTTACTACAGAGAGAAAAGCTATACCAGTGACAAGACAATTCACACACAACACGCGTCGTATCCTCAATGTATTGCAGCAACACATGTTTTGGAAACATCGTTATTACAAAACATTTAGAAGGGAAGAAAAGAAGAAGTGTTTAAAGTCCGGTCAGGACTCCTACCTTCACCCTGAGCGCCGGCCGAGAGAACTGCAACACCGGTTAACGGGAGACTGAGTCGAACCCAGCATCTCCTGCGTTGGTGACGAGGGTATGTCCGCTACGCCACCCAGCCGCCGTTCTCCATGTTGACGAAGTCCTCGCTGGCACTGGCACCCGGGTGTAGGGTCGACTAACATCCTCTGTCAAAGATGACGTCGTAGTCAGAGTGTTTAAGGCATGTTATAGTCAGAGTAACGTTTTCAACAGTGTAGCATTAAGCTAACAGCCGTCTGACTGATAGCAACAAGCTAACGTTTACTAGCCTAGTAAACACAACGAGCTAGCGCCGCAGCTAACAGCTGACTGGCTAACACAGTAGGCCACAACTAGCACGCCAGCTAAGCAGCTATCACCTGAACTGTACACAACGACATAACAAGCCACACTTCAGACAGGCCGCTGTCCAAGTCCCTCCCCATCCTAAGAGGGAAGAGAAAAAGAAATGTCAAACACAGTTTTCAACAGTGATTTACCAGACATACAGCGGAGCCGGCACAATTTCCCATCCGGGCTGCAGCTGACTTGAGCATGGAACTCCCTATAATGAAGATCCTATGCCCACATTTCCTCGTTAGGGTGTACTTCCACATTTATGTGAAAGATGGGGCCTGCACGGGACAGAGAAGCATCCGCTCGTCCAGAGAATCCTGGGTTTTAACCAGGTCTCGGTCGCGGCCCACTAGGTTGACCATCATGGGCGTCAGACCAAGATCCTCCGTCCACCGTTTAAGAAGCCGAGCAGAGGACCCCAGTCCGGGGTCGGCGTCCGTAAAATTGTCAGCTAACCCCCATAGCATAAACAGACAACCAGCGCTCGCAAGCAAAACAGTACTCACCCCACCCGGAAGCAACCGATTTCTCACAACAGCCGGTGCCTCCCACAGTCCAGCTGTATGACCGGAGGGCCAATACCCATCCAGCCGCAGCAAGGAGGACTGCAGTTGGGGAGTATATCAGCGGCGCGAGCCCCTAATACGAAAAAGCCGGTGGAGGTCAGAATGATCATCATCTTCCAGACACTCCAGTGACGAAGACAATATCGCCGTATTTTCTCGAAAATAGTGAGAGAGAAAATAAAGATATAATGTCAACGTATCTTCCCGTTCTTCTGTTTTCCAACTTTCTTCAACTAAACAACCTCGTCAAGTGTGGGTATCTACCAAGGCACTTCCTTGTGGTGAAAGTGAAGAAGGAGGCGAGTAGGTGACCACACACCTGCTTATGAAGGTAAGCGGATAGGGGTGTGGCCAGACGGATGTCGGTATGTAAAGGTACATTGTGGACTTTTTTATTCAGTGCTAGGCACGAAGTGAGGTTAGTGCAGAATGACGCTGAGCGGAAACCAGAATGAAATAGAACCTTATGTAGTGTGGTAGTGAAAGTGTTAACCTTCTGCAGTGTGGTAGTTAAAAAAATATATATAAAAAAAAGAAGGGTTATTAAATTCCCTCTTGGTATGACATTTTTTTTTTTATCTTTTTTTTTTTTAAATGTCCCACTTAATTAAGATGCATTAGCGGTTCAGGATTGAGCCGTGCCAGCGGTGTTAAGAGATACAGAACAAACACATGAATAATTAGCACTGGCACACACAGTCTCCCATGTCCCACACATGCCCACGCCGGCTTATGTAACACCACGTTCCTTTCCACTTGGTAAGTCGTAGGATGAGATCCTCCTTTCTGACTGGCGGTAAAACACCAGGGCCGTCGGATACAGGAACGCTATTAAACATATCTATGGAAATGTGAGTCAATGTGCTATAGGTATGCAGGGTTATACAATCAGAAGGCAACACTTAGGCTTATATGGTATATTGAGGTAATGAGAGGAAAGGAGTGTACGATAAACAGTCTGTAACGATTTAACAAATTTTTTTTATTTTAGAACTCTGAACACGCTGGCGTTTATCGCCTTGTTATTTAAGAACAGCTGTACAAGAAGGAGGAGACTACTGGATTTATGGTACAAGAGAAATGTGATCTTTAAAACCTTAGTGCACAGTGGTGTAAGCATACTGTATGGCCTTTTTTGTGTTAGAATAGTGCATAATTGTGCGTGTGTGTGTGTGTGTGTGTGTGTGTGTGCGTGCGTGCGTGTGTGTGTGTGTGTGTGTGTGTGTGTGTGTGTGTGTGTGTGTGTGTGTGTGTGTGTGTGTGTGTGTGTGTGTGTGTCGTGTGTGTCGTGTGTGTGTCGTGTGTGCATGTTTGTTCATGTACTATACTATGGTTGTGCTCAGCCAGTACTCACATTCCACCACATAGAGAGCAAATATATATATTTCTTTTGATAATATTTGCATACCGGTATTATTCAAATTTCCAGTTTCAGGAAGATATTTGTTATTAATGCCATTTCCACATGTTGATACACAGTGTGATCTCGTTAAACGAACTACATCAGCCGCGCTCAAAAAATACATTCTATCCACCATTAGCAGCCCTCCAAACCACAGTTGTACACAACAATCACATAATGACACTGGTCTCTGGAACTCGTCTCTCCTTCCTCTCCGTTTCAATTCATGCTGTCAATCTCTCTATTATCTCTATCTATTTGTCTTGGTCAATCCCTCCCCCCTCCCTCATGCCCCCCCATCTCTCTCAATCCCCTCTCTCTCCATCCTCTCTCTCTCTCTCTCTCTCTCTCTCTCTCTCTCTCTCTCCCTCTCTCTCTCTCTCTCTCTCATTCCCGCTCCACAGTCGCTTCCTGCCACTGGACGTTCTGTCAGTCTCTGGAGCAGAGAGGGCTGCAAGATTTATTTATACAAGCGTTCCTCTGGAGAATGAGCTGTTACTCTCTTCCTCCATCAGTAAATGCAATCTCACCGCAATATGGCCGCGGCAATTTGTCATTATTTAAGTCCCCATTTGGCTCCAGAGCCACTGACACTGTGGGTCATTCTCTCCCAGCCGGCCAAGAGTGGCCTTTAGCTCCCTCAATATCTCATTAGTCATGTTTTACACTCACAGCCATATTTCACGTTGGGAGGAACATTTGCATTCCTCCCCCCCTGCGGCGCCCGGGACTGCCGTCGGCATGGCAAATTGGGATTACTCACTCACTCACTCACTCACTCACTCACTCAGGTCTGCAGGTTCCGTGCTTGCTTTTACACCCCATGAGTCCATAAACAGTCACCCTTTAGCTGCCCGTAAACCACCAGCAGCATTCAGGATTTATTCTCGGTCTTGTTATCGATAACTGCCAACAGGCTGTTGGCCAAAATTACTGTTGTATGACTGATAAAGGAGGGACATAATCGCTTTTTGCTGAAATAGCACAGGAGGGGAAAAAAATAAACAAAACAATAATTATTGTATATCTTGCTTCTCCAACTGGTGGCTGACTCAATGCAATTAATCATTTCAGTGTGCAAGCACCAATTATCATACTACAGGATATGAAAAATGTGTTTGTTACATAATTTGGTCATTATGGTAATATATTCCAAGTCACTGAATGTCACTTCAGCCAGATGAAAACTTTAAAAGCTACAGTAATAACAACACCAGGGATCGCGGCACAACTTTTTTGTCATTACATTCAATATTTTTATTTATTAATTTATATTTATTTGTATTTGTTACATAACTACTGGGAGAAGACGTCAAAATGTTTTCAACCTAGTAGCACTGTGATACTGTATGAAGTATCTCTTTTTTTGTATTTTATTTTTTTATTCTTTTTTAAACAAACACATAAACAAACATGACAACACTCGATAAGATATACAAGCATTAGTTGACAGTGCACATCCAATGAAATCACCATTTAGTTAATTGTCTTATACAGGATATACCCTTAATACCTGTTATCTAAAAACCTACACACATATGCTCTAGCTCGTACCCCCCCCTCCCGGACCCCCCATTGGATAATCCATCCATTATCCCTCGCTCCTAACCAGACACTACCATTATATGCTAGCTTTTATTTTCTCCACCACTTCTAACCACAATGTCATTTTGGATTCATTGAGACCCAAGATTCTTGCTGTAGATATTTCTTGATAGATCACATCGAGATATGTAATAATTCAGACCTTTCGGCAAATTTTTTCCGGTTGGAACCATCGTGATGCTATCAGCTTTTTAGCCACTGTGATACCCGATAAAACCAATCTCTTTAGCTGTGGATGTACTGCACACTCAAAAACATCATTCAGCAGTAATACAGAGGGGTGTACAGGTATATTCCAAGTTAAGAGATTTGATAATTGCTGGGTCACCTCTTTCCAGAATATCTTAACTGGTGGGCAGTCCCAGTACATGTGCATAAATGTCCCCTCGTCCCCATTTGTACATAAGGAGCATTTGGAGTCTTGTATAAGACCCATTTTTTTCAGTCTTATATGAGTCAAGTATGTCCTGTGAATATAGTTAAGATTGATTTGTTGATGGTCCGGGTTCCTTGATGTGAGTCGAACATTTGCCCAGGCTTTTTGCCAATCAAAATCACTTTCCAGGTTTGGTATATCCCTCCTCCAGACGGAGTCTAGGTGGAGGGTTTCATACGAGGACGTTAGTAATTGATGATAAAAATCTGAAACAAAACCTCTCGATGTCTCTCTTTCATAGAAGAATTTGTGGTATCTGTGGTGTTCAATTGGTATATTTAATGGAACACCTTGAGACTTCAAACATAACAATAACTGTATGTAAAAAAGATGTGTGGACTTTTTGCGTATTTCTTCATAACTACAAAAACCCTGTTTGTTAAAAACATCCCCTAATGAGTGTATGCCTTGCTTTTCCCATATAGGGAATCTTATAGGTCGTTTTCCAATCAAGAGTGCATTGTTATTGAATAAGGGAGTATGATTATGCCATTTATGTGGGTTAGGATATTTTTTTTGTGTTTCACGCCATATCCGGATTGCATGAGTAATTATGGGGCCAAATTTCCGTTCGCAATGCTTAATTGATAGTTTAGTGTATGCTATGTCCTTCAGTCTATGTGGGGCTACTATATTTTCTTCTAATTTTCTCCAGGATACTAATGCTTGGGGATCAAACCATGTTGTCAATGGTCTTAAAGTGTACGCCTTAAAATAGTGGAACAAATCTGGAAATGCCATACCACCGTCTGCTTTATTTCTCTGTGCGGTGGATCTTTTTATATGTGGTGGTTTGTTATTCCAAATAAATTTGTATGTGGAGGAGTGTAATTTTTTCCAGTATCCCTCTGGAGGGGGTAACGGTAGCATTGAGCTGAAGAAGTTGATTCTAGGTAGTACGTCCATCTTAACTATTGATATCCGTGCCTGTACTGAGTTTTTAAGTTTTGCCCACCTATCAAGGTCGTCTTTGATTTTGTTTTGGATTTTTGTGTAATTGTGCTTCACCGTTTGTCCTATGGTGGGGAATATTTCCACTCCCAAACATCTAAAGTGTTTTACCATAGGTATCTCTTCTGGGAGGGTTATATCTTTTTTTGCAGGGGCGTTAAGTGGAAGGAAAGCCGACTTCGGCCAATTTATCTTAAATCCCGATAAATCTCCAAAGTTCTCAATCAACTTGAGCAGATGAGGCAATGTGGTGTTGGGGTTTTGCATGAACAGTATTACGTCGTCCGTATATAAACTAATTTTATGTTGTGTGCCCTTGATTACGATTGGTTCTATGGATTGGGATTGTCTTAAATATTGTGCTAAAGGCTCTAATGATAGATCGAATAGTCCGGGACTAACAGGGCAACCCTGTCTAGCTGAGCGTGATACCGGAAAGATTCCGGAGGTGATTATACCTGTTGTAATCATGGCCGATGGGTCTTTGTATACTACTTTAATCATATCAATGAAACCTTTACCTAACCCCATCCTCTCTAATACTGCCCATAGATACGACCATTCCAGCCTGTCAAAAGCTGTCATTGCATCCAGGGACAGCATCGCCTTAGGTATGGTGTCGTCCTTGTCGGCATCTAGTATGTGCAGTAATCGTCTTATGTTATCAGTGATCAAGCGGCCTCTTATGAAGCCAGTTTGGTCCAGATTAACTAAAGACGTCATATGCTTTTGTAATCTGATGGCTAATACCTTAGAGTACAGTTTGATATCGGTTCTGAGGAGGCTTAAGGGTCTGTAACTACCGCACTCGGTGGGGTCTTTGTCTTTTTTAAGGAGGACTGTTATGAGTGCAATATTGTCGTTCTTATGGAAGTTCCCCTCCTTGACTGAGTATAAAATCATATTTAATAGGGGTCCAATTATGTCCCAACAAGAGAGGTACATTTCTGGTGGGATACCGTCTCTTCCAGGAGCCTTACCACTTTGCATTTCGGATATGGCCTTCTTGAGTTCCTCTAGTGTGATCGGTGTTTCTAACTGTTTAGCGTCATCCTCTGAAAGTTTAGGGAGATTAATTTGATTAAGATATGTGTCCATTTTGTTTTGATCGAAGGTCGTTTCTGATTTATATAAGTTGGAGTAGAATTCTTTGAATGTCGCGTTTATTTTTTCAGGGTCTGTAACAAGTACTTGTTGTGCTCTAATGGTAGTTATATCTGCAAATTTTGCATTAATTCTTAATCGCATGGCTAATAGGTGACTTGGTTTAGAACCTTGAGAGTACTGCTGTTGTCTTGTGCTACGTATTTGTATTTCCGATTGTTGTCTGTATATGGCATTGATCTCTTTTTTTAGTACATTAACTTGATTTTCCAGTCGAATTGAGTTGTTGCATTGTAAAGAATTAAATAACGTTGAGTAAAGCGTTTCCAGTTCAGCCAGTTTTGAGCATCGATTCTTGCGCATTTTGGAGGAAAAGCTATCAGTGAAATCCTTGATCGTTCCCTTTACCGACATCCATATTATTCTGGGGTCCTGCACCGAGTTTGCATTCTCCCGTAGGAATACTGTAAGAGCTTCTTTGAGTTGTGTAATGAATTCCTTGTTATTAAGCAGCATCGAGTTAAATCGCCATCTTGGGGCTCGGGAAGATAGTATACCAAATGTTCCTTTTAGGAGTAAATAACAGTGATCTGATAATGCATTGGGTATCATTTCCACTTCATAGTTATCAAATAGTCTCGGGATGCAAAGACATAATCTATTCTGGATAATGTGTTATGTCTCGCAGATCGACAAGAGTACTTTCGGGTCGTGGGGTTAAGTGATCGCCATAAGTCATTTACACCTGTAATCTTCGACCAATCCTTTAATGCATTAGATGAATTCTTTTGTTCGCTGGAAAAGGTGAGGTTAGATTTGTCTATCCTTGGATTCCAAATGGCATTAAAATCCGCACCTATTATAAATGAGTAATCGGGAAGGTCTAACATTGCTTTGGTTAGTGTAGTGAAGGAACCCACTTCGTACAAATTTGGGGCGTATACCGCTACCAACGCTATTTTCCTGTTCTTGTGTACAATCTTAGCTATAGTTATCCGACCATCTACATCAGACCATACTCCCTTTAATTCAATATTCAACTTCCGTCTAACAACTATGGCAACACCCCGAGTTCTCGTTCCAAAGGAAGAGTGACTAATGTTATGATATGTGTTGTCCGCTAACGTATCTATGTCTTTCTCTAGAATGTGCGTTTCGCTTAGCAGAGCCACGTCAACCTGTTCTTTTTTCATCAGTGTGAGCACGCTTTTGCGTTTGTGTTGATTATTTATTCCCCCAGTGTTCCAGATCATTATATTTAAACTAGCCATAATCTATACATGTTGTTGTGTCGTTGTTGGTAATGCTTCTGGAGTGCGAGGCTACAATAGATATACATCCAACTATTGAGTTCCCGTTGAGAGCCGAGCTTAAAAACATACATATATACAAATAAAAATCCCCTTTCCCCCCCTCCCACCGAGAGTCGTACAGGACTGTGTTCCATAGACACATCCTACGCGTATGACTCCCTCCCTTAAGCCACCGGATTGCCCAAATTGAGCTTTGTAATCCTACTCTTCCTATGCTAATTGCCATAGGACCTAAAACTTTCATTCTAATTCAATAGAATGTCACTTTTGGTCTTGCGCCTTCCCATTAATGTACTAACAATAGTTTGAAAAATGAAAAATATACCTTCATTGATATATTCATTTGAACCTTCTACTAACTTATGTAGGAAACATCAGAAAAAGGAAAAGAGTGGAGATAAATACTAACACCTTAAAATGAAAAAAAATAACAACGAAAGATTAAAAAAAGGAGTGAGAACTAAAATAAAACTCATCAGAGAAAAACAAATAAAATAAAATTGAGTAAAGAGAAAAAAGAGAAAAAAGAAAAACAGAGACTTTTAGAGCTACATTGTGCAAATCTCTAAATCAGTGGAGTAATTATTTTAAATATTAGAATAACCTTGTCGTGCTTATACATTTAGATGTGGCTGATGTTTTTTTTTTTTTTTTAAGGCCTTATTAAAGCCTAATTAAACTTCAGTCATTGGATCATATACACACCGGATGTTAATGTTAAATTTACAGGCCTTCGTTGAAGGGGTGCATTATATTCTAGAAGGTTGTAGAATACCCTAGTAAATATATAAACACTGTATGAAGTATCTCGAGTGGAGAGCAGCCTGTGTAGGTGTGTATCTGTGTCTGTTTGCCGTTCGACCAAGCGAGAGATGACGAGGGATCTGATTTGAGGCCCTACATCTCAAGACTAATTGCAGTGGAAGGGTTGCCAGGCAACAGCAGTGATTGGGGTCCTGTGGGTCCAGAGGAGGCCTAGTGGTCCAACCGACACCAGGCATCAGCTAAACACTGTGATGGATCTTCATCTGCCCCACTCCAAGTCCTCTGACCCAGAGGTTTACCCCAGATGCCTACAGATACACAAGGCCAGGGTCTTTGGGAGTGGGGCTTATGTAATCATGCCCTCTCAACAGCTACAGAGTCTTACTCTGCTAATAGACTCTGCTAAAACTCTATATATGTGTGTATTTAAAGCTACTGTGAATGTAGATTTTGTTTAATATTCATATGTCATTGTCAACTATGATTTTTTTAGATGACATGGTCATCTTGATTTTATTTTTTTACCAAACCGATACCTGTGATTCAATACCGATACCAAAACGATGCCTTACTTTGCTAAGTCATGTGTGTTGCGTGTGCTGTGTGAGCCAATCGGAGGCTCTGTTACATTTTGGATGCTAATGTATTGGTCGTTGAACAGAATAAATGTTATATCTTGGAACAAACATGCTTATTGGCTCACCGACACTGATGAGATTGACTACTACTACACAGTGGCATTCAATACCAAATTTGAATACCACAGCATTTTTCGATACTCAATACGATAGTAGCATATCACTATAGTAATGAAGCAATTCTATCAATAGTAATACCATAAAAGTATCAAATGTCGATACCCAGCCCTACTCATGACAGGTACGAGAGTTAGAAAACCATTTAACTTAACTGATATTCTTACAATTTCTTAAAGTGTTCATCTGAAAACGGAACTCATCTTCATCCCCCGCTTAGCATCTCTGTATGGCAATGACTTCACTGTTGTTTCTCCTCCTCCGTGGTGGCGTGTATGGGCCACCTGACACACCCCTCCCCCCCCGCTGGCACCTCCCTGGGCAAGGTATGTCCCCCTGAAGAGAGACGGACGGCAGTCCCAAGGACCTCCTCCTCGTAATTACCACTCCTGTTTGTACCACAGGGATGCCAACCAGCTAATTACGGGAGGAATAATCACATGTTTGTCAAGACCCCTGCAATCTACTGTATGTAAACCATGTCTGTTGTCACAACTTATAACACACACGCACACACATACTCACATGCGTGTGAGTGTATACACCACACACACACACACACTAGAGCTGAACAACAACTTGCATACTGTGAATTGCAATCATTTCAATAATATTTTTATATTTTATTAAAATTATATTGTATTTTTTTGCATTTTCATAGAACAATTCTTAGGATTATGATGATCCTAATAAACCCTGCCCTCTTGTCTTGTTTCTCTCAGCGAAACAACAGTTCTGATCGGAGGATCAAGAAAAGACACTGCTCGAGATTCACTAACTGACAATTCACTAACAATCAAGGTGCAGAAACCATGGCACACCCCTGACAGTTCATTCCATAACGGAAATTAATTTGGCCAATCAGCATGACTGTGTGAGTGTGACACATTCATCTGTTCCAGGCTCGGGCATGGATGGATTGTTTAGATGGCTAGCACGGCTAGCAACTGTGAAGATATGTTGTCTGCCTTGTTGTTCTGTTTGGGATTACTGTTATTGTTGCCTGACGTGATAGCAAAAGGTATCTATTTCACCCAAGGTTATTATAGTTAACTAAAACTGTAGAGCATTCACAATATACCTTTTGATATACACAGTCATAGCAGCCACCGTACCGACTACTGTTTAAAGTGCACTCTCGGTAGAGCCATGGTGTCGTGGTAATAAATATAATTGACTTTATAAAGTATTCCCTCCGTTTGGTCATTCAACATGATGAGAAATAAATATATATAATTGATTGATAAATATACATAATTGATTACACAAGTTTTGAAAAGGACGAAACAAAATAATAAATGATAAATACAATAAATTATTTACTGATTGAGTGAGGATAACAAGCTAACGGTAAACTTTGTAGCCTACTAATTAGCCACGCACAAACTGTGTCATCGTGGCAGATGGATTCCGCAGACCCGATCCCTTAGTCTTTGATGGGAATATCGCAGAGAACTGGAGAGTGTTTGAACAAGAGTATGACATTTTCATTGCGGTGGCACACTGAAAAACCAGCCTGCACACAGGCGTATATTCTACTCAATCTCGCAGGATCAGAAGCGTGAGCGTGAACATGATAGATCATTCACATACACAGTGGAGGTAAGAGCACTCGGTGAAGATGGAGACGTCATCACTCTCCCGGAGTCAAAGGAGAATCCAGAATGTTTAAAGAGAAAATGTCTGGAAATTTGCAATCCTCAAACCAACATTACAATGGTTCAACACAAGATGCCAAAACCAAGGTGAGACAATTGAATCATACGTCACTGATTTAAGGCTCAAAGCTAAGAGCTGCAATTTCTGAATATTGCAAGACGACCTCACCAGAGATAGACTTGTATGTGGCATAAGTGACGATGGTCTGAGAAAAGTATTGCTGCGTGATAGTTAACTGACTCTGACTAAGCCATATCAGTGTGTCGAATACATGAGCTGTCTGACCAGCACACAAAGACACTATCTGCAGTACCACAAACGTCCACAAATGTTGACAGCGTGCAACACAGAGTCTCAAGGAAACAGAGATTTCAGACAAGACAGAAATCACAGTCAGAAAAGAACATGCATATTACAAATTGTAACAATTGTGGGGGCAGCCATGCAGCTAAGAGGAAGGTTTGTCCTGCATATGTTCAACAATGTCACACATGCAATAAATGGAACCATTACAAAAACTGTTGCAGATTAACACAGCAAACGCCCTAGCACACAGAGGCAAAGGATATCTGTCAACCAACTAGAACCAGAACTAGCCACAAGTGGTAGCGATGATGAATCATTCTGTGGACGGAATAACACTAGAGAATGTTGACACAATAAACTGTAATGCAAAAGGGAAAAGTGAAGCATTTACCACTGTTCATGTCAATAGCAAGCCTATCGAAATGAAAGTCGATACAGGAGCAAGGTGCAATGTCATGTCATATGATGCATTCAAACATGTGGAGAAATCCACTGTTCAAAAATCACCAACTTGTTTGCATATGGAGATCAGATCAACACTGTGGGTTCAGTAATCCTATCATGTCACCTAGCAGGCCAGCCATATGCACTGCAGTTATACATCGTGGAGAGAAACGTCCAGCCACTGCTAGGCTTACCAGCATGCCTACGCATGGAACTAGTAACACTAAACAAGGAGGTTCATCAACTCAGTGTGAATGACAATGCTAACCTGCCCCATCAGATCTTTACAGACTATTCTGATCTTTTCCAGGACAAACTTGGCAAACTACCAGTCAAATACTCCATGAAACTAGATCCAGATGTACAGCCTGTTGTCCTTCCAGCATGCCCTATTCTGGTAGCCTGCAGGACAGAGTCAAGGCGGAGCTTGACAGGATGAAGGACTTAGGCATCATGGTTCGTGTCTCAACGGAATGGGTGTCATCCATGGTGGCCACAAATAAAAAGCAAACTGATGACATAAGAATCTGCATCTACCCCAGGGATCTCAACAGAGCATTAAAATGTCCCTGCCATCCTATGCGTACTGTTGATGAGGTCGCATCACAAATGACAAATGCAACAGTGTTCTCAGTCTTAGACGCCATGACATCCTTGTCAGAGGCCGAAATGTAGCAGAGCATGACAGAAACCTGTCCTGTCGTACTATGACGTTCATCGATCAGTCACACTCACCTGTGACGCTTCGCAACACGGACTTGGAGCAGCATGCTTGCAGGAAATGCACTACGCACACTACAGACCACACAAGGAACTCCTGGCCATTAAAAATTCAACGATTATGTCTATGGAAAACCAGTAACGGTGGAAACCGACCACCAACCCCTGGTCACAATCATCAATAAGCCAATCCGCACAGCTCCAGCACGACTCCAACGTATGATGCTACAGTTGCAGAAATATAACATCAACCTCGTCTACAAGAAAGAAATAATCTCGAGCCCCCAGGACATCAACCTTTCAGCACACAAACAAGAAGAATGACTTTGAGGTGATGTCGATCAACCACATCTCATATGCCCGCCTAGAGGAGCTAAGGAGACGCACAGCAGAAGATGCAACGCTGCAGAAACTCACCGCTGTTGTCAAACATGGATGGCCCACAAAACAGAGCAGCGCTCCACCAGCCATTGGTCCATTTGTCCCCTTCCAGGACGAGCTGACCATTGAAGAAGGAATCATCATGAAAGGTCACCAAATAGTCATCCCTCAGTCCCTACATAGTGAATACACTCAAATTGTACACAGAGGCCACCCAGGGGCAGAGTCAACCGAACGCAGAGCCCGAGGCATAGCGTTCTGGCCAACAATGAGCAAAGACATTGACAATGCAGTACTCTCATGCTCTGTGTGCAACAGCACAAGGCCACACCAGCCGAAGGAACCACTCCAGCCACACCCGGTTCCTGACCTGCCTTGGTCTACAGTGGCAACAGCAATTCTGGAATGGAATGGCAAACATTATCAAGTGCTTGTGGATTCTGGATGGTATGAGATTGACAAACTCAAGGACATCACGTCAATTCCAGTCATCACAAAACTCAAAACGGCACTTCTCGGTCCATGGATCACCACACACACTCATCTCGGACAACACTAGGCAGTATACCAGCCAGCAGTTCAAGGACTGGTCCACCTCTGACTGAAGATGTGAGTTCTCTCCACACACCACTGCAGTACTTCCGCCGGTTTGTGTCTGAAGACATGATTGACTCTCTGACAACAATGTGTACAGCCTTCAAACAAAAGGAACATCAGTTAACACAAGTAGAAAACATTTCAGTCTTTGTTGACCTCGTTACATCTAGTTGACAACTTGACAGTGCCAGAGAGAGAAAAGAATGACAAACTCTGAATTTGTTCAGAGAGAAGTGCCTACAGGTAACTGATTTTGTATGTCTGCACTTTATGTGCTCATCTCCTGTCTATTCTATTCTACTACTTATTGCACTGCACTATTGTACTATTTTACTTTGTCTATTCTATCTTACTCTTTTTTATTATTGTCTATTTTAAAAACTGAACTGAATTATTATTATTACAGGTGGTTCCAGAAGAGCACAACTCTGTGGGTGAGATGATGATTCCATTCAAGTGGATGTTAATCAGCATCAAGCAGTACATGAGAGGCAAGCCACTCATTGCGACCAAACAAGTCAAAGCCCAGCTCCAAAAGAAAAGACTCTCTCAAAAGCTGAGCTATGATAAGTCGAGCTGTCCACTATGGGCTCTTTATGAAGGTGAGTTAGTCAGGATGCAGACCCCCCATGGGTACAATCGAATGGGCATGATAAAAGAGGTATGCAAGGAACCCAGATCTTACCTCATCCAGTCTGAAGGTAGGGAGTACAGGAGAAATCGCAGACATATC
Organism: Notolepis coatsorum; assembly: GCF_963971535.1. NCBI lineage: Eukaryota > Metazoa > Chordata > Actinopteri > Aulopiformes > Paralepididae > Notolepis > Notolepis coatsorum. The sequence goes on along the minus strand of NC_140173.1, from coordinate 4,027,862 downwards.
CTACCTGTAGCCAAGCCACTTCCAGAGAGACCCAAGCTCACAGACAGTGATACACCCCTAGCTGTAGAGGAAACTCCCACTGCAGAGAGACCCAAGCTCATAGACAGTGAGACACCCCTAGCTCAGGGTGTGATCCACGGGGGAGCTGGGGCAGCCATGGCTCCCTTAGATCAGACATCAGCTCCCCTGAAAACATGATTTCCGAATTTTTGGGGGGTCTCTAAATTACTGAAAATAAATGCTACTTTTGCCATGCATTTCTCATTTTTCTGTAATTTTCTGTATCATCATCGTGTATAATAATAAACTTATGCTATTTTGGATGTATGATTAATGATTTGCGCACTAATTCACACACGTAATATGGCAACATGCATGCTATTCTTGCAATTACCATTCGAAGCGCGGCGGCGCTGCAGCCTGCACGCACGGCACAAATAAAACTTGATAGTTTTGACAGGTAAATAAGGTCACTCAGGAATGGATAATGTCTAAACGAAAAATGCAACAAGTAAGCCTAACCAATTTTGGTTTCACGAAGCAGGAGGCGGGATCATCTACAGGCGACACCGTTACACCTGCTGCTGGTGCTGCTCCGGTGGGGACTATTATATCTCTGACAAGTTAACGCCCGGTGGAGTTAGTAAGTCAGGAGTCTGAGAGATAATCACGAGATACTGTAGACAGTGTTGGATGATGATCTATCATCTATCTAACTAAATGGATACTTTTTTTTATCATGGAATGTGCTGTGGAAGCCCAGACCGTCCAGACGGCCGTCCAGACGCCCCCCCCCCCCGCAAAAGAATATATTAAGGTTCCTTGGCTCATCCAAAGACCATGCTATGGTTCGCACACTGCCCTAGCTGTAGAGGAAACTCCCACTGCAGAGGGACCCAAGCTCATAGACAGTGAGACACCCCTAGCTGTAGAGGAAACTCCCACTGCAGAGAGACCCAAGCTCATAGACAGTGAGACACCCGTAGCTCAAGAGCCTGTAGCTCTGATGCCCACAGGCAGGGCCGCCTGGGAGAAATGCAAGGCCCTGTGCGAGATTTAAACGCGAGCCCCCCCCCCCCCCCCCCCCCCCCAAAGGGTACAAAAAAAAATATATATATACTTTTTTTTTTTTTTTTTTTTTTTTTTTTTCATACAGTCAACATATTCTTAAATAATAGCGCTGCCCGAGGCTGGGCATGATACAGTCAACATATAGCAAGAGAGAGAGCGAGAGAGAGCTCCCGTTCTACAGTCAATATACAGTGTACAGAGAGAGAGAGAGAGAGAGAGACACATTGGAAAGAAATTGAAATGCTATTTGGCCCTAAACAGAGAGTACACAGTGGCAGAATACCTGAGCACTGTGACTGAAGATCCTTGACTAGGTACAGACTCAGCGAGCACAGCCTAGCCATCGAGAAAGGCCGCCATAGGCAGACTGTTTGTGTTAGAAAGAGAGAGAGAGAGAGCATGTGTGTTTGTGTGTTAGAGAGAGAGAGCATGTCTGTGTGTCGTGTGTGTGTGTGTTAGAGAGAGAGCATGTATGAGAGAGAGATAAGCAAAGATGAGCCCCTAAAGGATATTCAACTTTTAATGGAAGAACAAAACAGAAGGAAAAGATAACTTCACAAAGGCAACATGAATATACATAGATCCAAAAGGACAAAGATCAACACTTAAATCCAAAGAGAAGAGGGTCTATACCAGAGAAAACAAAGTAGCAAGGAGCCAATGGCCGACATCAGCTAAATAGGCTAACTGCAAATAGAGTAGCCAGGTACTGACACCAGGCCACACACAGCTTTGGCCAACGCTACCCAAGCTACACAAACGACCAAGACAATTCACACACAGCACATGTCGTATCTCCAAATGTTGTGAAGTAACATATGTTTTGCCTGGACATTGTTATTAACAAAACATTCGGGAGGGGAAGGAAGGAAGAGTGGGGTAATGTCCAATGGACATCTTACCTGCACCAAGGAACGCAGGGCGAAAGGCCGCAACACAGGTCTCCACGTTGACGAAAGGCCTCTCGCTGGCGGGACAAAAAGAAGCTATGGCCGGAGCCTTGTCATGGTGCAGGCCCGACTACATCTTCTGTCAAAGATGATGTCGTAGTCAGAGTGCCAGGGCCTGCTATTCTCACGGCTAATGTCAATGGTCGTAGCACAAGCTAACAGCTAACTCTACGCTAACTGATAGCATCAAACTAACGTTCCCAGCCGAGCGCAGCCGGCAGCTAACGTCGTAGCTAAACAGCTAACTGGCTAACAGTTAGCTCAACCCGGCTATCGCTAACCATTAGCTAACGCAGAAGCAAGCTATGCGGCTACCACTGAAAAACTGTACAACGTGAGAAATGCAATACAGGTGCTGACACCAGGCCACACACCGTTAGCTACTAGTACTACAACAGCTAGTCGGCCCGTTTGGCTCCAGAGAGAGAGAGAGAGAGAGAGAGAGAGATATCCACGGCGGGAATAGAATAGAGTGCATTAAAAACTCACCAAACGTCCAAGAGGATGGAGACAACCGCGTGGAGTTGACGAAGTTCATCTGCCGAACGACCATCCTCTTCATCTTGGCATAACAATGCTGCACGCGCTGTCTCTAGGTTAGCTAACGCTAGTTAGCATTTAGCTAAGCTATCTACTAGCCGACATCATCATGGCTATATCCCGACTGAACCACACTTAATATGATAACATAGCTAAAGCTAACTAGCTGTCCCTGTCTTTAGCCGAGATGGCTAGCCTGACTGAACTGTCTAACATGCAACAACTTTCATCTTCAGTCCATCTGCCGAACGATGTCCTCTTCATCTTGGCTGGCATAACCTCCAATGCTGCACGCGCGAAATAGTCAGACGCTAGTGATGGGTCGGTCATGAGCGACTCGTTCATAAGAGCCGATTCATTGCCGTGAGCGTGAGTCGAATCGCTCACGTCTGGCAATGAGTCAAAGGCAAAAGGGCCTCGCGGGAAGGGGGGCCTCGCAAAAAAAAATAAAAAAAATAAAAAGATAATTAAAAAAAATAATATAAAGAAAATATATATATATATATATATTTTTTTTTTTTTGTGCGAGGCCCCCCTTCCCGCGAGGCCCTGTGCGACCGCACTGCTTGCACACCCCCTGAGGCGGCCCTGCCCACAGGCACCAGTGGGAGTCTATACCAAACACGCTCATGTCGCAATAGTAGGCCAAACCCCAAATGTATGGACTGAGTATGCTGAGCTTGGTGTGGACTTTAAGCACCACACGCTCATTGTTAATTACAGTACACCTGTAGTGTTGTTTAAAAAAAATTATGTTTACTGGGTATCTAATATAATTGTGCATTGAGTCAGTTAGTGGAGTTAAATGTGATACCATGTTTTTATTATTTTACATATTTCAATCAACATATCTGATGATTCTGTTATGACAGAAATGGCATTGTTGTTTCCGGTTTCCATATGCTATCTTGTTGTCAGGACTACAAGCTAAAGAGAGAAGATGTAGAGCATTCACAATATGCCTTTTGATATACACGGTCATAGCAGCCACCGTACCGACTACTGTTTAAGGTGCACTCTTGGTAGAGCCTGTGTTAACCCATGGTGTCGTGGTAATAAATATAATTTACTTCATAAAGTGCTCCCTCCGTTTGGTCATTCAACAAAAACTAAAGTAAAATTTGATGTGAAAAAAACATTTAGTTAACTGAAATAAAAATAAAAACAATACTAATCTTTTTTGTACAACTAACAGGTCAGGAGATACGCTTGTTTGAAATTGGAAAACTTGGCCTGAGAAGAGAGAAGAGAGGTCATAGGGTCACCAAAATCAATAAACGTCTTCCTCTTGCAGCCATGAATGTTCACACCAAATTTTATGGGCCATTACTTTTCAAGATATATTTTTATAGATAGATAGATTTTATATTTTATTAGAGTAAAGGTCATGCGGTACCAAAATCAATAGGTTTCCTCATCTGGGGATCATGAAAGTTTGCAGCCAATTTTGTGAATGGATGGCTAAAGCATCAGGAGATGCACTCATGAAAATTGAATGTATCAGCTGATGGTGGCACTAGAGGAAATGTCCCCTTGGGGTCATGGATCTGCACAACAAATTACATGACAATCCAGCCATTTCAAGTAATCTGGTTAATTTATATGCGTATACTGTATGTTGGTGATGGATGAAAGGTCAGGGGGTCACCAAAATGTACATGTTTCTTCTTCTTGGGGTCATGGATGTGCACAGCTAATTTCACAGCAATCAAACCATTACTTTTTGAGGTATCATGTTCACTTACAAACGAGACAGACAAGTTTCACCTTATTGGCATAAGTAATAAGATAAATCCTTGTTTGCATCAGTTGACCGGGCAAAGACACCATGTTGCTATTCAAGTTTTTTACGTTAACTGTAAAGTGCAGCTGCTTCATGTAGGATTCCTTTTGGTTGGGATTTTGGTTACAACAAGAAGCAGCTTGCAACGCAATTTTATGTTTATTGATGCAGCATTAATTCTGTTCGGGGAAAGACCCAAATGTTTTGAAAAACTTTTGGCTAATTACCATTAGCTCATTAGCTGGTCGGCAGGCTGAGGGGTTAGGTGTGGGTTGCCAAGCGTAAAATTGGTAAATACTAAGGGACTAAAAGTTTGCAGTCCAAATAATATTCTAAGACAATATGAGCAGTCCTGATTTTATACAGTCCTGTTGTGAAGGGCCAGATTAAACTGAATATATATATGTATCGTTTGATATACTTTGTATATTATTTATATATATATACACGGAATATCCCTTTACCTGCGTACAGACCAGAGTAATATTCGCTCTCCTATTGGACAGCGCCCCCAGGCGCCAACGCGCAAGCCCCCAACGGCAAGTTCAAAGACAACTGCAGGCATGTCAGAACATGCCCAGAGTCAGCGTAGTAATACGAGACAAGGACTGAGGTTGGGACTAGATATTCACTTAAGTATATGCTGGCGCAGGTGTGCCCAGCAGTAGTTCATTCAGTTCGTCTAAAGCAGCAGTGTGACAAGTTCGGTAACATTGAAGTGAGCAACCGTGCGTTTAGAACATGTGCGAATAGAATAGTAAAAGTGTCAGAGTTTAGTGAAGTAACGTCAAGTTCGACCTAGTTTAATGTGAAGTATAGTGCACAGGAGAATCGGCGTCGGCGATTGCAGAACCATTCCTGGTTGGATTATATTGCTTTGGGACGTGACTACCGGAGAAGAGCACCGTTGATTTCCACTATCGTTTGGGATTTAACCTCGTGAGGATTACCACTCGGGCCTGCCTCGTGGACGGGGCTGGTTAGCTGTCATCAATGCTGTCGAGCATCTTGGATTACAACTATTGCTTTTGTCTGCTGATCAAGGGAGTACAAGCACCGACTCCTGTACCTGGAGTCTCTTTATTCCTCGTTGACTCAGACGGAGTACCCGAACATTCCTCTACCCTCCAGGCCTTACACCCCGGAGGGAACCCATTGTCTCCAGTTGGTACCGGTGTTGCCCTATATAATTGCTACTATACAACGGGTGGCGTCAGCTTAGACCCATCGTAGGATTCCTGCTATTCTTAGTGACTTATGCTCTTGACTGACTTTACGTATACTCTTCGCCATACAAGCGCGACCCTAATTCTCATTCTGTAACCTAACGTTGCCTAATAATAATAAATTACCCTCCAATAGTATTTCTGTGTCAATGCCGTGTTCTTGTGGGTGTTCACCATCTATATTTGATGTACTGTCTGGCCAGTAATTAAAGTACATAACTAGCAGTGGTTTAATCTATCACAATCTTTAATACAGTCAGGGTTTTGTAACCCCTCAGTTACAATTGGTCCTTCGAGCCGGAGGGTATCAGTGTAATATTTAATATAATATTAATATTAACATGGCCAGCGGTGAACACTCTCCAAGCGGCTCCCCCAAGCTAGAACGCCCGCAGCGCAAACGTCAGCCACCTCCATATCTGGAGGAATTCGCTTTCGTTCTACCCCCTAGCTTATCTAAACGGACGTTAAATACGAATAAAACGGATAGTTTAAGCATGCCCACTCCTATCGACTTGGCGGCCCCGCCAGTAGAGACCCCAGAGGGTTCAAACAAAACTGACTTAGCTCACGGGGGGACCAAGCGGGACATGACGTGACTATACCTCCAGACAGCGTCACCGGGATAGACCCCGGAGCGCTCCAGGATAAAGAAAGCGCTCCAGGGATAGACCCCGGTGCACAACAAACCCAAGAGCGCGTACCCGAGACAGCCCTCGGCGCGCAACCACGAGAAGAGAACCGCGCCCAGGAGATAGACCTCGGAGCGCGCCAGGAGAACAGGTCTACACCAAGCCCTGTCAACGCCCGATCACCTCCATCGGTGTCATCCCCCAGCGAGGCTGACCAGAGACTGGCGCAAGCCTTAATCGCCACGCTGACAGCTTCAACCGAAAGAGACCGTCTCCAAGCACAGACACTTAGTGAGCGCGAACACTCTGCAGTGGAACGAGAACGCCTCCAGGTGCAACAACAGAACGAGCGAGAACGCATCCGACTAGAAGAGAGTCGCCTCCAGGCCGACACAGCGATGACCATCAGACTGGCAGAGAGGCGCCTCCAGGCTGAAGAAACCATTCAGCGAGACCGTACCAACGCGCAACGCGATGCACAGCGCGACGCCGCCAATGCACAGCGCGAAGCGGAGCGGGACCGCCTGCAGGCGCAGATGATAGAACAATTGATCCAGAGGGCTACCCCCCACTAATCCACGCGGAGCTCCCGGAGATCATCACGACACAGGTCGAGGGCACCTTCCCCTCCCCGACACATCTACACAGGACCCAGCCAGCAGGAAGAACCTGTTCACGTCGCCGAGCCCTCTCCCCGACCAGACTACACGGGACCCCGCCAGCAGGAAGAACCTGCCTACGTCGCCGAGCCCCCTCCCCGACCGGTCCATACGGGACCCAGCCAAAGGGAAGAACCGGCCTACGTCGCCGAGAGACTAACTAGAAGACTCCAAGACCTAGCGGAGGAAGAGGAGGGATATCAAGCCCACCAGCACGAACCTACTTTGGACCAGGAGGCCCAGTACAGCCCCGACCCCAGCCCCGAGCCACTGCGTTACGAACCCCCGACCCATTTACATTTACATTTAGTCATTTAGCTGACGCTTTTATCCAAAGCGACTTACAAGTTCTGTACGACAAGCCATCAGGAAGGGCACAACTCTATCAGCTGAGTAACAATGTTCATCAAAGTGTTGAGTGCTACAGTGTAGGTTAGTTTATTAGGACAAGTGCATGACAGTATGGTTAGTTAGGGTTAGATTTTTTTTTTATTCAGATAATGGCCAAACCAAGGTTGAGTTTAATACACAGTCAGCACCGAGGAGCAGCACCTGGGGGCCCGGCCTCTGGTACCCACCCAGCACTAACCCACGACCCCACGTACGGGGAGACTAGCCCAGGCGGCCTCTCCCCCTACGCTCATCGGTGTCCCAGCCATCCATGGCATCTTACCTTGGCACACCGACGTTCCCAGACTTTACGCGCGAGGACAGAGCACAGTACACGGAATTACGCATGTGTTTGGAGACTATGATGTCCGATGTCCCCGACGAGTCGTACAAATATGCCATCCTCCTCAAGCATCTCAAGGTGCCCAGAGCGCATAACATAGCGCTGGCATATTCCAACTCAAGCACCCCATACTCCGCGGCTCTGGTGGCCCTCGACCAGCGCTATGGACGCATATGGGATTACGTGATCCAAGAAATACGAGAGATCGACCGCCTCCCCCCAGCCAAAGACAATAGAGCACTGGATGACCTCTCTATCAAGGTACAATCCCTCGTGGGGATGCTGGGGTCCCAAAAGGAGAAGGGGAGACATGAACTGTATGGAAATTCTAACGTGGAGCGGATACTGGAGAAGCTCCCTCCAGCCCGTCAAGAGCGTTTTCGGCGGCAGAGAGACCACAGTGACCCCAACGGCCCAGAACCATCCCTCCTAGACCTAGCTGATTTCCTCGCCAGGGAAGTTAACAGTCTACGATTGGACACATTCGTGTGGAGTGGCTCTGACCCTAGAGATGGACCGAGAAGGTTCAACGACAACCGCCGGTCCGTGACAGTTATGCACCAAGCCGAGGTTGAGCCACGGCAGACGAGCCACAACACCCACGTCAAGGAGAAGTGGAAGGCTGTCTGTCAGTACTGTGAAAATGAACATTGGCTGTCTCAATGTGACACCTTCAAGAGGCTGACCGCTGACGAGGTGAGTCAGTGGATCAAAGCGAACCGCTGCTGCTTCCGCTGCGCGTGCAGCCATATGGCAGCTGAGTGCCGCCTAAAGAAAAGATGCAGCAAGTGCGACGGCGCCCACCTGGAGGTCCTGCACGACAGCAACAAGCGTCCGCCAGGACAACAAAGTAAGCCCGTCACGGTGATGTACCAGGCCGAGGCGGTGTCACCACAAACCAGTCCTGGACCCCCCCCCTGGTGTCCTGACTGCTACAGCAGACACTGGGAGTCACGGTGCTACTCGGACTACCGCGAGTCGGCACCACTAGAGAAGATCCATGGGCCTCCCCCCCTGGTGTACTTACTGCCGCAGCGGACACTCCATGTCACGGTGTGAAGCCTACCAGAAACTGACCCCCGCCGAAATGGATCAGTGGAGTAGGACGAACACACAGGACCACGCTCGCTGCGATACACTGCGCGAGGCCCACAAGAAAGGACTAGCCCGACAAGGCAACCCACCAACAGGAGTGCTCCACATAGACCCCAAGCAGAGCGGGACCCCCCGAGTGCTCATCAAAGTGGTCAGAGTGCTCCTGAGCTACGAGGACAAGGTCATGGACACTTACGCCGTCCTAGATGATGGATCTGAAAAGACTCTCCTCCTCGCTTCCGCCGCAGCCCAGTTGGGCCTGCGGGGTGCCAAAGAAACAATGACAATCCGTACCATTCGAAGAGACCGGAAGACCATAAAGGGTGAAAATGTCTCCTTCACGATAGCAGCGGTCGAGCAGCCCGAGAAGCAGTATAGCATCACTAACGCCTTCACCAGCCACGACATAGGCCTGTCAAGCTACAACTACCCCATCCCACAGCTGATGGCGAAGTACGTGCACCTACGTCAACTACCTATACCGCTCATCGACGGCGCCACACCGACCCTGCTCATAGGCTCCGACCATGCGGACCTCATTCTCCCAATTGAGGCGGCCCACATCGGACCCAAAGGATGCCCAGTCGCGGTTCAGACCCGACTGGGGTGGACATTCCAGGGCCCCCTCTACGGACTTGACAGTCAACCCACGTCTACACGCTGCCTGCACACGAAGGTGAGCGACATCGGCCACTCTCTCGTACAGCCCGTTGAGAGGCTATTGACATTAGACGAGAGGCCTGTGAGAGAACCGTGGGCCCAAGAAGAGGGAGTTCCGAACTCCACCCCCCTCAGCTGCGCTCCAAGCGACGTAGCTGACCTCGAACCCAGCACCCCAAACGACTTCTTGATGGGGCGGCCGGAACCGGCCCCTCCTCAGACGGGGTACAGACCGAACAAGAGGAACAGACGGAGGATGTGGAGACACAGCCAAGCACAGATCAACCAGTCTCAGGCCCGCTTCCTCCTAAGCTCCCTACCATCCCTTCCAGCCCGTCAGAAGCGGGTCAAGGACAGGGACAACTTAAAAGTGGACACAGTCGTTATGATCATAGACCAGTCACTACCCCGAGCTGCGTGGCCGGCCGGCCGTGTAAGCAAAGTGATCACTGGTGCCGACGGAAAGGTCAGAGCGGCAGAAGTTATTGTCCAGGGGCGGACCTACACCCGACCCGTGGCGAGGCTGATAGAGTTGCCGAGGCTCCCTGACTCCCCTGATGATGACCATGACCCACTGACTTTGTAGATTGACCTACTCCTCACAACAGACATCGAGCAGTTGACTAGACTATTAATCTGTCTCCCTTAACTAATTAGGTGCAGACTAATTAGGAGGCGGCTGTTGTGAAGGGCCAGATTAAACTGAATATATATATATGTATCGTTTGATATACTTTGTATATTATTTATATATATACACGAAATATCCCTTTACCTGCGTACAGACCAGAGTAATATTCGCTCTCCTATTGGACAGCGCCCCCAGGCGCCAACGCGCAAGCCCCCAACGGCAAGTTCAAAGACAACTGCAGGCATGTCAGAACATGCCCAGAGTCAGCGTAGTAATACGAGACAAGGACTGAGGTTGGGACTAGATATTCACTTAAGTATATGCTGGTGCAGGTGTGCCCAGCAGTAGTTTATTCAGTTCGTCTAAAGCAGCAGTGTGACAAGTTCGGTAACATTGAAGTGAGCAACCGAGCGTTTAGAACATGTGCGAATAGAATAGTAAAAGTGTCAGAGTTTAGTGAAGTAACGTCAAGTTCGACCTAGTTTAATGTGAAGTATAGTGCACAGGAGAATCGGCGTCGGCGATTGCAGAACCATTCCTGGTTGGATTATATTGCTTTGGGACGTGACTACCGGAGAAGAGCACCGTTGATTTCCACTATCGTTTGGGATTTAACCTCGTGAGGATTACCACTCGGGCCTGCCTCGTGGACGGGGCTGGTTAGCTGTCATCAATGCTGTCGAGCATCTTGGATTACAACTATTGCTTTTGTCTGCTGATCAAGGGAGTACAAGCACCGACTCCTGTACCTGGAGTCTCTTTATTCCTCGTTGACTCAGACGGAGTACCCGAACATTCCTCTACCCTCCAGGCCTTACACCCCGGAGGGAACCCATTGTCTCCAGTAGGTACCGGTGTTGCCCTATATAATTGCTACTATACAACGGGTGGCGTCAGCTTAGACCCATCGTAGGATTCCTGCTATTCTTAGTGACTTATGCTCTTGACTGACTTTACGTATACTCTTCGCCATACAAGCGCGACCCTAATTCTCATTCTGTAACCTAACGTTGCCTAATAATAATAAATTACCCTCCAATAATATTTCTGTGTCAATGCCGTGTTCTTGTGGGTGTTCACCATCTATATTTGATGTACTGTCTGGCCAGTAATTAAAGTACATAACTAGCAGTGGTTTAATCTATCACAATCTTTAATACAGTCAGGGTTTTGTAACCCCTCAGTTACAGTCCCATGGAATAAGAGGAATGGTGTACCCTGAGGTTTCCATTAAATCTGATGTGACGGTTCATCAAACCTACAGTAGACTGTGTCAGGAGTTATTTTTTGCCTCCATGTTGTACATCATTTCTCACTTCATTGTGTATTCGCCCTTGTATGAATACACAAAATGATGAGACAGACAAACAAATACAGCAATAAGTTAAAGGATATATGTTTGTCGTCGTGAATTCTACTTCATTAGTTGAGATGTTTACAGATTTTAACTTCAATGCTTTCTGTAATGCTTTCCATTTAACACTTTCTATGCCACGAGGTGGCGCCAGAGTTAGCGCTTGAATGCCACCATCGGCGCCAATGTTATCGTTAATATCGCCTAATCTATGTTTTAAATTATGGCTATGTGTCTAATCTGCCCGTCGCTTATCAAAGAATCATTTTCCAGTCAGTGCTGTCAAGGCAGATTGGTTTTTTATCGCTTAATTTCTGTTTGAGAGCATTTTGAAAAGCACCCGTTTTGAGGTAAAAAACAGTCCATTCTGGGGCATTCTATGATAATCGTCTTTTACTGGAATATTCCATAACGTTGATATTTGTCTGCCTATTTATGAATCGTTTTCAAATAAACGCTAGATGATCAATATTATACATACACGCACGCCCATTCGAGCCGCGAACGGATAATCGCTGTGTTCATTTCCTCTTGGATTTTTTCAGTAAAACCGATAGAGGACATTTCACAAAACAGTTTATATCTTCATCAAAATAAGTCTGATTATCACTGATAACACATAGATTCCTTACCTGACATCAGATGGTATCCAACTGGTATATTCCAATTCCTGATCACCATTCGAAAAAATCGATAAGTGTATAGATCCAACGTGATACAGTAGTACACATGATTCCGCGGGGCTGAGAGGCTCCAGAATGAACTATAATAACCCGGCTGCATCAGTGGACTGGAAAATGTGGAGTACAGGATTTTTTCCCCCATCCATTTTCATTGAGTCCATTCCAAAATCCCTTATGTCATCTGGGAGACGATAGGGGGCTCTTTTTTCCACATCTGATCGCCGGCGGCCCATGGGTAGACTAGGGTAGGCTCGCGTGATGCAATATGATTTCAGATGGCTAAAAAAATAAAAAAAAAATTGAGAAATCTTGTGAGTGGCTTTCAACGAGATATTAATAATTCCGAGAAAACTTGTGAGTGGCATAGAAAGTGTTAATGCATGCATTTAACCTAAAGGTAGTTTCCCCCCATTTCTGTCTTAGTAGGTGGAACTAGGGTTGCACAAGTCTTGCTAAAATGTGAATCATGATTTTTCTCCCTAAGAATTGAGATCATGATTCTCTCACACAATTCTTATTTTTTCAATAAAAACATTTATTGCACTCTTTCTTAACCTCTTAAGCCCGGAGCCCTATTTTCAGAAAATCCGCCTAAAATACATACCTAAGTAAATGGAATATTGCTCCACTTCTACAAGGTCTATTTGCATGTTCTTGGTATCTAGGGACATCTAGTGTCAGAAATATTGTGTCTATTACTAGGCTTGCTTAAATTGTGATGAAACAAAGGAGAATATGAATTAGGATTTTTCTTTGCATCTTTAACAGTGAATAACACCATGCTAAAAATTTAAAAACTGAGCCCGTTCAGTACTTTCTTGAGATCACGTGTACAAAAAATCTAAGAAAATTAATAAAGGTGTAGTGGCTTTAACAAAACAGCCACTGTTTGAGTGGGGTTGACGATGCACAATCCAAGAACCAAAAGTCTGATGTTTCCATTTAACAAAGGAATTTATTAACAAATCATTTAAAGAATGAATTGACCCACTTTGCATTATAAAACAATTAAAGTAAACAATGATTTGAATCTATAATTTTATTTGCAGTAGAAAAACTGTCCTATCCCCAGTCTCCCAACCAGGTATTTCCTATTAATTTCAGCCTTTCCCAGGTGAAAGCAGTTCCCCTAATAAGGATCCTACCTGGCTCTGTAATAGCAGAGCTGACCCAAAGAGGGAGCCAGACCTAGCTCAACCCTCAGCAATCATAACTCATATTTATCCATAGCATAATATTGTCTGCATTTGCATAACTTATATAACACAATAAATAATTTCTTTCAATATGCCATACATTCAACAAATTTGCCTCTCAACCATAACATAAATAACAATAAATTCAATCAATTATTTCGGCTCCAACAAAAGGGAAGATGATTAAACAGAAGGTTTTGTAGATACAGTAGTAAATTCTCCCATCCGGACCAATGCAATTTGAAATATTATTATAGAATATAGAATAGCAGGCCTATAAATTACTTTATTATAGCCAATTCGCACATTTATGGATTGGGCCAAATCTTCTCTTTCAAATGGCTGAGTTAAATTTGGATTTAGTATGAATGAACGTGATGTCATCTGCGGACCGCTTGTGAAAGTGCTTTACTTAAACTTATACAACGGCATGCAAATTTCTCGAATCTGATTGGCTGAAACAGTCCATTTACACGTATGTATTGGGACCATTCTACGCTTCTGGTCCCAGGACCCGCCCACAACCGAATCACATCACATCACTCCGCCGGATCACAAGATGGCGGACAATAATCTTTAACAAATGGATATGTTGATAACTTTATAACGACTAAATATAAAGCGATTCTGTCAAGGCGAATGTCTTAGTCCTTTAAACAATGTTGGATGATGTAATTGATGGGTCATGAGTCATTTTAGAACAAAAGAAAAATCGCGGATTGATTGATTGATTATTTGCAATTTTATTTTAAATTTCTACTTCCTTCCCACTGACTGCAGCATTCACTCTCACACTGTCCGACGCTGGCGTACCCACAAACACACACACACACACACACACACACACACACACACACACACACACACACACACACACACACACACACACATACACACACACACACACACACACACACACACACACTCCTGTCTGCAACAGCGGGGGAATCAGACTGAGAGAGAAGCAGCACTGTTTTAAGTGAGCATGGTCTATTGAATTGATTGATTGGTTGATTGCTAATTTTATTACTGTACGCCTGGTTTCCAACTGGTTAAGTTTAGGCTAAAAAAGATAAATAAAAAAATAGGGCGAAGAAAACTTTTTTTTTCTTATAGGGCAAAGAATTTTTTTTAATTTGTTTTACCTACTTTCTATAGAAGCATCTAAGAATGAAGTTCTATAGAAAGTAGGTCTGCATCCCCTTAACAATTGTGTGTATTGAGCCGTACTGTATTGTACCAATTCTGCATCTGGTAATACAATTTTCAATCAATCAATCAATCATTCCAATAACCACTAACTTCATAATTAAAAACTAAAGAAAAGTTGGATGTGTTAGTTGGTTGGATGTCTTAGTTGAAAGGCAGTTGGATGTGTTAGTTGGTTCGATGTCTTAGTTGAAAGGCAGTTGGATGTGTTAGTTGGTTGGATGCCTTAGTTGAAAGGCAGTTGGATGTGTTAGTTCCAATAACACACAGTTGGATGTGTTAGTTGGTTGGATGCACTTCAAGCTGCTTCCAATAACACACAGTTGGATGTGTTAGTTGGTTGGATGCATTTCCGAGCTGCTTCCACATGGAGGCAACTTGTCTTTTTTGTAGTTGTGGGAACAACTTTTTCTGGCGGATGGTTTTTTCAATAAATCTTCGATTAATGTGTGTTTATTGTATAGCAATAAGGTTGGATGAATGTGGCAGTTGTATAAAAGCATTACACCACTTGCAGTCATGATTTGTGAACAATAAACCATGCCTAGGGGGGTCTAACGACGCCTAACGACCACCCCTAGGCATGGTTTATTGTTCACAAACCACTCATGCGCGTGATGTAATGCTTAATTAAAAGTCTCTCGTAACATACAAAATAATTCGAGTCTCTTTTCCTCTCTTACGCCCGTGCGCGGGTGCTCTCGTCAGTCAGCTCAGGGCGTCATTTGAGAAGCGTGCATCATTTGACAAGCGCTCCGTCAAATGACCACTTTCGGTTCTGACCTTTGTCCCGAATCTAGCGTCAGAATGTTATGAAGTGGATGGCCATTTTGGATAATCACGCTGTTTTTACCGGTACACACATTACAAAACATCTACAAAACACATTTCCGTGGGATTTTTATAACCTTTGGACTGTATGACTATAAGACTTCAGGCTATGGAACCGTTATGTTGTCCAGCTCCTACCTCTCATCTCGAGCCCAAAAACAGGAATCTGGCAACAAGTCAACAGAAAAATAAGACTGTCCGGAGAACTGGACTGCTGAATAAAGATTTTGTGAAGAAAAAAAACTCCCCGGAGAAAACCCACTATGATTGGTTGGTTGGTTGGTTTAGATATGACAACTCACGATTGGGTAAGGTTAGGGCTAAACATTATGGGTAGGCCAATCAGAGGCAGGATAGAGCGGGTCATGGCCAAGGCGCTGCAAACCAGGAAGGAAAAAGCAGTCCGCGGCGCGGCGCAGTGTTTACTGTGTCAGCCAAAAACAAAGCTGCTCTCAACTTCCCACACGCCAGCACTAATTTGAAAACACACATCAGTTGAGCTGATGAAACACTTTACATAACCATTGTCAACTGTTCCCAAACAGCACACAAGTCAGTGCACTTTTTTGTCAACAGCTAACTAACAGATAGCTGCTATCACGTTTCACTGTAGGCAGAAAATGAACAATATTATGGGGGTGGGGAAAAGAAAATGCAAACGTTATTGTCATTTTGCTACTGTGGTTTGAGTTGAAACAATAGTTTATCCTGTGCCGAAAAGTCTCCATTCCAATAGAGGTAGTATATATTTTGGTGTTTATTTGATTATTGTTTCACTGCCTTTTATTTATTACGTTTCCACAGTTTTTTCCTCATACTTTATTAACATTTTGTACATGGTACCGCAAGGTACATTAATACAAGTACATGTTAAAAGGATGACACAGAAAGCCAGACAGAGGGCTTGTTTCCAGTTTCAGTTTGTTTTATAATAAACAATCAAACTGAGAATTTTTTGCCTGCCTATTCGTTTGGTGGAAACTTGATCATGAAGTAAAAAAAATAAAGAAATAAAAAAAGTAGTGTGAAGGGTAATTTCACATTCTTAATCCTCTGGGGCCCCACAACAGGGTTGATCGTGAAGTCATGTTATCCTTCTCTCAAAAACTGTTAAAACACTATATCCATTCATTATATTCAGAGCAGGCCAGATAACGCTTGCATCCAAGGCCGCAGCGAGCCCTCCTCAAAAGCCGATTCCATTTGACTCCCTAAATGACCATATAAAGCCAACCCAATCAGAGACGATCAAGGCGTCTCTATTCCACTGTGTTAAAACACATGACACTTTTGCTTTTTGTCACTTTCACTCTGACAGACCTGTGAATATGCACTCTGACAGACTGAAAGTCCGTCCGTATGGGCGTACTGTATATATATATTTTCTTTTCCAATAAACCTGTATTGTATTCATTTAACGTGAGTATTCTGGCTGTGTTCTTCTGCTCCTGTCCATTATTTCAGAATATCTGATTTGCAGTGTGACACTGTTTTAGGCTGCTGGATGTCCGTGGAGAACCTGGTGGTTTGCACGCTGATTTAAAGCCAATCTCTTGTCTCTGTCATCCCTAGAGACGTCAAAAATCCACCACAGTAGTGCCGATGTAGCTAGCTATTTTTGCCATGTTCTTGTAGTGAAGCTTGCTACATTTTTCTGGGGATAGCTTCCGTTGTAGTTGAGCTATATTTAATCGAGAGTAACTTGTAGTGTAGCTTACTACATTTTCCAAGTAGCTTGCCCATCACTGCATATTACATATTCACATTTTATTTTTTCTGAATTTCTTTTTGTTCCCCTGCTGGGGAGCAAGTGCCTTTACCTCAAGACTACCGAAACACACTTTTCTGATAGCCTCGCGAAAACCCTGACCCTAACCTTAAACCACACTGTTACCCAGGCATGCGTTCTTCATGGGATAAGTACTCGCTATTTGCATATCAATTGTGCCGGTCGTCACATTTGGCGCCCTAGGCGAGATTCACCACTGCACTGTAATTTTTTTATTTTTTTTTGTGATTTTTTTTTTAATTTTTTTTATGGCTTTTGCCTCTTCATAGTTCTCTAACGTTAGTCTTTCTTTCCTCAACGCTCAATTCTATAAACACTTGACCGATACCCATCAATGCACAGCGCTCTAGCATGTTCTGACTGTGAACACCTAAAGCTGAGGCTCAGACCGACCGACCGTTTTAGATTTTTGGCTCATTTTCCCTTATGTTAGAATTTTTTTTATGTAAAAATAATGGTTGCCGATATAGAGGTGGGCGCCAAAACTGCACAAAAAAAAATATATAAATCTTTTTTTTTTTTTTTTTGGCGCCCCCCTCTGGGTGGCGCTCTAGGCGACCGCCTATATCGCCTGTAGGAAGGTCCGCCCCTGGGTGCGTGCAACCCCAGATGATTTCAACAACGCACCAATGCTGTTACCTTAAACAAACCGTAACCCTAACCTTAACCGTAACCTAACTGTCTATCTTAACCATAACCGGTAAGCATTAACACATTAACACAAATCATCATCATAGTATTGCTGTGTTTGTATCATGTGGGTGGGTGGTTTAGCGCATTTGCCCGCGACCACAATCATTGTTAGTTCTGGCTTCACTGTTTGTTTTGGACTTCCGCCAATACGAAATGTACATGTATTACTTATACAATAAGTAAATAAATGACTTACTGTATGGCTATAACATTGCTTCCTGTGGTCGATTAGTACTTTATCTACGTTTTCTGATTTACTGTGTTCCCGCAGTATCAAGTAATAGGGCAGCTTCTTTAGATGAACAGAGAGCATGCTTGGAACACAGTGAGGTATAACCAACTAACCGTGTATTGTTCAAAGCCAATTTGACCTCTCTAAGGGTGGCGGGGGTCACGGCTCTACAGACGTTGCCGGCTTCCTCCGCGCGCACAGGACTAGCTACCAACTCAGCAGCTACCATTTATATGACACCACCACCACACATCAAGGACAGGGGACAGGGTGTGGCAACAGGCAACTAGGACGAGGGAGCAGAAGAGGTGTAAGGGGGCAGGATCAAAGCCTGCATTCGGATGCTAATGGCCCAACGTCTCCCTCCCTCCAACGCTCTGCCTCTTCATTAAACATTCCCCTTGTCCTTCTGCTAGTGCCCTCGCTGCCTCCTACACCAACCCCCCCCCCCATCCGGACTCTCCTCCCGCTCTCTGCTGACCTCCTTCTTGAGTGACTGTGGTCCTTGCAGTCAGCGCATCCAGTCATTAATAACACTCGCCCGCTCTGTTTTTGCTGCCAAACAGAGCAGTGCTTTTCCTGTCACATCCCCCCCCCCCCCCATCCGACACAAATTAATTCCCCTTTATTTATTTCCAACGCCAAGGCCGGCCGTAGTTGGAATAACTGTTTATGGAATAAAAAGGAATTATAGACGCTGTGTTCTCCATGACAGGGCCATTTGTTTCCTCGTACGGGAATCAAGATAAAGTTCATATAACTATCATTTTGATAACGGAACTCTTTTAGTCAAACCCCCCCCATTTACCATTTACCCTTTACTTCCTTGGGTATCACTATCTTGTGTTTTCGTGTATTTGTTCTTTTAAAGGAAATGTTTATGTTAAACCCTGACACACAGTATATTATTCCAAGTGGCAAGGGAATCTATGTAAGTGACCTCTCTGAAAATTGTCTTATTGCCTTATTTTGGGTTTCAATTCTTGATAATGACAAGGTTTCTATGGTCATGGAAAAGCTAAAGGAGTATCATAGAATGTCATAGAAAATTACACATAATGCATAATCAACCAGTGACATGTTTAAAAGGGGAATCACCGCCTTTAAGAATTCACATGTTATTCCTTAGTTCAGCAGCCAATATTTGCACACATGCACAAATAATAGAAAACCCTTGCTCCATAGACAATGAATGGGGTGCTGTCTGTGTGGGCCCATATAATGTTTGTGTGAAGGTTGTGTCAGATATAAACCCTGGTTCACAGCTGTTAGTGATACTAGAATATAGACCTCAATCAGGTATGGGAAATCAACTTAACAATAATGGCTCCACATCGTCTATGGAGCAGCCCCAGATTTTACATCCGGGTGACATCACAAATCTGAGGGTCCTCTTTTCCTATCCGTAGCTTTATGAGAGAGTTCACAAGTATTGACTTTAACTGTCCTGGGGCACAGGGGACATCCAAACAGCTGTTCAACAAAACGTCTTACATTTGAACATAAATGCTAACAAATATGCTTATGGCGAGGACTACGGACGATAACTGACTACAAAGTCAGCGCCCCCTCAAACGGGAGTGCCAACGCCTCTCTCGCGGATCAACTCAACTCCTTTTACGCGCGGTTCCGTGCAAACAGTGGTGACGCTAGCTCACCGGCTAATGACGTCACTGACGCACCGGTCGTCGTGGAGGGGGGGGGCATCCGCGGGAACACAGTGTGAGAAGAGTATTTATGCGGGTGAACACTAGAAAAGCAGCTGGCGGGAAGGGGAAGGAAAGAGCGAGGAAGAGCGAGCAAGAGCACATGTATTGTATTTATTATTTTTATGTCTTTTAATCTACATTCATTCTGATTTAATTACTGGACTGTCATTATTGTTATTATTATTTCTGTTATTGTCCTGTGATTTATCATTGATTATTACTGTTACTGTATTGTTTGTCTAGTTTCATGTTAAAAAAGGGAAAATAAAAAACAACTGTAAGAAAAAAAAAAAGAAAAAAAAAATTGCCCAGATGGGATAACAGGACAGATGCTAACCAGCTAGCCCCAGTGTTCACCACCATATTCAATCTATCCCTGGCTGAGTCCGTGGTCCCTGCCTGCTTCAAGGTGTCCACTATAATCCCGGTACCAAAGAAATCCTCCCCAGCAGGTCTTAATGACTACAGACCGGTGGCACTCACCTCTGTGGTCATGAAATGTTTTGAGATGCTGGTTAAGGATTACATTTGTGCCTCCCTCCCCAGTGATATGGACCCTTTGCAATTTGCATACAGGTCAAACAGGTCCACTGACGATGCGGTATCTCAAGTACTTCACAACACCCTCTCTCACCTAGACAGCCAGAAGGGGGGGCTATGTGAGACTGTTGTTCATTGACTATAATAGCTCAGCGTTCAACACCATAGTCCCCACCAGACTGGTGGACAAGCTGATTGAGCTGGGTCTGAGCTCCACTCTGAGCACCTGGATACTGGACTTTCTGAGTGAAAGGCATCAGGCATTCAGGGTGGGGGGTCAGACCTCCAACACCATCACCCTGAGTATCGGGTCCCCCCAGGGCTGTGTTCTGAGCCCCCTGCTGTATTCACTCTACACACATGACTGTGTGGCCAAGTTCAGCTCCAACTCCATAGTGAAGTTTGCGGACGACACAATGGTGGTGGGGCTGATCTCTGACAACGACGAGAAGGCCTACCAGGAGGAGGTAGATGTACTGGCACGCTGGTGTCACCCTGCTCCTGAACATTGGTAAAACCAAGGAGCTGATCGTGGATTTTAGGAGAACACAGCAGGGGACACACACACCACTGTGGATAAACGAGGCTACCGTGGACAGGGTGAGCAGCTTTAAGTACCTGGGGGTCCACATCTCAGAGGACCTGTCATGGACAACACACATAGACTCAGTCGTAAAAAAAGGCAAACCAGCGCCTCTACCACCTGAGACAGTTAAGGAAGTTCAGAGTATCGGGGAAGATACTCCAGTCCTTCTACTCCGGAGCTGTAGAGAGCATCTTGACTGGAAACATCACTGCCTGGTATGGAAACAGCAAGGCACAGGACAAGAAGGCCCTACAGAGAGTGGTTCGCTCAGCTGAGCGTACTACGGGTATTGCACTACCACCCCTGCAGGTCTTATATAACAAGAGGTGCAAATCCAGAGCCTGCAGAATAATGAAAGACCCTTACCACCCCAACAACGGCCTGTTCAAGCTGCTGCGGTCAGGCAAACGCCTGCGCACACGAGCAACTAGGACAGAGAGACTTCGGCTCAGCTTCTTCCCCCAGGCCATCAGAGTCTTGAACACTGAACTCTCCACACACAAGCACACATGAGCACAGACACAACACACATACTGTATACGCAGTCACTTTAGCACAAACACACACAAACACACACACACACATGCTGCACACACTCACACTCAATGGTCACTTTACACAATGGAAAGGTCACTAAAAAAAAATAACAGGAGTGGTTCATGTATAGTAAATAGATGGATATAGCAAGATAGCATAAGGATATATAGTATAACTGTATATTGTATAGTATAGTATTGTATAGTAGTGTACATAAGACCCAGTGCCTCATCCGTAGCTAACACTGTATTGCACAATCGCAGGACCTTAGCATGTCTTTTACCATGCTTTTTGTAAACCTTATGTACATTATACCTGTTATGTATTATTGCATAATCGCTGCAGGCATGACCACCCGCATTTCACTGTATGCTTGTGTGCCGTGACAAATAAAACTCTTGACTTGCTGTGATATGATGGTCCCAAAGAGAACCCCCTGAGTGAACAGTGCCCACATACTACATAAAATAGCTATGGTATTAACATTATTGACAGACACTCGATAACAAGAAAATCATTGAGGCAAATGATTTAACGTAACGAGGCAAAGCATTTAACGTAAATCTATAATGTTATGATTGCTAGTTGAAATTATGGCTAGTAAAGAATGTGCACTAACGTTAATTATGGCTACATGTAATGGCTGGTTAAAAAACAAAATCAATATGGTGGCTAGTTATTATGTTAAAAGATCTAAGTTATCTAAGTTGCTTTAGAAAGGAAGACATACTGGTCTTATTTTCTCTTTTGTACTATTGCTCTTTAAAGCTAAAGTTATTTCTGATCCGATTACTAGATGAAATAATGGGTATAATTATGATTTCCACAACACCTGTGGAAAAGGTAAGTAAACCCAGAGTTTTGCATCTGGTAAAATCTCCTCGAAAAGCTATACGTTTAGCACATGTCTATAAGTCCATAATGATGATTCGTTAACACAGTAATACAAAGACAAAAATGTCCATTTGCGTAAAGCTTTGAAACATTATCTAAATGCATTCCAGTGCCCCACACACACAACTACACACACACCTACACACACACACACACACACACACACACACACACACACACACACACACACACACACACACACACACACACACACACACACACACAGACACACACACCCCCACAAACACACACACACACACACACACAGACACACACACACGCACGCACGCACGCACGCACGCACGCACGCACACACACACACACCCACACACACACACACACACACACACACACACACACACGCGCACACACACACACACACACACACACACACACACACACACACACACACACACACACACACACACACACACACACACACACACACACACACACACACACACACACACACACACACACACACACACACACACACACACACACACACACACACACACACACACACACACACACACACACACACACACACACACACACACACACACACACACACACACACACACAAACACATACACACTCCCCAGCCAGTCCCAGGCCTATAGGTCCCACAGCAGCAGTGTCTCCACATTCAAATCCAAGCCGCTCCAGCTCCACTGACAGTGAGGAATGGTTTTAATAGCCACAGAACAGCTTGTCAGCAGTCTAAAAACCACAATGTTGGGAGACTTTTTCTCCACTCCATCTCTGGCTCCCTAGGGTTTCTGCCGTAGGAGGGACATTAGGAAAATAGGAAAATACTAGTGTCAACATTTCATCCACTGCATTTTATTTATTTATTTATATATATATATTTTAAATACAGGTGTATTGTCTATTCATTCTGAAGTTGCATAACCGTGATTTATACCTCTAGGGTTGATGCCTTGATTAAAGTGAGGTGCTTGCTAGCAGTGATGTGTCACTGAGAGAGAATCCTTCAGCGTTCTGTAATGGATGATGCTTTTACAGTGGCAGTGTTGAGGGGTATCTCGTTGTGTTCCCGGGCTGCTTGACAACTCAAGTGTTAATCACATTATTATTCCAAACCAATTAGACTCAATTGAAGTGCTATTTATTTATGTTGAAAATCGGACTAAGTGACAATAATGGTACCTTGCGAAATAAAACATTAAAAAATCCAGCCAAGTGTACCTCTAGACTAGAGCATGCGATTTTTACAGACCAAAGAGATTTGGACATTCTTTTTTTGGGGGGGGGGGTGCAAATTGAAAGAAGTGGAAGGACGAGGCAAGGAAGCTCAACAGTCCACCACTCAAACATTTCAATTTTCCAATGCAATATATTTCTTCCCTACCATCTTCCAGGAGCTGATTGGAGAGGTGTGAAATTGTTTTATTGATGCCCTGCCTCTGGCATCCCCTGGGTGCTTGGATTTGCCCCACATAAGGGCAACGCGAGGAGACAATATTTTCCAAAGAGCAACACCGTCAGGATTCCACCTCCTGTGATGGATTGTGCCAGTGTTGTTACCGTATGTACGTACGTACGTGGATCCTTAGTATAATGTCCAGTTCAGTGCCATCCGCTATACTTCAGGGTGTGTTTTCTTTTTTTAAATGAAGCGATGTGAAGAAGGTGTAGGGGGGCCCTGGGTTCTCTGCGATAATTGCAGAGCCCTATCTAGCCGTCATCTCTCCGGGGGAACAGTACGTGGCTCAGGGGCGTGTTGTTATATTTCACATTAATGATGTGCGAGGGATCCTCAGCTCCTATCTGCAGGCCTATTTTTGTCACTGACACAACCTCTAAATTGCACACAACAGCAGCGGATACAGCCGTGATACCGTTAAATGGTACATATAATGTTACCTTGGAACAGAAAAGGACAAGCGTGCTTATATCTCTCAGAAAATAAAATACAAAGTATGCTCTTCTTCCCGCACATTGTTCGTGTTAAGATGATCACACGTCTAAATCTTCTAAATTAAATGTACAGTAACTCTCTCATTTGACTGTTTCCTTAATAAATGTACCCAGACATTTTTATGTTTCTTCATTTACTGGAAAGATGAATTATTACGTCCTGTTGTGCGCTACATCAAGTCTACTGTACTGTATACTGTATGTCTGTGGACTACTGGGCTCAGCAAATTATTAAATGTATTATAGGTAAGGCTACAGATTATTCTAGAATCAAGCTGGACCGCGTGATTTAATGGTGCACCAATGATGGTGTTCACTACAGATACAAATGTTTGTACATTACATTGGTGTCAAGATTAATTAAATGTACATAAACAAGCTATAATTTCTTAAATTAATTAATTAATATGAGTGTATGAATCAAGATAACCCATAACATTCAGATCATCACAGCAGTTGTCAAGATCTGTGTTGTCTACCAGCCCAATGGACCTGTCTCAAAACCCTGCCCCTTTTCTTGATCCTCCAATCACAACTGTCGCTTACCTCGGACAAACCAAGTTTGTCCGAGGTAAGCGACAGTTGTGATTGGAGGATCAAGAAAAGGGGCAGGGTTTGAGACAGGTCTATTTACTATCTTCACACAGCGGCCATATTGTTCTCCCACCCTGAACCCAACCTGAGCACGACACACAATAAGAGCAGAGTGGAACCCAACCTGAGCACGACACACAATAAGAGCAAAGTGGAACCCAACCTGAGCACGACATACAATAAGAGCAGAGTGGACACCGTCTGAATAATGGTCAATGCTTGCCAATATACTGTCAGGGCCATATTGGCTGTCAAACCATATTTGTGGCTAGCTTTTGAAAGGAGAAGCCTATGAGCTGAATGTGTATACATCTATTATGGAAACATTATTAATGACATTTACTTACTGTCTATGAGCACTGGGAAAGGGCATGAGTAAGGGTTCAACACAATGTGGAAAGTCTCAAACGCTCTTGACTGCTCCCCGGTGACCTTCACTTGAGCTCAAGGACGAAGAATAACCGCCCAAGCCAAAAGCAATACTTTTACGGTTCATAACACTAATTCCCATAGGCAGCTGAGGACTAAAGGATCTATCCTGCACTAATAACAAAATCGTAGTAGACCTAGTAGTAGTAGTAGGCCTAATAGTAGTAGTATTAGCACTAGTTGACGTAAAAAGATTAATGCCTACATAACCTCCTTGCCAGTATCTAAAACCTAACATGATCCTGAAAGTAGTGGATATTATACAAATTGAAGCCTGTGAACCCCCTTGAGACACATAACAGTGATAATGGGCTATACAAATACTAATATATTTTTTTTATAGAGTCGGTCTGAGCAAAGTAAAGTGGTTCTCTCTATTGAGCTGATGATAAAAGCTATGATAGAAATTAACCTACAGTATACTAACTTCTCTGTTCCCCAACATGCTGTTTGTAGCAGATAACAATAACATACTACTGTGTTCAGATAAGGAATGATGAATTTGTCCCCCCAAATGGCATTTCTAGAGTAAAATAAGACATACAACTTTAGCCAACTTAACATTGGACCTTTTGTCTTAGATCCACCTGTAGCTTTTGTTTACATTCTACAAAGATGTAACTCTGTTGTGTGTTTAGTGTATACTGTAAGAAAGATAAATTCATCAATGAAAATAGTCCCACAATGAAGGCTTAGTAAATTGCAAAAGTCTATGCAACCGTAATATTTGTATGTGAAGAATGTGTTTTTATTTATCCTGCACTGAATGTTAGGTACTGGAGTAAAGTGTTGGTTTACTCAATACTCTTCTGTGAAATCTGCAAATAAAATGTTTGGAGCAACTTGACGAGTGACATACTTCATTCAGGAGTTTGTTAGGAGGTTATTTACTGAATAAAAAAATTCTTCAAATATTCGCATGACAATGTAAATGTCTCGGAGCGCGTCCGCACACACACACACACACACACACACACACACACACACACACACACACACACACACACACACACACACACACACACACACACACACACACACACACACACACACACACACACACACACTCACACACACACACACACACACACACACACACACACACACACACACACACACACACACACACACTCACACACACACACACACACACACACACACACACACACACACACACACACACACACACACACACACACACCAAGCCGCCTGCTGCATCATTAATAAATGATGGAATTTATATGGAATTCGTTAAACTTATCCTTTGTGTCTGTTGTCATTTGTGTAATTTTTTTTATTTATATATGCACTGTCATTTGCAGTGTTTGTGTAGTGCTTTTATTCATTTTCAGACATCACCTGTACTTGTCTTCTTATGCTATGAGTCTAACAATGGCTGTTTAGATGTTTAGAGTTTAGTTTATCTCTCTCCATCTTTCCCTATTACATTCTGGTCGGCACCAGTGAGAGATATACACACACACACACACACACACACACACACACACACACACACACACACACACACACACAGACACACACACACACACACACACACACACACACACACACACACACACACACACACACACACACACACACACACACACACACACACACACACGTTGACGTCAAGGAAGGCTGATTTCATCAACACATAATGGTATGAAAAGTGAAAGACCAGAAACAAGAGCTTTGAAGCTTCCCTGGTGCACTGGCATCCATGAGGAGTGAACCAATCAATTAATCCTGGTTCCAGTTGATATTGTGACTTTCTGTTTAGATTTTTTTACTGAGAAATTGAAGAATCTCAGTAAACTTTGATAGACATTTTTGTTTGGCATCTCTCAATTAAACCCATATAATCTGTTTCTTTTTTGTTTTAGTTTTTTTTATAATAGTTATATTATAAATTATAGTTTATACATGAGTATGAAGGAGATACACAGTTGGTATTGGTAGCGGTGAGAGGTTGCAGAGTTGGAGGCTCAAGAAGTTGGATTCATTTCACTGACAACTGTGTATATCGATCTGTGAGATCAAACTGCTGGCAGGCGATATAACTCATCACATCGCTTAATTGTGTTGGGAGATTTCAGCGCTGCTTTATGATAGAGATACAAAAAAATTAAGAAAATTAATAATAGGTGAAAACACTGAAGGGGAATGAATACAAAAGAGACAATTACCCTCATCTATAATTCATGAGGAGCATAATGTCACCAGAGACCAGAGATGTGGGTGATAAATTCCATAGTATTCTTCTCCTGAAGACATTTGCAATCCACTTCATCAGAGAGTAATATAATTCTCCTATTTTACTGTCTGTTCTACTAACGAGACAGCAGAGCAATGATAATAGTCTGGAGTTGACTGCTGTGGCTATGGTCAATATATTCAATAATCTATAATATTGTAGGCAGGTTGAGTAGGTTGAATGAATATAGTGGTTTGACTACTTGTTTCCATTTTTATCTCAACATAATCATAATGACCTTCACAGGAAAGGCCACATAAAATGTTAGCCGGGTCGAGACGTCCTATGGGAATTTGACCTTTTTTTCAATTGACCTACTGTATCATCTCAAACCCTGCATTCCTTTCTTAATCCTTCAATCACAACTGTTACTGGAAGAAACGGTTGTGATTGGAGGATCAAGAAAAAAAGAGTGCTGGGTTTGAAATAGGTCAATTTCAATGGGCTTGTCAGTGGAATTTTGCTGATGTGACATGATCATTGTCCAACTGTTCTTGATAACGGTTGACTGTTTCATTGCATTCTAATGACGTATTTTGCCATATGGCGTATTTTTACACCGCCAACAAAGTACTGGGCCCATTCTTTCGGAATGGATTTTGGTGCGTCTCCTCTCCTCTCCTCTCCTTTCTGTGCGTCTCACGAGACAGAGAGTACTTAGCCAGTAGCCACTCCCCTCAGACGCAATTGCAGTTTTTTCACACAGCGAGGAAAATAATACTGTCGGACAATCTAACAATGATTAACACATTTACAAGTCGTATTAAGTTTAGCAAATAAGGAGACATATAGAGAACATTTCAAAGCACTCAAAATTGCCAATATCTCCATTTCAACCATTTTCTGAATTGCGCAACATTTTGGGGTTTCTGGAGAATCGTGAGCTCCTTAACAAGGCGGGTTAGACCGTGCCGGGTCACATATTGTGGCGGTGCTACAGCTCATTGACCATGGTTCTCATTTATTGATGATAACCCCGCTATTTAGTTACAATCACCTGTTGTTTGCGACCAAGATGTCTGTGGTCAAATATTAAATACTAAGAGCATGGCTGAATCACAAAGAAAAGTGTTTTTTCCTGCAGTAAAGTAGCACCGGTACATCCCACCACACAATTTCAAATCAAACGTTCAAACAGAGATTTTTGTTAGCCGTTAGTAGGCTATATATTGTATGTGACACCTCTCGTTGAGTTTGGTCTTAAGTCGACAAAGTGGGTCTCATTCACCAAGGACTTACAACAAAAAGGGCTTTCTCTTAGGGCCATTTGAGACCTGTTTGGGCCTATTTTGGGATTCACCAACCATCCCAATAAAACATATATAATTAATATTATATTATAATATATTGTCTAGTAGTAGTAGTAGTAGTAGTAGTAGTAGTAGTAGTAGTAGTAGTAGTAGTAGTAGTAGTAGTAGTAGTAGTAGTAGTAGTAGTAGTAGTAGTAGCAGTAGTAGTAGTAGTAGTAGTAGTAGTAGTAGTAGTAGTAGTAGTTTATTGTCACAAATAAAGTACAGGTACATTACAGTGAGATGCTTGGTTCATACACATACAGCTCATTTTAGTAATATTC
The DNA here is from genome assembly GCF_963971535.1 of Notolepis coatsorum. NCBI lineage: Eukaryota > Metazoa > Chordata > Actinopteri > Aulopiformes > Paralepididae > Notolepis > Notolepis coatsorum. The sequence goes on along the minus strand of NC_140173.1, from coordinate 3,998,832 downwards.
CACAATTATTACAGTTGATAGTAATAATGGCACATACATAAATTCACACCAACATGCGCATTTGTTGATACATGCAGGACTAAGTCTTGAGACAGATGTATGTGTATCACCGTGCCATGTACCCGGCGCAGAACACCCGCGGGAGGGAGGGAGGAAAAGAGTTGTCCTGAATCACCGTTGCAACACAGGAAGGGGCGGGGATCATGCTCTGACTACATTTGCTGTCAGCTGGGGGGTGGGACTTTGGTGTTAAGACAGCCTTGGCTCACCCCTCCAGCACGCATACGAGTTAGCTGCCGTCACCAACGTGAGGCGCAGGGCATACACGTAGGAATGGGGATGGGGGAGGGGGGTGGGGGGGCCGCATGCCACTCTTATCTCCAAGAGGGCCTTCGACTCCAGCAGCTCTCAGTTTGACCTTGGAGTCGTCCAGGAATTTGTTTTGGCTGACTGACTGGCAACATTTCTCCAGTCAAGTCGATTTAAATTAGATTTTGAGTAGAGTGAATTATAACTCTATTGATTTGAGTGGAGTGAGTTTTAACAACTCCGTCCAAATGACTGAATGCATTAGTCCAAGTGTCTTAATCAGTTCATGAGTTCAATCCCAAAAGCTTCGATAATCCAAATGTCCACGACTTGAAGTTGGTAGCCCAATTGAAATGTCCCAAGAGGCAGAGAGGGTTAGCCTTATTCTGCTTCCTTGACGAAAATATGCAATCCACTGATTAGATCCATTTCGAGTTGATTTGAGTATAGTCCGACAACCGGCACAAAGCACAGAGCACAGCAGCATCAGGCTTCATGGAGGCAGTAGAGGCGGCGGTAGGAACGGCCTTGAGGAGCCTGGGGAGAGGAGAGAAATGCGACTCTCAAATGGCCCTAAGAGAAAGCGATTTTTGTCGTAAGTCCGTTGGAGAATGAGACCCATTGTTTTTGTATGATTATTTTCCATGCTGAACGAATTATATCCTGAAAAATTATGAGCACTTCTCCGGCAAGCATTACATTATAACAAGCATTTTACTGATTTGGCCTTTAAATCAATCAACATAATCCATGACTATTAGTCAATTAACTCATTGACCGTCACGCTGTTTTCCCATCTCTACTCAATGGCGCCAGCGTTATTGACCATTTTAGCGATGTTTGCGGACCCATCGTGTGTTCTATATTATAGCTATGGAGACAATAGTATGGCTCATTTGACAGGCATTGTTCATAGTTCAACACTGACTAACCAGTTAATTTCTACATACTGTAGTTTGTAAGCTATTCCATGCTTTCAAAAATAATTCAGTCTTTTTTCATAGATCGCGAGATATGACGAGTTATATGCATTATGCCCAAATCGTCATTTTTTATTTTTTATTTATAAAAAATTGTATCTACTTTTTCTCCCATTTTCTATTTTTCTCCCATCCCAATTTCGTATCGTCCAATTCTACCCTCCCCTGTCTCGAACGTTGTTAGGCCATGCCTCCCACAAGCCGGCTGCAATGTGGACTAAGCCTTACATCACGTGTCCCCTCCGGTACTCGAGGAAGCAGCAGTCGCATCTTTTCACCTGCACAGCGCAATCTCTCAGCGTCGGGGGTCTGCGTTTGGAGGGCACGCCGCCCTTGTCGCTTCCTGATTCTGCTGCGCAGGCGCACCAACCGACCTGTAGGAGTCGCTGTTCACAACGTCCGATCCCCACCCATCAGCTTCCCACCCCCTAATACTGCCAATTGTGTTAGTATGAACGACCAGCCAAGCTGATAGCAATGCGGAGAGCTGGGCTCGAACCCAGCGTCTCCTGCATTGGTGGTGAGCGCATTGCCCACTGCACCACCTAGCCGCCCTCCAAATCGTTCAGGTTGCTTGCCTGAAACTCCAAATACTTCCAATTCAAATATACCATATACATATGTGTCATCACAAAATCATCAAGGGGGGGGGGGGGGGGGGGGGTAGTTTTAACTCGAAACTGCAATGGTTACCAAAAGCATGTTTTAGGTCCGGTAAAATACGACACTGTGATCAGTACAGAATGTTTTAGGTTAAAAGAAATACCAGCAGGTTGCCTAAGATAGACCTTACCTCAGTCAGAAGGTACTCCAAAATGAATAAATCCCAGTTGTAACTGAGGGGTACAATTCCCTGACTGTATTGAATAAGTATGGTATCATTAAACCACTACTGACTTATGTACATTACTACTGGCCATACAGTACACAGGTATATGAGATGAACACATCCACAATAACACGGCTTCACAACAAATACTTGTTTAGAAGAATATTTATTAGCAGCACGAAGATTATCTTACATTACTTATCAAGATTGAGAGTTGCGCTTGTAAGGCGAATAATGTGCATGAATAGGTCAAGAGCATAAGTCCATGAGCATATTACGCAGGAGATAATTAATACCACCTGTATCATAAGAATTATATATGGTACACTAGTAGATCAGCTGGAGATACTAAAGGGGTCCCTCCGGTTGTAAGCCAGCAGGGGAGAGGATTTGTCGGTAGCAGAAAGTCTGGGTCAACGAGGAATAAGGAGACTCCAGGTACAGGAGACAGTGCAATAATCCCTTGATCCGTAGACGAACAACAGCTATTCTCCGGTATGCAGTGCCGCATGGATGAAAGCTAGCCAGCCTCAGAGTACTAGAGGCGGGCTCGACGGTGCTCCTCACAGGGTAAATCCCACACAACAGTGGGTGTAGACCAGGGGTGTCAAACTCATTTTCACAGAGGGCCACATCAGCATTATGGTTGCCCTCAAAGGGCCAAAGACCGTATAAATGTTAATGTAATGTAAAATAAATGTAGCTACACATTTACATATTGTTAAACATGGTGTTTCTGTATTTATTACTTATTCAAGTTATACATATTGCATATTCATTTGCATAAATGTAAAGATATATGTTAGCTTATGTTATTTTAACAAATAATTTTAGTTTATCAGAACCCCATATTACTCCACCAATCAATGATCAAACCATTCAAGTAAATAACAAAGAAGAATATCATCAAATACAAGCTATGACATTAAGTTTGTTCAAAACCTTTTTGTCACAGTCAAGAGGGGCAGAACTAACAACTGTGAGCTGCAAAGAACACGTGGGACAGATGTAGCAGATGTTACAAAAACAAATGGCTGCACACAACCTTGCAGAGGCCATACATCCAACTAATGGAAGATAGTTTAATTAACTTTAATTAACAGATTGCAGAATGGGTACAGTACAGCTCAATACACACAATTGTTAAGGGGATGCAGTAGGGCTGGGCGATATGGAAAAAAATCATATCGCGATAACGATATGATAATTTTATTTTATTTTTCGATATCGATAATTATCGAATTGTTATAAGTATAATTTTTTTTTTTTTTCTTTTTTTAACAACAGATTTATGTTTATTTTGCAGCAATTCTTTGTCATTGCCGCCATCTTTAGTGTTACATCCCCTCACACTCCAGTTCTCAGGCTGCAGCTGGTTTAAAAGCTAAAGTAAACCGGCTTCTCTGCTGGCTTTATACAATTAATGTATAAAAAAAAAAAAAAAAAAAAAAAAATGTACCCGAGCTCTTGGGGGGCCACATCAAATGACGTGGCGGGCCGGATTTGGCCCGCGGGCCGTGAGTTTGACACCTATGGTGTAGACGATTCTCCGCTCCAACAGCTACAGGACCAAAGCAAATATAATCCAGCCGAAAAGGGCTCTGTAGTCGTCGGGTAGGTTATCCAGTGTACATATCCACACGGTTCTCGTCTAGGGCTCCTCGGATGACGGCACCAGGTTAAGCCGCCCAGCCTGGATAAGCACACTAGCTCGGTACGAGGAAGCGTTGGTAATGCTTGTCACTGTAGAACGGTAGCCGCACGATACACTATACATAATAGACTATTACTTAATAATAGAATAGGTTGAACTCGACGATCCAGCGTTAAACTCTGACACTTCAGCTATCAATTCGCACGCGGTCTCAAGGCTCGATTTTGGGGCAAAACGGGCCCACTTCACAGCACGTTGTATCGTGGTGTGAGGCTTCAACTTATTGGGTAACATACTGCTGTATCCACCTGCGACGTATTTATACGTAAGGTGAACAATCTAGTACCAGCCTTATTTCTGTCTCGTATTCTTGCGCAAAACTGGGCATGTTGAGACAAGCCTTGGCGGTGGCTTTGAACTCGGCATTGGGGGTATGGCCGTGGCGCCTAGGGGATCGCTTCCAATAGGAGAACGAATATTATGGTCTGTCCTGTACCAGGTAAAGGGATATTCCGTGTATATGTACAAAGAATATACAAGGGATATCAAACGATATACAAATATTATACATGGGATCTCAGGCAATAAATATATATATTCGGTTTAATCTGACCCTTTGTAACACCAGTCATCCCATTGCGATCGCAATTACTCGTGTATATTGGGCATGGCTACCATACGGGAAAGAATAGGTCTGAGGCACAAAATCTCCTCCCGATTGCTATGTCCTGATCCACTCTGAGGCGGAAGCAGCCGGAGGTAACTCAGCACTGGAAGACAACTGATATCCCCAGTTCAAAAGGTAGGCGATACTGCCTCATTGACAGTGTTATCAAGAAGGCACGACAACGCCTCTACTTCCTAAGGCGCTTAAGGAAGTTCAACGTGAGTCAGAAGATCCTCAATAACTTCTACTCATGCACAATAGAGAGCATCCTGACTGGCAATATCACCTCCTGGTTTGGGAATAGCACTGCACAAGACCGTAGCAGACTACAGAGAGTGGCACGTTCAGCCGAACGCACAATTGGAGGTGGGCTTCCCACTCTCCAAGACATTTACAAAAAGCGGTGCATTGCTAAGGCCAAGAGAATAATCAAGGACTCCAGCCACCCAAACAACTGCCTCTTTGAACTGCTGCAGTCAGGCAAGCGATACCGGAGTCTCATGGCAAGCACAGAGAGACTCAGAAGGAGCTTCTATCCCCAGGCCATCAGGATGCTCAATGAACAATGAACAATAACAAACCATCAACACACCCACAGCACACACACTTAAATAAACAACACACTGTAGCACCCACTTTACCACTTTAGACACTAACACACTTTACACTTTATATTTATATTATTGGTAAGGAAATTGCACATCATTCTCATTCCCTATTCCTTATTGCACCTCACCACCACTAGGTGGCACCACAAGCTAAGCTATACCTCACCATTTCTACATTGTACTGTACCTGCACTGTATATACTGTACATACTGTATATATAGGTATACAATTTTTTTTTGTTGTTTACACTGTTTACATACTTGACTTCTTGACTTTCTATTTTATACTTATATTATACTTTTATACTATCTTGTTATTATCTAGCACACTCTCAGGAGCAAAACAGAAAGAAGCATTTCATGCAAAGTATTCTGTATTTCTGTATGACAACTAATAAAGAAACTTGAACCTGGCGGGATTCGATTGTCATTGCAATTCCAACGTAGGCAGCTGTGCCAGGGAGACCCAGGGAGCTCTGAGCGAGTGTTTAGAACGGGGAACAAAGGAAAAATATCAAAGGATCCAAAAACGAGTATACTCATTTTTGGCGCTCAAGCGTTGGCGACGAAACACAAGTATACTTAACAAATAGTTAAGAATGTCTTTAGAAAAGGTCTGCCCTAATTTGAACATATAAAGAAATTATAAAGAAAATGGAATCACACACAAGGTTTGGATGGTAGGACATGGGTAAGATGTAGAAGATTGAGCTTTTAGGCAAAAAGTTAGTTTTCTTTGTTTTTCTTTCATTTCTATTTTCCATTGTGGTGTCTTTGCCGGACAAAGAATATCTCCAGGCCGATGGTGAAAAGGTTATGCCCCTTCACCTGTGAGACCCGACGATGGCAGCTCTAATGAGAACACCACCAGCTGCACGCCTGTGTGTCCAGACACCGTTTGCACTCACAGTGGGACTGCATGGAACCCAGTAACCGTGAAGCTAACCTTGCCATCCTTAACCTTGCCATTTAAGTACGAGGGCAAATTTGCTGACAAATCATTATAAGACACAGCTAAACATGGCACTGGCTGGCTGAGAGACTGCAGTAGATAATTAGCAAACATGCTAAAGAGCACCTACTGATCAAGGCTTCCATGATACAGCCCTGCTTTCTTAATGTGCTGCGCAACCATGTTTTTTTTATGGTTAACTCCTCTTGAAGACATTACTAAACAGATTATTGTTTATGCAGAACTTGTCACCAGAGCTCCATATTCACATCCACCCCCTGGAAAGGGAGAGGTTCTCTCCACTTCCTTGGAATCCAGTGTTGGACAGTAGTTAACTACATGTAGTCCTATTAGAAGTTCAACTACATTTCATAGTAGGCTACTAACTACATTGAAATATATGTACAGATGCAGCCATTAGTACTCGTTACCATTTTCACACGGTGTCGGCACGGTATGGGAATTAATTAGGAAACCAGGTTGCTGTTCTGTTATATGCCGCCAGGAAGCGCAACGTCAACAACAGCCTGACGGGCGGCTGTCTGTTGACTTCATTCATCAGGAGGCGCATCACTATACTGTAGCGCTAATGTCTTTTATTAATTTATAACTAAAGCGCTTTCCAGGCCAAGCAGCACATTTCCCACCGACTCTGGGAAATGTGCTGCACTGGTCCTCCTCGACCTAAGTGCAGCCTTCGACACAATCGACCACACCATCCTCATCAACCGCCTCCAGCAGGGGGCGGGCATCACAAACACCGCCCTGGCTTGGTTCAGGTCCTACCTGGAAAACGTTAGGTTATGACTATAACCAAGTTCTGCTAATAGTGGTGACGCTCGGCGTCACTCATGCACTGTCCTCGCACACGTGCACTGAATAAAGACCACAATGTACCTTTATATCCCAATATTTGTCTGACCACACCCCTATCAGCTTACCTACATAAGCAGGGGTGGGGCCACATACTCGCCTCCTTCCCAAGCTTTCACCACAAGGTGAGATCAAGGGCTGCAGCGGCGTCGGACGCCGAGCGTCACCACTATTAGCAGAACTTGGTTATAGTCATAACTAGGGGTGCACCGATGTATCGGTCGGGTATCGGTATCGGCCGATAAGTGCCTTGTTGACTGCAATCGGCCTATCGGCCGATAAGCTGGAATGTGCCGATGGCAGTAGCCGATAAATTCAGTTGCGTCCTGCCAACGGCGCAGCCCCCAGTCCCCCACACACACACAAGCTACTGCATCAAAGTTACTACTAAATATTCAACATTCTCTTTTGAGACTCCGCTTCAGACTCTTATCATTTGGCACTAAAAGCTAAACATTGTCACCGATATGGCTGTCCGCAACATGTCATTAATTGTGTACGCGAGGTGGTCGCTCAGTGACGACGCTAACATGAGCTAGGTTAGCTAGCATGAGCTACCGGGATGCAGAAGACTAACGTTACTGGTGAAAATGTGATTTACGTTGGAATACTCCTTTGCCAACTTGCTGTACTTTGCTTGCAGGTCTGCAGCCATTATTGCTGGATTATGAATAGCCCCAACTTTAGCCAACATAACGTTATGGCTAAACCTTTAACGTTAGGTAACGCTAGCTTTCGGTTAGCTGTTCAATGCTAATAACACCACCAAGCGAACCCATCACAGCTCCCCGTCAACAGCGGTCTGTCGGGACGATGTGGCATTTAAGAAAGTATCTGCTGGGTGCTCCAGTAGCACACTATGTTACCGCGCTGCGTCGCGGGACTCCGTGCTGCGTCACGGATCTGGTTGACTCCGAGTTCGATTCCCGGACTCGCCGTCATTTGCCAAATGTCTCCCCCTGCTCTCTCTCCCGTTTCACCCTACAACTGTCGGTCATGCTTGACCAGAAAAGCGATAAACGCCAAAAAATAAAGTAAAAAAAAAAATAATAATAAAGTATCTGCTGTTAAAATGACACAAACATTCGTTTTGTGGCATTAACGTTATATAGTTAGTGTTACACCTTCAATAATATCAGCATATTATTTACCCGAAGATAGCAAGCAAGCAAGCAAGGCATTACTCCGTTGTTCATAGCTCAGTTCCATTCCGTACCCAACTATCCATTCTGCAATCTGTTAATAAAGTTTTCAACCAGACAAATGTATAGAAAGGCTTTGTTTTATTATAACATTTGTTGCAGTAAAATCATTGTGTCTCGCTTGGTCATCCTGTGGAGCGATGGTCGGCGGGCAGCTAACGTATTAGCTACGTTAAGTTTGTTGTGCTCTCGCAAGCAGATCATTTCAATGGCGGCATGCCCCAAAGTAAAAAATGAATAAACGCTTGCCGATTGGTGGTAAGAACAGCAGGAGGTGGGTGCTAGCGGTGTGGCGTAATTGGCCGAATTGACTGTCAATCAAAATGGTTCTATTGCATTGGTTGAAAGCTCTGGTTGAGAGAATAGTATCCATCTGCAGGCCGCCAGAGCGGCCAGACGATACTGGGAGAGGGATATAATAATAATAGTGATACATGGCATGGTGGAATTAATACCATAAACATATTTCTTGATGTTTCCTTTTTTTAAGTAAGTAAAGAGTCCTACAAATACAAAAATAGACATACAAATATACAGTAGTTTCATTAAAAAAAATATATATTAAAAAATAAAAATATTAAAAAAAGAAAATATATTTAAAAAAAAATTACAAATACTTATTTTTTGCCACAAGTATCGGTATCAGTATAGGCCGATTGTGTTAGTTGAACAATCGGTATCGGTGGCCAATTTTCATATCGGTGCATCCTTAGTCATAACCTAACGTTCTGCATCATAGTGGCTCTCGCTCGGCGTCACTCATGCACAAGGGAGGCCGAGCGAGAGCCATCGGCCGACAAATACACCCCGCTGAAGGCCCCCCACAACCATCAGAACAGGGAGGGCAGAGCCCCCCCGACCCCCCCTAATGGAGGGCACCCCCCCTTTTGGAGGTCCCCGGTAGGGCGACGGACCCGACCGTGCGAAGAGGCACTCAAGCAACTCAACGTACAGGGTGAGCAGACTGTGGCCTGACCCCACGACTACACACACGCACAACCCGCATGCCACCCGGGAACGAACGGAGGGAACAACCTCGTTACTGCCCCCAGAATCATGGGGTCAAGGGCAAACCCAACCCCGTGGCAAGGCCGTAGCAGCGTTGCGCGAAGGAAGACCCAGACCCACTGAAGGGACTGGATCCCCTGGAAAACGGGGGCCCGGAGAGGTCAATGACGCCAGGCATCAAGACCCCACCAGGCGGTCACTTAGTGACACCGCCCCCCACATCGCCAGCGTATTCGGATAAGGCCCCTCTTCTCCAAGAGCGGACCCTTTCCCCCCAATAGCACACCGCCTGGCACACTGACCCTGCAGAACAGGCAGTCAGCATGGCCGTAAGCACACAAAAAAGGTTAACCAACGGAAGCAGGCAGCGCACCGGGGAAATCCAGGCAACAGGCTGTAACCTGAGCCTGGAGCACTGCGGACGAGACAGGAGCCAAAAGAGTCAGCTGAAAACAGCCGCCCCGGCGGAAGGGGCGTATGCTGGCGTTGTTGCATGACCAAGCCTCCATTTAAAAAAAAACCCACCCAGAGGGGTTGAGGCAGAGAAGGCTGACATGATTGGCAGACGTCATGAACGTGCAGGGGCACCCTCAACCAGGTAACCCGGGAGTTGACACTGCTCCAACACACCAGGGAATCAACCACCTTGGTGTTACCCTATGCAGTGGTCGTTCCTATAACCCCCAAGAAAAGACACCAAAACACACCTGCGGGTATACACCGGCTATACCGCAGTACAAGTGTTTCAGTTTTCAAAAAAGGGTTATTCCAGGCCTACGGGTCGACGAACATCACTTCGGACCGGGCCTGGCGGTACGGGAAGTACACAGGATTACCAGAGGAGGTCCAAGACCACCCCAACAGGCCCCTCTTCGCCACACATGAGAGAGGAGCGAAAAGAATGGAGAACCAGCCCTAAGCACACTGCACTTGGTATTCCCAGGCGGTCTCCCAACCAAGTACTAACCAGGACCGAACCTGCGTAGCGGCCGAGATCCGACGAGATCGGGCGTGTACAGGTTGGCATGGCCGTAAGCCATTACAATAGTACAATATGTACCCAACAAGGGTCTCCATAGCGCCTAACCCTGTGACACCCGGACCGACCTGGCATTTTCCCCCCCGAAAAAAGCCCAAGTCCCTCAGGGTACCAGAACAGCAGATCTGCATCCCTGGCGGACAACGGGTTAACTGACCTGGACCAGCGTGACCAGACCAGTCCTGTGTCCTAACCACGCCGACATGCCCACTCCAGAAGAGGGGGCAGACATGCGCGTCGATCTAAAACATGAAAAGAGGGCGCCACCCAGACGGTCCCCATTCAGACCGTGCTCAGTGGCCCACCCAAAGGCGTGAGACCCCTCTACATATGTTCTGATCTATTCCGTTAACATCCCCCAGTTATGAACGAGAATTCATCGAGACAACCTAGTAAACTGGTGCTCGGAAGAGACAAAACTCCATCCCAGTTGCCCTATAAAAACGCTGTTTTAAGAAGCAACCAAGGCGCACTTAGCCCCTGTGTGATCCTGTAACAGAAACACACCGAGCCAGCACTATGTATGCGTCGAGACCCAAACACATCAATGGATAGTCTAGCAAGACACCAAACATTGTTCCTCCAAGTCGCCTGGGAGAACGACACGGAGCCGTCGTGCTTCATGTACCTTCCTCTTTTTATTCAAAAAAGAAAGAACACAGACTGACATGAATCCCTCGCGACGCAGGCTGAGGTTAAAAATGTTGTACATTTTTACATCCCACCACCCTCCCATAGGGAGGAGACGGAATCCCCAGAGAGACTTCCCACGCGAGCTGTATAGATTGAAAAGAATATATTGCCATATTGAGCTACGTAATATTGGGGTTAGGGCTCTCCGAGGAGGAGGCACTGAACCAATACACACTCAATACTAGAAAGTGAATCGAATACACACACAATAGAGCAGAACTCCTTTTTGAAGTTCTACTCACCTTGACAATCTCAGGAGGAGGCTCAGAACTCTGAGGAGGCTCCCTCACAGGGAAGGAGAGTCCTAACTCACAGAAGGCCCGAGTAGGAGTTTCGTGAGGAGGAGCCCTGACCACTCCCTGAAACAAATCCATCATATGGACCTGAACAGCACACCTTACCAACAGTGACGCGCACAGTGACGTACTCTATGGCGGGGGAATTTCTGCGGTGCACACACCCAATATTCCAGGGCGTGGGACCAGGAAACTCCCTCCCACCCCTCACCCTGTAACGTGCCGAACAGCAACGTGACAGGAACCTTGAAGGACAGGTGGGTTTACCCCTGACCAGCAGAAAAAAGGGGGAGGAAAGGTTACCAGTTCACCCCTTTACGACCCCACACCCATGATACGATGTAATGACAAAAAGAGTATGACGCAGTCATAGTCAGCCCCATGCAGCGTCTAACAGCTTCACACAGCGCATGTGCCAACCTGCTATCTGATTTTTACTAAGGAAAAAACACAGAACAGAGAGGGCCCTCGCAAGAGCCCCGGTACCAGACTTACACATGTGCTTCTGTGGCCAGCCCAACCCAGTTGTAGGTCACACGACACACACAACCCATTATCACCTACAAAAAATGGCAAAAACACTCTACAGAGGAACGCCGTTTTTCATAATGAGAATACACAATTCTCGATTAGTATCGGCCACAGGCCTTGCTAAGCACACACGAAAAAGTTACCAAACAATCTTTTCTGTAGGAAAATAAAGTTTCTCAAGTGGTTAGCACAACCCCAACAATAAGCTAAGGGTTACATCGTATCCCTACCACACAGTGACACAATATAGTGTAACAACATGTCTGAGAGGAGGATGAAGAAGTCCCCAGGGAACCGGGGGGAAACACAACCCTCCTACTTTACCCTTAATACGGCCAGTTAAACAGGTAAACCTGTTAATATGTGAACACACTGTTCATTGTCATTACAGGCTGAGAAAAGAATCATTCTTTACTCATATGACACTCTTTATAGGTTAGTTTAACCCCCTTAGTTGTGAGTACACGGTACATGAACACACAATGTGTCTCAACACAACAAACCAGATCATTTTCACATCTGTAACAATAACCCGATTTGCATGGAGACCAGTGACAAGACAATTCACAAATAACTCGCGTCGTATCCTAAATGTAGTGCAGCAACACTCGTTTTGTAAAACATCGTTATTTACAAAACATTTAGAAGGGAAAGCAAGAAGAAGTGTTCAAGGTCTGGTCAGGACCTTGCCTACCGGGAGCGCAGATCAAGCGAATTGCAGTCTCTAACATGGCACCGAAGTAAACACAGCCTCCTGTGTTTGACGACACGGGCATCTCGCTGCTCCAACCCGCCGCTACGGTGCTCCTTGTTGATGCAGGTCTCGCCGGCCTGGCTCAGGGCAGATTCGACGAACATCCTCTGTCAAAGATGACGTCGTAGTCAAGAGTGTTTAAAACATGTTATAGTCACAGCACGTTCAACAGTGTAGCATTAAGCTAACGGCTGCTCTCGACCGATAGCAGCAAGCTAACGTTACCTAGCCTAGTGACACAACAGGCTTGGTAACACAGTGAGCTAGCGCTGCAGCTAACAGCTGACTGGCTAACACAGTAGGCCACAACTAGCACGCAAGCTAAGCAGCTATCACCTGAACTTGTACACAATGATATAATAAGCCACACTCAGACATGCTGCCGTTCTGAAACCCTCCTCACTGTTTAAGAGAGAAGAGAAACGAGATGTTAACACAGTTTACAACGGTGATTTTACCAACATCCGACGGAGCCAGCACAAGTCCCATCTGGGCTGTAGCTGACTTGAACACGGATCTTCCGATAACGAACAGCCATGCCCATATTTCCTCGTGAGGGTATACTCTCATTTGTATATGAAAGACGGGGCCTACACGGTGACAGAGAAAAATCCACTCGTCCAGAGAACACAGGGAGCACCAGTGTTACTGGTCGTGGCCCACTAGTTGACTATAATGGGCTTCAGACCAAGGTCCTCCGCTGTCGCCTAAGAGGCTGAACAAAGGACCCTAATCTGGGGCCGGTTTTCGTAAACATTGTCAGCTAGCCCCCATAGCACTAACAGACAAGTGAAGCTCGCAAGCAAACATTACTCACCAACCTGGAACCCACCGCTTCTCACAACAGCGGCGCGTCCTACAGTCCAGCTGTATCGTTGGAGGGTTTCACCCCAACCAGCCGCAGCAAGGAAGACTGTAGTTGGGAGGCATGTAGCGGCGTGCTCCCAATACGAAAACCGGTGGAGGTTTTTAGAATGATCACCATCTTCCAGACACTCCAGTGACGAAGACAATATCGCCGTATTTTCTCGAAAATAGTGAGAGAGAAAATAAAGATATGATGTCAACGTATCTCTTGTTTTCCAACTCTTCTCCTACCATCACATCACGTCAAGTGGGGATCTACGGAGGCACTACCTTGTGGTGAAAGCGAGAAGGAGGCAAGTATGTGGCCCCACCCCTGCTTATGTAGGTAAGCTGATAGGGGTGTGGTCAGACAAATATTGGGATATAAAGGTACATTGTGGTCTTTATTCAGTGCGCGTGCACGTGTGCGAGGACAGTGCATGAGTGACACCGAGCGAGAGCCACTATGATGCAGAACAGAACCTTCTCAGTGAAACTAACAAACTGCTCCTCCCAGAAAGCAAACCTCACCCATGGAGTCCCACAGGGTTCGATCCTGGCTCCCATTCTCTTCAACCTCTACATGCTCCCCCTCAGTCAAATCATCACCCGACACAACATCTCATTCCACTGCTATGCCGATGATACACAGATCTACTTGAATACATTGAATACAAGGTCTCCCTCTCACCCATCAATGCATCCACAGCAACGCCCCCTCCTATCTAAAAGAGCTTATCGCTCCCCCGACCTCCACCCGCTCCCTCCGCTCTGGACACTCAAACGCACTCCAACCCATACACAGGACACACCTCTGCACCATGGGTGACCGGGCCTTTTGCTCAGCTGCTCCTCAGCTGTGGAATGCCCTCCCTGACCATCTGAGAGCACCACAGTCTGTTGAGGTTTTTAAAAGGGGCCTAAAACATTTATTTTTAACAAGGCATTTGTGAGGTTTGCCTCTTCCCTGGACCTTAATTCCCTGTCTCCTCACTTCTCCAGCCCCCACCCTCACGTTCGTTTGCTCTTCAGCAGCCACACCCTTGGACTACCTGTCATTATGTGTTTGATTGGTCTGGTGCCGAACACACACTTCTAGTTTCAAGTATCAATTACCTTCACGCACCTGTTGTGTATTCTAATTAGTTCCCCTGTGGGCCTTAAGTACCTCGTTCTTCCCCTCTGGCCTTGTCGGGTCGTTCCGTATCATATCTCTATCACCAAGACTCCTTCGGGAGGTTCTCTGTCTAAGGGCTCCTACGGGAGTTTCGGTTTCTGTCTGTTATGCTGTTTTCATCTCCGGCGTGAGATGCGCTCAAGCCTTCGCCTCCTGTCGCCGTTTGCCTAGAAGGAGACACTGGACTGCGCTCTCTAAACTTCCACGGGAGGTATTCCAGTGTTCCACTTCAGACCTCCGCGCAGCAGACGTCCAGACGCGCATCCAGACCTCCGCGCAGCAGACGCCCAGACGCGCATCCAGACCTCCGCGCAGCAGACGCGCTCTTCACTCCAGACGCGCATCCAGACGCACATCCAGACCTCCGCGCAGCAGACGCGCTCTTCACTCCAGACGCGCATCCAGACGCGCATCCAGACCTCCGCGCAGCAGACGCGCTCTTCACTCCAGACGCGCATCCAGACGCGCATCCAGACCTCCGCGCAGCAGACGCGCTCTTCACTCCAGACGCGCATCCAGACGCGCATCCAGACCTCCGCGCAGCAGACGCGCTCTTCACTCCAGACACGCATCCTGACGCGCATCCAGACCGCCGAGCCAGACGCGCTCTCCGTACCGGCGCGTACTCCAAACAGCCGCGCACCACTCAGTATTCCGCTTGGACAACCCGTTCCCCGTAGCGACGCGCTCGCCCTGTTTGATCCTGCTCTCTTTACGCACAGCGCATGGGTGAGTTTTGCAAGACTGTCTTTTGACCCTATCATTTTTCGTGTGTGTTAAACACTGAAGAGATCCTGCTTTTGTTCAGACTGTCACTCACCCTGTGCCTGCTTTTTGGATTGTTCATTTGGGATAATATTTGCTTGAACTTTGCTCACTGTGTGATTTCACACCGAAGATATTTTCACCTGGATTATTATTGGGACATCGCTTACTGTGTGTATTCACACCGAAGATATTATCACTTGGATTATAATTGGGACTTCGCTCACTGTGTGTATTTGCACCGAAGATTCTATTACGTGGATTGTTGTTGGGACATTACTCGCAGTGTGTATTTACACCGAAGATTCAGTCACTTGGATTACTCTGTTTTGGGACAAGTCACTTCTCCTGTCACCTGCTCTGTTCCCAACTGTACTCTGAGCTAACCCGCTCTCTCTCTCCCTCTCTGTCCCGTTTCCACCTCGGAGAGCTGCCGAGAGGATTCTGCAGAGCGGCTCTGACGTCACTGTCAGATTCCTCAGACGAACCTTCCCGGGAGAAGCTGCAGAGCAGCAACATTCTTCTAATGCTTGTATCCCAGTCTTCTAGTCCTCCCTGTCCAGTCCTTCTAGTCCTCCTAGTCCTCCCTGTCCCCAGCCCGCCTCCGCGGGCCTCTGTCCCTGTTTCCCCTCTCTAGTCCTCCTAGTCCTCCCTGTCCAGTCCTCCTAGTCATCCTAGTCCTCCCTGTCCGTCCTCCTAGTCCTCCTAGTCATCCCTGTCCAGTCCTCCTAGTCCTCCCAGTTCCTGCCCTTGTCCCTTGCCCTGTCCTGTTTCCCTTAGCCTTCCCCTTAGCCAGCTCGCCTCTTAAAGGCACTGTGCCTTTTTCCCATTTCTTGTTTTCCAGTAATTTATGTTCTCCCTTAAAGGGACAGTGCCGTTTTCTGTGTGTTTCAATAAATGCCCAGTTCTTGGCTTACTCTCATACCTGTCTTGTGTTGTGCGATTGGGGTCGGTTACAAACCATAACAGCATTTGACTGAATTATTCTTTTACTTTTAATTTGACTTCTATTCATTATTATTATTATTATTATTATTATTATTATTATTATTATTATTATTATTATTATTATTATTATTATTATTATTATTATTATTATTATTATTATTTTATTTTTATGTTCTTCCATTTCATTGGTTGTTCTATTCATTTGAATTGTTTTTATTCATTTAACTTTTTATCTTTATCTCCTGTAGCACTTTGAGATTTTCACAAATGTAAAGTGCGGTATAAATTGAATTTATTATTATTATTATTATTATTATTATTATTATTATTATTATTATTATTATTATTATTATTATTATTATTATTATTATTATTACTTACCACTCACCACAGATGACCCCTCTGGATTAACCAGACTAAAAAACTGTCTGGGATATATCAAAGAGTGGATGTCACAAAACTTCATTCAGTTAAATGAGAGCAAAACTGAAATAATTCTGTTTGGCACACCCACCTCTGTCACCCAGATCACCAAAAACATGGGCAATCTGCCCACCCTGATAAAACCCCAGGTCAAAAACCTGGGGGTCTTTTTTGACTCTGAGCTGAAACTCGACAGACAAGTGCGAGCAGTGGCTCAGTCCTGCTTCCTCCGGCTGCGCACCATCGCAAAAATAAAAACATTCCTCTCCCCCAGCGACCTTCAAAGGGTCATCCTCACTCTCATATTCTCAAGACTGGACTACTGCAACGCCCTCTATTCTGGTGTCGCAGACATAAACCGCCTCCAACTCATCCAGAACGCAGCCGCCAGGCTCGTGACGGGCACCAAGATGAGGGACCACACCCAGTCCTTGTATCCCTACTCTGGCTCCCGGTAAAACAGCGAATACATTTCAAAATCCTCATGTTCACATACAAAGCCATAAACGGTCTCGCCCCAGCCTACATAAAAGAACTCCTGGTCCAATCAACCAGCTCCAGATCCCTCCGTTCAAACAACCAAATCTGCCTAAAAATCCCCCACACAAGACTGGTGACGAAGGGAAACCGGGCTTTCACAGTCGCAGCACCGACCCTCTGGAACAAGCTCCCACTCAACGTGAAATCTGCAAGCACCCTACGGACCTTTAAGGCCTTGCTCAAAACCCACCTATTCGCCATAAACAATCCATGAGCTAGTTTTTTTGTATTGTTGTATGTGTGGTGTATTATGTCTGTCTGTTCTCTATCTGATTGGTTGGACTGCCTGTATTTGTTCTGTTTTTAGTTTTGTTCCTGTCTTTTTTGTTTGTTTTTCTCTTTCTCTCCCGGGATGCGCCCCAGGCCGATGGTTGAGGGGCGCAATATAAATAAATGTATCATATCATAAAGCTGATTTGATTATGTTTGTGGACCGCAAATTACATCATGCCATGTCACCATGTATACAGAATCGTCGAAAGAACTTGCCGTCACGCTCTAAGACAAAGTGTGACTGCATCACAACACAACAGCTAGTATCGAGTAACTATCTAGTCTAGTAACCAGCAACTGACGTCGGCCAATCAGAGAGAGCGTCTCCCGCGAAATGCGGCTACGGAAAAAACTGACGTCGGCCAATCAGAGAGCGTCTCTGAGAAATGCGGCTACGGAAATTATAGACGCTGCTTGCTTAGACCGCTTCAAACCGCGCCTGTCTTCCATCATAATACATCATATTTCAACGCACAGCGCGTTACGCACTGATTGGCTGCGACGGATACAGCGATGAAACCAGTGCACGGCGTGCACGCCCACTGTAAGCGCTATTGCGTCTAGCCCGAGAGAAATGCGGCTAGGAGAAATGCGGCTACGGTAACGGAACGTATTCTCTATCAGACACAGTCACTTCCTGTTCATGAAAACGATTATTTATATTTGATATATTAACGTTATATTGTGCATTGGAAACACAAACATACTTAAAATTAGTAAATATTATTCATTTTAAACATGTTTATATTATTTATAGGGCTATGAAACTAAAAACTAAAAACAATATTTCTTCTTCTTCTTCTCTCTTTTAACAGGGACGGCGGCGCTCTAGCGCCCCCATTGACGGGCCGCCACTGCTGGTTGCACTATATTTTAATGACGCCACGTGCACGCGCGCTCCCGGGCACGTGCACACACTCCCGCGCATGGGCATAAATGTTCCCTTGCATACGCACAGACTAAAGACAATGCCTAATTGCCTCTATGAATGGAATGTAACACATTTCATTCACAAGTTTTGTGTGAATGTATCTGAGAACGTATTTGAACACACTTGACGACCTGAGCTATTGTTATGCAAAGTAGCCATGTGGGTACTTAGCGAGTTGGCGCATCAGTCGAGTGCAGCGCATTCCTCAGGTTTGGTGTGAACGATGGTCTGACTCAGGCAGAGCACTGTTCACACCAAACCTGTGAATGTGATTGCCATGAATTGTTATGCTTATGCGAGGTAGCCAGGTTCTAGGAATTTTTAAACAGGGGGGGCAAGAGCTAGTATGGGGGGGACAAAAAAAACGGAAGTAAAAAAAATTATTTTTACATGATTTTTTATTTATTTTTGCTAAGTATGACCGGTAAGTATAAAAAAGTTGGGTTTATCTAGACAGGCAAGGCCAGATTAAGAATTCAGAGGCCCCTGGGCCAGATTCTTGTGGAGGCCCCCCACACCCACACACAGTGGCGTTTTTATATGTCACTTAAAAAAATAAAAAGGCTGGATCCGTAACATTGTCCAACCAATCCTCCTGGTTTTCATGTTCAAGCACCACCGGCGGCGGGCTGTCACCATCGCGGTCTGCCTCAGAGTCAGAGTCATTCGTGTTGGTGTTGGGGCTGGGCTGTGGAGATGCGGCGGGCGTATACGAACAGGTGGCAGCCACTGGTGGTGGTGGGCCGGCTGAACTAGAGGCTGCCGCTGCCTCTTCTCTGTCGCTAGCATCAATAATAATAACGTTAGCATTCTCGTCCTCTCAGCCCGCGGCGCCTGGCTCAGCCTCTTTAACGTTGCTGCTACTACTAGTGCTAGCCAGGGGGCTATCCTCCTCCTTACCTGACGGGGTGAAAAAAGTAGAGATAGTCGGTATGCTTTGCCGAAGTAACACGCTCTTTCTGTCCCTTTCCTGTTTAGATTTTAACTTAGCAGCTCCGCTTTCCCACCGTTTAACTTTTTTATCCGTGTCTTTTGAGTCTCATATGATCATACAGTACTACTCGAGTCTTAGCCTACTTGATAACTTGCAAGTGCAATTCTCGCGGTCAGTGGTCACCTGACCTGACCTGACAGTGACCCCTGGACGTGGAAGTCAGTGTCACGTAGACTCAACGTCTCTCACCCCTCATTATCAAACAATCAATCATATTTTTATTTGCAATACAACATTTTTTATAAAAATAGATAGAGAAGAGATGAGATGATACTAGTAGTCACTATAGATGCTGTGAAAGTAAACGCTGGATGAGGATTTGATTATATATATTTTTTTTTCGTATTTCTTAATTTTTTTTTACTAGTGTGTAGTGGAGGCCCCTAGTCACTAGGGGGAGCTCGATGATATCCGCTATCAGCACCGGCGTGTCTCTGCTGTCTGTCATGAATAATGATCCCAATCTGCCTCATTCGTGTCGGGGCTGCGTCTATTCTTTTACCAACGGATTTCCAGTTCTGCGTTCGCCTTCTGCGATCTGATTGGCCACTGACGTTTCTGGTGCGATCTGATTGGCCACTGACGTTTCTTAGGCAACTCTTTCGAAGTTGGTTAAGGTTAGAGTATGGAATCAGGGCTGGTGTTCTATCGCCCTGCTCTAAGACAAACTCTAACCTTTTTTTTGGGGGGAGGCTCATCACTAGAGGCCCACGGGCCGCGGCCCGGACGGCCCGGTCGTTAATCCGGCCCTGTGACAGGTAGCCTAAGTGTAGCAGGTAAGGTATTAAGTATACTAGGCATAGCTGTCAACATTGGTAGGAGACAAAACGTGTACATTTTAGCCTCGCCCCTTCCTCCGGCCCCGCCCCTTCGGCCCCGCCCCCTCCCACCCGGCCCCACCCCCTCCCAATGGAGCTGCCTCGTCGCTGCCATCTGCTGGTCAAAACCTGTATGTACCCAGCCATTCGTTGTAGGGTAAACTTTTCCTACTTTAAGTGTAAATGCTATGTAAATGATGGTTTTGTTGAACATTTGTATTTCACAGGAGAGAAACTGTATTCAAAGAAAGCTATTAAAATAGTCTTTGAATATAAATATACTTTCTTTGTGTTGATTTTACATTAATTCCATGATTTTACTCAAGTAAATATCTGTTACAAGCTTCGGTTTTATGTAGAAAAATGCTGTTTTTAATCTAGATTAATCTAGATTGATTACAGAAAATTGTGAGATTGATTAGTTAATTTTTTTTTATCTATTGGCGGCGCTGGTGTATATATTATATATGTGTATGTGTATATATGTAATGTGTGTATATATGTCAGAGAATCAGCCCCTTGCGTCCTTAGTGTATAGCATATGACATGGTGTATGTTTGTTCATTGATGTGACAGTGTCTGGCAACATACTGTTTGTGTTCTTTTTATTTATTTTTTCTTTGTGTTTGTGATTTGTCTTGATGTGTGTTTGTGAAACTATAAAAGCTGAAAATAAAATATTATAAAGTGTAAATGCTATAAAAATACAGTAAATTACATTTTATCAAAATATTAACCATTAAATAAAGGTTGTAATCTGTAAATGTATTTGATTTGACTGTAAATGTTATGAATTGAAAATGGGGGAAGTCCTTCTCTGGTCTGCATCCCCATAACAATTGTGTATTGCGCAATACTGTATTGTACCCATTCTGCAATCTGTTAAATTTAGCAATAAATCAATGTATTACCATAGTGTCTTTATACCTTCATCACTGTAGGCTACATATTAATACTACAACTCGTTAAAGCTATAAAAAATACCTATGGTCATTAATTTAGCAGTGGGAATATCATTTTTGGAACAGTGTGTGTGTCTACAGAGAAAAGTGAGATAGAAAAAAAGCCAATGATTTTGTGTTTTTCCTCAATATCTCTGCAATGCCTGCGAGTTACCAGTAACTGTATTTGTCATACCATGACAATTCACGACAACTTTTAAAACGGATCAATTTATATTTATAAATTGCATTTAGGAAATTGGGCGTCAGAGTGAAGGCATGCTCTCCGTGGAGGAATGGGAGGAGGGGACGCGTGAACCTTAGGGGACGACAGGGGAGGCGCAGAGCAAACGGCTGTTCACCAACACATTTACACATTCCTGCATCACATACAGTAACTTTGTATTGTTTTATCCACAGAAGATTTGCAAACCTTTTGTTCCAGAGACAAAAGCCACAGAGTGGGCAATCAAGAGACAAACTAAGTTGATTTGACACCCTCGGTGCATCAGTCTCTCCCCTGAGCTCTGAGCTCTGGTCACTGTTCTTATTCTTCTTCGGGTCGCAACGGTCTGACTTCCTGTGATAACGTTCTAATCTACACTGCTGCCACCTGTCGTCACGGAGGGGAATTGCAGCCATTTTGTAAAAATTAATAAGTACAAAATACGTGCCAATTCCGTGAACCGTGAACAGGGCGTGAAGAAGGTTGAAAAAACAGGAGAATCCCGGGAAAAACGAGAGGGTTGACAGCTATGATATTAGGTTACATACTTACATTATTTTACCAATAGCAGATCAGACAACTCTTCAGCCACTGGGGTTCATAGAAAATATTTTATTGGCACCACTGCTGTACAAGTCTCTTTTTTTCACATGAAAGACACAACCAGAGTCGGCACCGTTTCAGAGCATCGGCAAAACTAAACCACAAGTGACAAGCCTACGCATATTTAAGTAGGTACAGTACAACTATCACCATTGCCATCAATAAATATATGACCACATTTTTCATTTTCATTTAGTTTAATAATAGGCTAAATAGCCTATTTATAAAGGAAAACATCAGACTTTTTTTTTTAATGTACATTTTTATTAACATTTATAGACAAACAACACTTAGACAATACTTACAATGACATCCATAACACAACAATGCACTAACATGGGCCCCTTGAATATGGCTGCATTCAGCCTCCCAGACCCCCATAATGGGGACTCCCGCCATCCAACCCCAGAAATAGGGTTCCCCACATCCCTGGTCCGTCACACGCGGAGCCGAGCACTCAGTGACACGGGTCCCTTGAATTTAATTGGGCCAGGCTCAGCAGAGGAGAGAGGGAAGGTACTCCCCGCCACTTAGCCAAGCCCGCTACCTCCCATGCCACCAAGCACCCCACCCCACGCACAACGACCCCACAACATACAAGACCCCACTCTCCCGGGCCAAACCGCAGAAACGATGCCCCCCCCCAACATCCCCCCCCCCTTAGTTAAGCCCGTAGAACTCCCCCATATCCTAGACCGATGCGCGCGGAGCCGGGCCCCCAGTGACACGGGTCCCTTGAATTAATTGGGCCAGGCCCAGTA
Source organism: Notolepis coatsorum (assembly GCF_963971535.1). Lineage (NCBI taxonomy): Eukaryota > Metazoa > Chordata > Actinopteri > Aulopiformes > Paralepididae > Notolepis > Notolepis coatsorum. Next base: position 3,976,191 of record NC_140173.1, on the reverse strand, counting down.
GAGGGGAGGGACCGAGACTCCCCCCCACCGAGCCAAGCCCGCTATCCTCCCATGTCACAGAGAGCCCCACCCCCCCGCACCCGACCCCGTAACACACAAGACCCCACCGGGCAAAGCTCAGCCGCTCTGACCCCATAAGAGAAACCCCTCCCTCCTCCCCGAGAAACAGAGCACCCCCATATTCTGGTCCACCATGCGCGGAGCCGAGCACCCAGAGCCCCCACCCGCCTCCGCCCGACCCCCAGGCCCCCGGCCCACAAGAACACCAAGCCCAGGCCCGCAGAAGGCCAAAGCACCATGCCTCAAAGGCCCCCCGACCCCCGCGACCCCAAGCCCGGTGTCCCCCCGGCCCGGTGACCAGACCGCCCAGGCCACGGCGGCCGAAGGCCCCAGGAAACCCCACCCCACCCATACCGATCCCACAACACGCAAGACCCCCCTCTCCCGGGTCAAACCGCCGGAACGATGGCTCCTCCCCCTGACATTCCCCCCCACTGAACTCAGCCTGCCCACCTCTGTACCTCCCATGTCACCGATATCACTATATACATTTACGCTAAAATTAAACTGACAACACCATAAGAAAAAATGAAATGAAAATAAAATAAGCTATATGGTTAGCACTTTTTGCCCCCGTTGGCGGTTTGGAGGGGAATCAGCTCTCCTATTGGAGAAGCCCCCCCCCCCCCTTAGTGACGGAGATACCCCCAATGGAGATTCTCCAAGCCTCTCTTCATGTCCAACATTTTTTAATTCTTGTCATTCACAAATGTCAATGTGCACATTTAAAGCAACTGCTATTCTATCATAACTCAAATTCTAACAAAACTCAAAGAAAAAAGACAACATTTGGCGCTCCCATGGTGTTAGAGGATCTTAGTTGTATCCCTCTGTTCCCCGTTAGAAGGGTGAGGAGTAGAGCGGTCAGGTGGCGTAGCGGAGATTGCGTTCGTCACCAACACTGGAGGCGCTGGATTCGCCTGTTCGAATCCAGCTCACAGCTCCGGCGTTGCCACCAGCTTGGCTGGCCATTCACACTAATACAATTGGCTGTATTAGAGGGTGGGAAAGCTGGCGGGTGGGTCCAGGTCGTTGTAAACAGCGACTCCTACAGTTTGGTCGGGGCCCTGCTCAGCGCGGATAGGATCTAAGTGGGGTAGTGTGATCCTTCCACACGTTACACCCTCTCAGTGAGAGTCCGCGCTGCCAGGTGAAAAGAAGCAGTTGATTGGCTAGACGTGTGTCGGAGGAAGCACGTGATAGCCTCCACTCTCCCAGACCGACTGTGGGGGGTAAGTGCGCAGCGACCAGGAAGGGGATTGGGAATTGGCATAACGACTAACATTGGGATGGGAGAAAATCGGAGGAAAAAGGAGGGGGAAAAAGATCAATAAAAAAAGAAAATAAAAAAGAAGGGTGAGGAGTAATGGCTCTCCTAGTGAGAGGGCTCCCCCTAGTGGCGAAGTGCGCACTATATAAGTCCAACATTCGTTCTGTGGACGGCCTCAGAGCTCCCAGTCAATGTTCTGAATTTGTCTTTCTTATGCACATGTTCATTTGTATTGTGTGTCACGTGTAATCCTGTAGTTCCTTCATACCAGTCCATCGTATATTATTCCCCTATATGTTTCCTAATCAGCGTGTCCCTTTTTACAAATAAATTTCAAATAGTTTGTCTATAACGTGTGTATTGTAAATCATAGTGTTAATTATTCTAAATTCTGGTGTTATAGTTTTATACTACTTGGGGTAACTGTTCAATTATCTTTCCTCTGTTGTATCTATTCTCATCCCCAGGTCCCCTGTGTGTATGTTTGTATTGGGTACTCTTCCACATTGATTTTGTCTTGTATCTTTCCTTGGATCACTGTGTCCCTTCATGCCCCTTTCTCGTGTCCCTTTGTCGTTCTTCATAGTTGATCTGCTTTGAATTGGTTCAGGTCCCCTCTTTTCCTCCTCCCGTCTCTCGGTTCTGGTCCCTCTCCATCCTCTGCGTCAGCGTAGGCATCCCGGCACCTTCCATCCTCTCCGCGCTGTGTCCCTTGCCGCCTCCTGCACGTTGTCAGGACCTGGTTCCTTTCTTTTTCTGAATTTTCTTTATTTCTACATAGCTCCGACGCTTCATTGCCACCTCCGTTGGATTTTTCAGTGTTACATTGTATGCTCCGCATTGCTCCTAATCCAATCTGCGTGGTGGCCTGGTTAGCCTCCATCTTAGCTTGTAAGCTAGTTTGTATGTTAGCCTGTAGCTTCTCTGCATTGACATTCAGCGTCCCGCTAGCTTGTTCTACCTGTTGCATCATTGCCTCGTGTTGAGTCTTTTCCATCGGTGTATTTACTTCATCTGGCGTTGCTTTTCTTTAATTTGTCCTTGTGTTCATTCTTCCTTCTTTCTTTTGTCTTCGAATCTTCACTTTTTATTTCGTTTTGAATTGTTTTACTTCCTTTTTTTTATATCCATTGACCGGGAGCTCTTTCATGTGGCTACTCACCAGAACGTCGCAAACCGGAACTCCCTGAACATCTGACTTTGACTATAATAAAAATTATTAAATGTTTAATTATAAAAAAATTTAATAATAATTGCGGGCTGCGGGCCTGACGTTTGGAGGTGCACAATGCGCCATCTGGGGGGGCATGGCCTGCGAATGGCGCCGACACTGGTGCTACGGACTGGTTTAAATGTGCATCAGCTTGCACCAATATGGGCAGGGGCACATATGTAGTATTATTTGATAACCATAAATCCTAAAATGTACTGGAAAATGTCCCTCATAAGAAAAAGGTTTTAAGCAAACATAAGCTTTGGTCAAAATAACTGTCATATTCAGTCAGTCCAAGGGCCAGGTTAGAAAACAGCAACGGGCCAAGTTAGAGCAGGATGTAATCAAGGCAGAGAGGGTGTGTGAAGCAGCTTGGAATGTGAGAGACAATAGGGGGTAAACAGAAACTGTTATACAGGTTGGTAAAACAAAAGGTGACCGCATCACATGTAGCCGTTATCTCCGGCCCCGCGGCCTGGGGACACAGGTGCAGCCCAACTGGTCTGATTAGTATGGAGTTTCATATAGAAATTATTGTTAAATAACTTAAATGTGTTTTTACTGATTTAGGATGCTGACCATCGATGTGAAATACCTGCATATATTACTGTTATGTTGGACTGATGATGCTGAATAGAATGATATGACATATGCTGTGATTATACTAGTTAAAGGTAATATGTTTGTGTTTAAAAGGGAGATGAAACAAAGCGACAAATAGGAGCGACTGAGTCTTGGTAAATCATGTGGGAACATATATTATTGAAAGCTAAATATAAACTGTTTGTAACTATTCAATTTAAGCTAGAAAGACTGTTTTGAAGACTTAAATCCCAAGAATATTAAGACTATTTTTACGTAGGTTTGAAACAATGAAACGAGAAGGCTGTTGGTCTTAAGGGCCACCTCCTTTTCAAATACCCACTGTGAATGCTTGCGATTGGGTGAAATCATATGTGTGAGGTCACTTGGTGACGTCACACCGGGGTTTCTCTCTCATGGATAAAAAGGGGGGTGCTGTGACTGTGAGAAGGACAACGAAAATGGAACCGACAACAGAACACACCTCCCGATTCACAGAGAGGACGGCGAAACCAGCAAGCAGAGGAACACGGAGAAGGAGCTTTTTGGAACGAGAACAGAATCTCTTTGTTTGTCACCAGACAACAAAGACCACCAGACTCCATTGACGAAGACCATTCTTTTTAACTGCTTTCTTAGACTAATATTAATGGCAAGCGGCATAGTGCTTTTGGTACATTAATATTATTGCACATTTCAGTTGATTGAAACAGATCATTTTTGTATAACTTTGTGGATTTTAATAAACCACTACTTTTGAAATAACTACACTCTCCTTTTCTTATTTCTGTTCCTCCGCCGTGAAACAAGGCCATTTCCTGGTCTTTGAAAGTACAAGGGAATTAGTACCGGACAAACACAACGCAGAGGAGCTTAGCTGGTTCTGTATATCAGAACCATCCTCCCTTGTCACTTCACATACATTTAGTCATTTAGCTGATGCTTTTATCCAAAGCGACTTACAAGTTCTGTACGACAAGTCATCAGGAAGGGCGCAACTCTATCAGCTGAGTAACAATGTTCATCAAAGTGTTGAGTGCTACAGTGTAGGTTAGTATATTAGGACAAGTGCATTATGACAGTAAGGTTAGTTAGGGTTATATTTTTTTATATAAAAAAAAAAGTTAATAAAAAAAACATTTTAAACTGAGGTGGGCACCTCAGGGGCACCTGATATTTCAGCAGGGGCACGTGCCCCTGGTGCCCCAGTGGTAAAATCGCCACTGCACGCGCTTCTGCTCACAAAAGCTTGGTTGCACATCGTGCAACCCCGTCCCATGAGCAACGCACCTCTGCTCACCTCACAGTGGCATTAGCCGTTATGCGTCATATCTGTTTATCTTAAATCTTAAAATTTTCATTTTTCTATATGTTGTGAACATTGTAAAACACATGAAATATTTTCCTAAGGGTATTTCTTCACAGACAACAACACCCACATTGCTGCTCTTTCGTCTCTTACTATCTCTATGATATCAAAACACCACATAGCAGACCTGGGCATTGTACGGCTGATTCTGACCGGCCCGCAAAAGATTACATGACATTTTTTTAACATTATTATTATTATTATTTTTTTTTACTTTTTTTTTTTTTACTTTTTTTTGTGTCAATGTTCACACGCACAATATACGCTTACCTAGGATTTGACTTGATACAACAAAAAAGCAATCATGGCAAGCCGAAAACGGTGGAAAGTGTGGTTATTTGAAGTTTGGATTTCTTTTTTCACAACTGAGGTAGGTAGATAACATTTTTAGAGACTAAAGTACAGAAAAAAGGTACCATTGGGTACCGGTATCAATTCACAGGTACCGTATCGGTTCAAATGAGAACGGTACCCATCCCTACTGAACACACAACTGCAGGGCAAGGGCATTTTTGTTCATGAAAGTCATGACAAAGTTGCAATTAATTTCAAGGCAACTAGGCAGCAACAATCTCAAACACATGAAAACCCTGAAAGAAGTCAAACCATCAGCTGATCACCGGCACAGGTACTCATCCATGTTGGGAGCACTGCATGATGCATTTTCAAGGCGTTTTCAAGATTTCAAAAAGGTTGAGGATGAAATGCAGCTGGTTTCCTCTCCCTTTACCTGCAGTGTTGATAGTGCACCCACTGATTGAACTCATTGACCTGCAGTCTGATTCACTACTGAAAGAGTACTTTAAGTCAGCATCACTGCTAGAGTTCTACTCTGCTCTCAAGGAGGAGAACTTTCCAAACATGAAGAGACATGCTCAGAAGATGTTGGTTCTCTTTGGATCCACCTATATGTGAACAGACATTCTCAGTCATGACGTTTACCAAGTCCAGGTACAGATCCTCTCTCACTGATGAACATCTGGCAGCTGTGCTTCGCATCTCCACCTCAGACATGCAACCTGACTTTGATGGACTTGTTAAAGCTCAACAGAGACTGGATTTATCAAACTGAATGAAAAAAAAGAGCTGAAGAACACTAAAATGTGGAAATATAACAAGTGAAATGGGACACTTGATCTGTTTTTTTTCTTTTTTTTGCACAGTTCTGAAAACATTAAATGTTTAATATAGGCATGTAAAGTAAAAAAGGCTACTGGGACACTTTTTTTGCAATCTTTATATCCCTAGTGGGCTTGGTAGCAGGGGCTAAAGACACTCTCCCCGAGCTGTTGTAGGCTGGAGGCGGGCTTTGCCCAGGTCCACTGAATTATAGGCTGACCTACACACACTGGAACGCCTCGGTTTACTTGTTCACTCTCAACTTTCTATGGGTCACACTCCTTATTGGGAGTCATTGGTAGCGCTTTTATGCCCATGCTCTAATGGATGAGCCTCGAGTTGTGTTGCAAATATCTTTCATTGTTATCCCAATCTTACATTTTTTTATTTAAGCATCCCTTTTTTGTTTTTGTTTTTATTTCTTATTTCTTTGGCTGTTCGAATGTTCTTTTAACTCAAATTTAAAGATTTATCCATAACAGTATTGGAGGCTGTTCGAAATTGACGGGAGAGAGGGGAAAAGGGGAGTGAGGATGAAGTCTCCACCGGAAGGAATGTATCTGGAGCGGTACAGAGGCTGTTGCTATTCCCTTAGGGACCAAGGGATGTACCCCCGGGTGAGTATGTTTGTGTATGGTTGTGTGGGTGTATGTGTGTGCGTCAACCCCCCCCCCCCTTTTCTCTATCCCCCTCTACCTTTCTCCTCTCTTCCAATGTTTTATCTTTTTGACTCAGGTATGTATATACTTAACAGAACATGGCAGTGACGGGCAGGAACATCCGTTTCGTCTCATGGAATGTCAAAGGGATGAATAACTCTATCAAGGCTAACAAGGTACTTAACCATCTACGGCACCTCAAGGGTGACCTTTGTTTTTTACAAGAGACACACATCTGCACCTCAGATATCCCCAGCATTAAGAGAGCATGGATGGGACACGTTTTTCATTCTAAATTCTCAGCAAAAGCCAGGGGAGCTGCAATTATTATACATAGGGATGTACCCTTCGAGCCTTCCACCATTTTAACTGATCCTGACGGACGATATGTTATAGTGTTGGGCAGGCTGCAGAACATTCCGGTGGTTTTGGCCTCAATATATGCACCAAATTGGGACAATGATACATTTGTATCTAATTTATTTTCCTCAAGTTTCAAGTTTCTTTAATAGTTGTCATACAGAAGTACAGAATACTTTTATACAAAATGCTTCTTACTGTTACGCTCCAGAGACTGTGCAAGACAAGATAAGTATGAAATAAAATAACATAGTATAGCATGTAAATTAGAAGTAAAAAAATGAGGTCACAGTGTTCAGTATAGACATATGTACAATGTTCGATGCAGAATAGACGTAACTGAGTTACCATATAATATACAATACTATGCAGTGTACTAATATACAATACTATATAGTGCAAGGCAGAAATGGGATGAGGTGCAATTTAGGTACAATTTACAGTAGGTGTACGAGTTGTAGTGCAAATCCTTTATCAATAAATATAAAGTGTGTTTGTGTGATCTAAAGTGTGGAGAGTGGGTGCTGCAGTGTGTTGTTTGTTTAAGTGAGTGTGTGCGTGTGGGTGTGTGTGCTGTGTGCATTTGATGGTTGTTGCATAGTGTTTATTGTTCGTTTAGCAGCCTGATGGCCTGGGGATAGAAGCTTCTTCTGAGTCTTTCTGTGCTCGCCTTAAGACTCCGGTATCGCTTGCCTGACAGCAGCAGTTCAAAGAGGCAGTTGTTCGGGTGGCTGGAGTCCTTGATGATTCTCTTAGCCTTCCCCCTGCACCGCTTGTTGTAAATGTTCTGGAGGGTGGGAAGCCCCCCTCCAATTGTGCGTTCGATACCTAACCTTAATGATCATCACATAATTATCGGAGGAGACTTTAACCAGGTCCAAAACATAGAACTGGATAGGTCTTCGGATAGACGTACTACCATCTCCAAAGCGGCGAGCATCCTAAAATGTCATATGGAACAGCTTGGCCTTATAGACCCTTGGAGAGCAAAATTTCCTACCGATAAACTTTTCTCCTTCTTCTCCCATGTCCACCACACGTATTCGAGGATAGACTTATTTTTACTAGATGAAAAACTACTACATAATGTAGTCTCTACTAATTACCATAGTATAGTCATTTCCGATCATGCCCCGACATCCGTTGAAATTAACTTCCCCCATGGTAGAACACCCTCAAAACTTTGGAGATTCAATTCCCACTTATTATCTGAACCTGAATTTAAGGATTTTAGTCATGCACAAATAAAAATCTTCTTTGAGATAAACGACACACCTGAAGTTAGCAGTGACATGCTCTGGGAGGCCTTTAAGGCATATCTCCGCGGACAGGCCATCTCCTTTACCTCTCATTTTGGGAAGCAGGAACAATCCAAATTAACGGGTATATCAGATGAGATTAAACGATTGGACATCCAGTATTCATCTAAACCAACTCCTGCTCTATATAAGTGTAGCAGCCTGAATATTCTACTAAGTATTCAGAAGTGCTAACTAACTGTTACTTTCCCTGTGTGTGTATAACGTGTGATAAACAGTGTTCCTTTGGATAGCTCGCCCAGTCTAATAACAAGGTGAGGTGCTACTCTTCTCCGGCTTCAGTATGGATCACTAACAATAACATTGAAGCACCTTTTCCCTTTCTGGAGTGGTCCTAGAGTGGGATCAGTGGCGGTTGCCAGCAGGGGGCGAAGTGGCAGTGGTGGCAGGTGGAGCGGAGGAGAGAGGAAAGCAACGAGGAAGAGGGAGTTACCTGGGGGCGAGAGGACCAGGAAGCTCTCTTCGGCAGTTAACTCGACCGTGAACAGTCGCAGTCGCAGCGGGCATGTGCTCTGGAAGAGCTCTGTTGCAGAAGTTATAAGGAGAGCCCCGTTGGAACGAGCAATGGGTGATGAGAAGTACTTGCTAGTTGACGGGTTATCCTAGAAGTACCAGCGATAGTGTGTGAGTAAGCGATACAGAACGAATGACTAACGTCTAGAGTTAACGGGACTAACGTCTATAGTTAACGGGTTATAGTAGTAAGTGTGCGGTGTATTAGCATGCTGCTAACGGCTCCGTCTGACTCCAGTAGACTACCGGGCGTATAAGACCGGTGGTATAGTCAGCCACGTTGCGTTAGTAGTACAACCGATATAGCAGGAGGGTGCATCCAGACCCGAAGCTTAGCTGTCTTTAGGGTAGCAACAGTATTAGCAGTTCACGCGACAGCAGCAAGCAACAGCCAGCAGTGGACGTTCCCCAGACGTTACAGAGGACGCCTCTTCCCACCAGCAGAGGTCGCCATCACAGCATGCTCCTCCAGCTAACCACTGCCCATGCTGTTCGCCCAGTCCGCTGGCTGTGCTCGCGGGATCGCCGATGCCATCTTGTCACCTGGACGAGAGGGGATAAGAGTGGGTCCGCCATCTTGGCTAAGTACGAACGGTACCTCGAGTATCTACAGCAACGTCCATTCAAGTGAACGCTAACAACCAGTGTCTAAGGGGTACCCCAAACAATTTAAGCCGGCTTTAGTGTAGGTTTTATTTTGGTAACGTGGGCCCACATTTACTTGGTTTTCTTTTGGTATTTTATTATTCTTGTTATTTGAATTCCCAATGTTTCTCTACTTTATGCCTGGGTCTCCCCTAGTACAAGCGGGGTGTTATTAATGTATTGAGCATGCGGTGCCTATGGTGGGAATAGTTTCCCCTACATTATCAGTGAGATCACCCGGTGCCATGTATGAATAAATCTGAAGTATTATCTGTAACTGATAACCTGCCCAGGCTTCAATACAAAGTAGACCTTATTGGGAGCACTGTGTGTGTGTCTGTTTCTTCCATTTGCTAATCTAACCCCTGGGTAAATATTGTGACCTCAAAATTATTTAACCCTTACACCCCATTCACAGAATAGCATTTGAAGGGTCTATACAGGTGGTCAAGGAAGGGTACTGCTTAAAGGGAAGCCCAATAATACGATTGAACTGACAGTCACTGGGTGTGGGAGGGCTGTCGGAGGTACTGGGGGAAGTGAGAGTGTGTGGGGAGCTACTGCTGACCGCCTTGGAAGGCGAGGGAGACCAGAGTTCCAGTCCCCAGGTTAGTAAATCCTGGGCCCCATCCACTCCTGCTGCAAGCCCTCCAGAACGACGTTCCGGGCCAAAGACGGGGGTACATATAGGTCCAATTCTATAGTATCTTACTACCCAGTGTCTGTGTACTACTACTCCCACAAGCAGGGATAATCCACCCTTCTACATAAGAAACGACTCCAGCTCCAATCACAATATGATTTGCTCTCAACTAGTAAGATCGAGAGACTACTCCTGCACACCAAGCAACGTTTTTTCGAGCAGGGGGATAAGGCCGGAAAATTACTTGCGTACCAAGCACGAGTGGTGAGTGCCTCTAGACTGATTCCCAGGATAAAATCCCAATTAGGTGTCACTACAACAGACCCTATGGACATTTCTGAAATCTTCTCTGACTACTATTCCAAACTTTACACGTCGGAGTCTTCCCAGCAGGACTGGGATCGCCCAAACCCCCTCAAGTCTCTAAAGTACCCTCAGGCGAATAAAGCGGAAGCTGAAGAGTTAGGCACGCCTATAACCATCTCTGAAGTGGCTGAGGCAATCAAATCTTTACAAAGTGGCAAATCACCCGGGCCAGATGGCTATACTACAGAATTTTATAAAACCTACTCCGTGTTGGTTGCTCCTTTTCTACTGAGAATATATAATGACTCCCTTCTAAAGGGCCAAATACCGCCTACGCTATCAGAGGCGTCACTGTCCCTGCTGCTCAAAAAAGGTAAAGACCCTCTCCTTTGTAGTAGTTACAGACCAATCTCCCTCCTTAATGTGGATTGTAAAATATTGGCTAAGGTCCTTTCATGCCGTCTTCAGAAGGTGGTCCCGTTCCTGATAGACCCGGATCAGACGGGTTTCATCATGGATAGGCAATCCTTCTTTAACACCAGGAGGCTGTTAAATATCCTTTTCACAACCACGACTGGTGCGCCAGAAATGGTACTCTCCCTGGATGCTGAGAAAGCGTTTGACAGAGTGGAATGGAGGTACCTGTTCCATACACTTGAGAAATTCGGTTTGGGACTGGGTTTTATTTCATGGATAAAACTCCTATACTCGTCCCCGGTGGCCTCGGTTAATGTGAATGGTACCAAGTTGGGCCAGTTTGCGCTTTATCGCGGCATTCGTCAAGGATGCCCGCTTTCTCCCTTGCTCTACGCGCTCGCCGCAGAACCTTTAGCCATATGGCTTCGCAGTGAGGACAGATTTGAGGGGATTGAGAGGTTCGGCCTGGTTCATAAACTCTCATTGTATGCCGACGATCTCCTACTTTATGTCTCCAATCCATCATCGTCCATCCCTGTATCCTGGATATTCTAGAACAACATAGGCAGCTCTCTGGATACAAACTTAATCTCCAGAAAAGTGAATATTTACCTGTTAATGCATCTGCGGAACGGCTTCCTCAATCGCTTTTCCCCTTTAAAAGGGCCACGGAAGGATTCACATATCTAGGGATTTTTATGGCCAAATCACAGACAGAGCTCTTCGCAAAAAATGTCCGTCCTCTGCTGGATCGCTTTAAGCTAGATCTGACGAGATGGTCCTCTCTCCCCCTCTCGCTTCTGGGAAGGGTTAACCTGATAAAGATGGTGGTCTTACCCAGATTTCTATACGCTTTTCAGCATATACCAATATTTATTAATAAAGCCTTTTTCACTTCAATTGATCAACTTATAGGTTCATTCCTGTGGGGTAACAAAAGAGCACGTATTAAGAGGACGATCATGCAACTTCCCAAATCGGAAGGGGGTTTGGCTTTGCCCAATCTTCGTTATTACTATTGGGCATGTAATATAAACAAACTCCTTTACTGGAGGACCAGGAGGGAGGAAGAAGACCAACCCCAATGGGCTCGGATGGAAGTCTCCTCTTCAAAGTACTCACTCTGGTCTGTGGCAACATCCCACCTACCCATTTCGATCCCTATTAAACAGGTGGCTCGGAACCAAATTGTGACGGATACTTTGAAAATCTGGAATCAGTTTAGGAAACAATTTGGCCTACACACTCCGTCGGGGCTAGCTCCAATCTCTCGTAAACATCTATTCTTACCGTTCTAATCCTGTATTCAGAAGCTGGGCGAACAAAGGTTTGCTAACCATTAATGACCTCTACTCTGGAGGTGTGTTCTCGTTGTTTGCAGAACTATCAAAAAATTTGGTCTCCCAAATTCCCACCTTTTCCGTTTTTTCCAGATCAGACATTTTGTTCAGAACCAATTCCCACAATTCCCTGGCCGTCCTCCAGACTCTAGGACTGACCCTCTCCTATCGCTCAGTACCGGGCGGAAAGGGCTTGTCTCAATTTTATATGATAAAATATTTTGGATGAACCCAATTTGCTTAGACTCCCTAAAAGCCAAATGGGACGAAGATCTGGGAATTATCATTACAGATGAACAATGGGATCATATATTAGACCTTGTACACACTTCCTCAATATGTGCAAGACAGTTTGCTGCAGTGTAGGATCCTGCATAGGGTTCACTACACCAATGCGAGGTTAGCAAAGATATACCCAGATAGAACGGATGCGTGTAATAGATGTAAACAATCCCCAGACGATTATATGCACATGTTTTGGACGTGCCCCAAACTCACAGAGTTTTGGACTGCAATATTTGATACACTGAGTAGGGTCTTGGGTGTGACGTTAGACCCTGATCCACTCACTGCCTTTTTCGGTATCCCGAATACCCCTTCGATCGCATCTAGGGCAGCAAAACGAGTGGTGGCGTTCACTACCCTCCTCGCTAGGAGACTTATTCTCTTTAAATGGATACACCCTTCCCCACCAACTCACAACAGATGGATACATGAGATACTACATTGCGTTAAGCTTGAGCGAATCAGATTCTCCCTAAAGGGCTCCCTTGAAACATTCCATGTGACCTGGCAACCATTTCTGCAACACATCGATACCCTGACTATCAATGAAGAGACTTAGAAAGGATAGAGCTTTACACTTCTAACAGCACTTCCTTATCTTTTATTATTATTTTATTTTATTCCTATAATTCTAATCCCCCCCCCCCCCCCTTCCCTATCCTGGTATGTATGGGTGTGAATGAGACCCCCGGGGGCTGGGTGGGTAACTGGGGGAGGGAGAGGGGAACGGGAGACGCAGCTGCAGAAGGTCAAACTACTCAAGAATTACCACAATATTATAGGCAGGGGTGGGGAAAAGAGTGAAATAATCTCATTGATGACTTTCTTCCACAGCCACAGCCGTGCTAGAGAGTTTTCTTTCTGTGTTTTTAGTTCTTTCTTTACTTCTTTTTATCTAAATATTTGTGCATAATACAGATGGGTCTGATTGATATTATTATTGTTTTTTTGTTTTTCTTTCCCAGTAGCATCTATGCTGTATGTTTAGATGTTTTGCAGATGTGTTTTCAACAACTTCGGTTGGGGGGGATGGGATGGGTATGAGGGAGGGGAAGGGGAAATGGAAGGGTAAGAAAAGAAAAAAAGATGGAAGATGTATGATGTTGACAATTGTAAGTGTACAAACTACTACTAGAAATTTATATAAAAAAAAAAAAAATTGACTAGTCCATATGCCACAGGGAGCCCTGCCATGGAAAGAAAGTCATTCACTACGAGAATTTGGTTATATTAATGTTACTGTTAATTATTTTTAATTATTATTATAATTTTTTATACTTTCTCTTTTTCCCCCTTTCTTAGTCGTTATGCCAATTCCCAATCCCATACCTGGTCGTTGCGTGCGCTGCCCCCTACCGTCGGTCTGGGAGGGTGGAGACTACCACATGCTTCCTCCGACACATGTGTAGCCAATCCCCACTTCTTTTCACCTGGCAGCACGGACTCTCACTGGGGGAGTGTAACGTGTGGAGGACACTACCTCCCCCAGGATCCGACCTCGCTGTGCAGGCGCCCAGACCGATCTGTAGGAGTCGCTGTTTTACAACGACCAGGACCCACCCTCTAACACTGCCAATTGTGTTAGTATGGACGGTCAGCTAACCAGGAAGCACCACAGCTGGATTCGATCCCACTGTCTCTGTGGTGGTGGGCAGACGCTTAGACCGCTGCGCCACCCGGCCGCCCTCATTACTGTTAATTCTAACAAACTGCGTGGGCTGATAAAGAATGAGTCGCTTCGCTACTTCTTTCTGTTACCTCGGCACAGTAGCCTACCCGGCACACTGAGCAGACAGGGCAAGAGTCAAAAGAAGGAGGAATGAATATTTATTGCAGCGTTGAGTCATTCTGCATAAAATTAATCACACTGAAAACCTCTCTCACCGCTTTCTCATTCCCGGGCCCAAAACTTCTGGAGAATAACACATTGCACTTTTATAAATGGAGAAGATAAATGAGCCATTAAGAAGGAGGGGGGGGGGGTGCATTGAAGGTAGTAAATGTTTTTTCTTTGTCCTCTTGGAATTTTAGAACCCTTGTCTTGTAGCGGCCAGTAGCCGTGGTTACATCATCATTACAACGTTCTATCTCATAGGCTGTCATAAATCACCAGTATAGAACTAGTGCCGCGTAGTTCAACTATCACTGTGTTGTTTTACGGTATCCATAACAAGCCACTTCAAATGCAGCCCGACGACGCCTAATTTAAACACAGAAATATACCTAAACTAACAGATGTGCGAAAGGATGGATTCCAATCTAAGGGTTGAAGTATAAGTGTCTCCCTTGTATCTATTTTCTGCTCCGACTCATCCATTCCCCGTGTTCTGCGGGGGCCAAGGAATAGAGTTTTTCATCACTGCAGTCTCTCACCAGCATCGACCAGCGATATTGATCTGGAGCAGATCTCCTTCCAGTCTACCTGGGGAGCTAGATGAGCCTGCTCTGTATTGATCCAACCTTTTTATTCTACACTCTCTCTCTCCCCATTCTTTGGCTGCTTTTTTAAAATGTTTATCATATGCTTGTCATCTCTTGTAACAAATATACACAGGGAAAAGGCAGCCATATCTATTAATTCAAGGTTTTGCCGTTGCGTTTTCCTTATCCACGATGACCTGAGACAAAAGACTTTTCGACGGGCCGCTAAACCGCGCCCGTGGCGGCGGAGAGAGATTGTCCTCCGGAGACGAGGGGAAGAGATGCGGAGGCATGTTTACCCGGCCGCTGGTCAGACCGGAAGAACGCCGGCTGTGAGGCCGAGAGACGTTCGGCATGAGATGGAGCTGGGAGAAGCAAAATTACGTCCGTCAGACGGGTCTGTGCTGTGTATGAAAGATGATGATTGGAACGTGCTGGAAAACAAATCCAACAAATTTCCTTTGGAGGGAAAATTGCTTGACAGTCTTAACTGCGGTGGTTTTCCTGTTATGTTCCACACTCTGTTTTCCCCTTTAGTGTTTCCCTTAACTACACGCCCCCCACCCTCCCCTACAACCATATAACACGTCTCCTTCCACGGAGTGCATTTCTACCTTCCTTCCTACCTGCCTCTCGCTCCTTTGCACTCAATCTTTAACCACCTATCCACCTCCTAGTGCTATTTGTCCTCTGTTCCCCACTGCCCTCACCCCTCCCCGTTAGCAGCACAGGCTCTCTGGTAATGCACTAATCTGTGAAGCTTCAGTGCTGTCTTGTCAATCTATCACGTCGGATACACACATCTCTCACTCCAGGCAATTACAGGGCCATTTCTACCTGCACTCCAAGAGGAGTCTGCTTCCCGCTCTTTGCTACACCTACCTACCGGTAACATTTTGGTGTCTTTTCAATGTGCTTTCAATATGAAGATTTTCTTTTTAACTAGGAGGGCACCTGAGAGAGCCTGCAAGTGCCTACACTTTTCCTCCACATTCCTGCCATGAATAGAGCAAGATGCTCCTCTAACCACACTTGTCCTGCAACTTTGTAATTGCCGTCTGACAGCAGTGCACACTTGAGCCTTTAACCACTGGGATTTCTGCTTTTATAAACCATGACGGCACACCTGATAATTCACCACATCCAATTATATGTCTGTAGCTGTGACTGTTAATTCATCACAAGTATTTGTATTTGGTTGGTACGGACAAATACACAGATACACAAGTGGAGACAGGAGTGAGTGCTATACCCCCATGCACTATGTGTGCGAATATAATAATATAATTTTCAGAGTTGCAAGTACTTGTGAGCTAATGGGTTGCTACTGTAGTTAATGATATTCTGCTGTGGTATTGTTGCACAGTATACCGAAACATACGTAACGTACTTTTTCGATACTTTTAGTTTAAAGCGCTTCGGTATTCGAATTCTCCTATGTTCAGTACTTTTGTCTATGTGTCTCTGGCGTAAGTGATATAGAAATAATACCTCCACGCCCTGTACTACTGTAGTTAACAAAAGGGCTTCTGTAGTGAAAGTTGAAAGAATGGATTGCACGGTGCTAATTGCACCCTTACTTACAATTCATTACTAATTGAAAATGGGGGACCCTGATGTAAACAAGACGAAAGTCTTTCTCTAGTCTGCATCCCCTTAACAATTGTGTGTATTGAGCCGTATTGTATTGTACCCATTCTGCAATCTGCTAATAACATTTTCATTCAATCAATCACTGCGCGTCTTGTTTACATCAGGTTCCCCCATTTTCAATTCATAATGAATTGTAAGTAAGGGTGCAATTAGCACCGTGCAATCCATTCTTTGTGGATCTAGCCCTCATTAGCTGTGGTAGATCATGTGACAATTACTGTGATTGTTTTCACCTGGCCCTTATTTAAAATGTTCTCCCCAATTTAGTTGTTATGCCAATTCCCTGAGTGTGTCACGGGCCCTGGTCGTTTCGCTGCCCTATGGTTTGTCTGGGAGGATGTACTGTCACATGCTTCCTCTGATACATGTGGAGTCGCCAGCCGCTTCTTTTCACCTGACAGCTAGGAGTTTCACTCGGAGAACGCAGGTTCACGCCCAGATCCCCTCCCTGCTGAACTGGCGCCCCGACTGACCAGTAGGAGTCGCTATTGAAATGACCGGGACTCATACCCTCACCGGCTTCCCACCCGTGAATACTGACAATTATGTTCTTTGGAATGTCTGACCAAGCTCGAAGTACCGCTACCGGAGATTGAACACGGTTCTCTGTGGTGGTAGGCGAGATATTTGACCTCTACACTACCCAGATACCCTTCACTTGGCTCTTTTGACAGGCTATTTATATCAGACTAAAAGTAATTTGAATCACGCAACAGATTTTCGCATCACACTGGTATGAAACGACTTTAACCCATGTCCTGTCAGTAGGCTGAAAATAGCTCTGTTGGTTTTTAGGGCTCAGTAAAGTAAAGGTTTGGCATCAGAATAACGGCCGTGCAACCTGACCTCTCTGGTTGGTTTTTCCTGATTTGATTGGATAATAAAAAAAAATCATGCTTGGATAAAATGAATGTTTTAATCATCTGACGGGATCGCATTCACAGCAACACTAAACACATTAAAACCTCTGTTGATGAACCAGGTGCATGTACAACAACAACAAAACAGGTCCCAATTACCCCTCACCACATGTGTTCAGTGCTTCTGTGAAAGACATCCCCTCGAGATGTTTTAGTAAATACACATTTTCTGCCAGAACTTTCAAAGGGATTGGATACTATATGATTTAAATATAAGAGCTGACCACCAGTCGCAGCAATTCATTATTGGGTGAGTGCACACAGAGTGCAACAAATTAGAAAGCTGCAGGGGTGCATTGCTCCAAGTGTTCTATGGTTGTATATGGAATACACGCAATTCTAGGGATACGTTTCAGCATAGGTAACTTCAGAGGTGCAGCACTGTCCATGGCTGACAAGAGCATCCACCACTGTTCCCTTTATTCTGACTATACCCAGAATCATCTAACTATAAGGGAAGGAATCTCTGTGTGTATGTCTGTAACTCGCATATCTCGAGACCCGTTCATCTGATCGGCTTCACGCTCGGCGTGGGGAGTGCATTGTCGAATACAGTGCCATTTGGCCCGACAGGCATGCGTTTAGCCTTTTTGAACACATTTTCGGACAATCATTTTTGGTGGCCGAATATACGGTGCATCCCTAATAATTAATTCATCTTTTGATCTTTATTGTTCAACTGTAGCCTATTGTGCAATGTGCATCCGCATCGTGTTTTTATATATTTTTTTATAGTGTGGTGACGGTCGCTAACGCGGCTAGTTGTAGCCAGAACCGTCTGGTCAGCTAGCTAGCTACTTGTTTAGCAAACTCCTAGCTTAGCACTTAGCAGCAGGTTTCCTCGTACGACGCACGGCGTCATGGCTATTGTTTACACTTTCCATGGGAATGGGATTAATGCACGTGTCTCGAGTCGGACTATTCAACTTTCGACTTTCCTATGGCATTCAGATTATTTGTTGTTTTTGAGAAATGAACACCAACCTGTAGAATTAGTTTGCAACTGTAATATAGTTCAATGGGGTTTGGAAGCATTTCTCACAAGACACTCACATATTGTTCCAGATATCAGAAATAAGAATAAGAACTGTTTGAATTTCATTTTTTTTCATTTCAAACCTTTATTTATACTCGTGAAAGCACTGAGGTTTCCCTCATTTACAGTGATGACGAGTTAACAAAGGACACAAATATCATAACAGTTAATAATTACAATGAATTACAATTACTACAATGATGGATTAAAAACAATTACATGATTCAGTACATAGGTCAAGTGCAATGCCTTTAAACTCCATGAATGACGGGAATGTTCCGAGCTTTAGAGTCTTTTGCAGGGTATTCCATGTGTATGGAGCATCGTAGGAGATGGCAGATTTTGTATGGTTTTGTATGTTACTAACTGTCAACTTCTCACAGAATGTTTAGAATCTTTCTTCCAGCAAGACAGCAGGTAACCACTCCATAAACATTCCACGCAGGGCAAAGATACACAGCACACTCAATCAAAACCTTCAACAAATTGACCTGATCTGCTTTTATTTTTCAAAGGGCATACATCTGTAAAGACACATCAAATACCAAAAAACCATGTACCATTGACTCAGTAGTTTGTTTATACTTCAGAAGTATGATATTTAAACATGGTCCCCAAAATGTATGGAAGCGAATGAGGAGCCTGACACCTGGGAGGAATGGGGGTGTAGCAGCCTTGGGGATGTTTTAAAAATATAATTTAATATATAATATAATATAATAATTTGTGCTTCACCAAAAAAAATTGTCAGCAGCCGCCACTGGTATACACAACGTCAGTATTGATTTTCATTGATCATTAAAACTTAAAAGAGGAATTCAGACTGAAGTTTACTTCAAGGTTGTAATTCTACAAAAAGTAGGCACGTACAAACGATTTCCAAAGCATTTCCCAAACGGATGTTTTTTCTCCCCCAAGTTTTGAGTGTTCTCATTTACATTTACATTTAGTAGCAGAGTGCATACTAGACTAGTAACACATAATAGACACATACACATGTTAGTAGTAAGTATGGTGCAGCATGACATTGCAATTACACATCTAAATACTTTTGTTTGTGTGTATATGTGTGTGTACATTTTTTACATTTCTAGATGTTTAATATAGTTAATAGTTGTTTTGGACTGGATTTCCTGTACTTCCGAGAGCTCATAACTGAAAACAATAGGGGTGGGGAGATCTCAGGCAATATTCTGAAAAATGTAAACCTATACGCCAAGTGAGGTAGGAGGCCTCTTCGAGGGGATGCATACACTGAAAAGATTAATACGAAAGATGAAAAGATGGTAATCATAGGGCAAGGCGGTGGAGCTGAGAGGATTGTACCGACGGTCCTCCAGGTTTCAGATGAAAGCATAAAAACAACAGCTGTCGTCAACTCACCACACGCAGTATCAGCCGTTAGATAAAAAACACAGCCAAGTCTTTGACGAGTAGAATGCTGACACCCACCCCCACAAACGTGGTGTCTCTAGATCGCATCGCCCGAAAGGACCTCGGATGTAACGACCAGTTGCAGCTTCGGAAGGTTGATGAAACCTCTTCCGAGACCCACTTCCGGGTAGGTCTTTCTGAGCAATAGACACTAAAAAGGAAGACTCCCAGTCCCACACAAAGTACTAAACAAAGTTCAGTGAAATTATAAAAATGAAATATCAAATATCAATCAAGTGTGTAATTAACAATTCCTGGAAAGGCATACGGTATATTTTCATAATTTCACTGAGCCGTATTTATACTTTCTAGAATATGCAACATCATAATGACCTAACATGGCCCAATGCTTTAACTCAATAACTCTGGAAGCAATCTAATTTATACCAGACAATAATTGGTTTGTTTAGTCTTTTTTAGCTTGACGTTTTGGCGGTGAAATCTACCGTTAGTGTGGTAGTGAAAGCGTTAATCCTTCTGTGGTGTGGTAGTGAAAGGGTTAACATGCTGTAGTGTGGTAGTGAAAGCGTTAATCCTTGTGTAGTGTGGTAGTGAAAGGGTTAATGTCCCTACATCTCCTTATGGGGGCTTCAGCACTGCACATGTGAGCTGAAACTGCAGAGATGGTCTCATGCAGTATTATGCCAGGATCAAACTACACTATATTTTTGTCTTTCACGATGGTCACCATGTCAGATTAGGTCATTATAGCATCATAACATCTTGCTGCGTCTTGGCCGGGATGGCGCGTTTGTCCCTGACAAATCTCTGCATGCCGTCTTGGAGTGACGTTCGCCAGTGATCGGGGAGGAGGGGTTCTGTTTGGACATCACATTCGAGGCAGGAATTGTGATGGAAGAAAAAAGGGTCGTTCCAGATGTGTGAACATGATAGACCTTTCGTCTCGGTTGTGGCGGGGCGCTCCAGATGCCACATCACTGTTCTTTGATTATGTTGCACTGCAAGGGGTATACTGTATAAGTCATTCCCGACCTTCATAATCGGGAAAGGCAGTGTCGAGCATAACAGGGAAATGTGTCGGTCACGACATAATCGCGTGTCAAAATCTGGCTGAATTTATGTAGTCTGCAGTGTTTCTCATAGGATTGCCTTCAGGCCTGGTGGTACCAGGGCTCCAAACTAACTTTGTTCACCATTCTGATATAGACTATGATCTATGATCATATTATGATACTCAATAAAGATAAGAAAGATCCAATTGAAATTGAGAAAAAGCTGACTAAAGACCAATGCATTAGGCAATTAGGCCAAATAAAAAAAAGCAGGACCTACAAAAATTACAATATTGGCTTGGACTCAGCCGAAGTGCTCTTGACTGATTCAAAATGAATATCTACAGTAACGTTACTGCATCACTTACCTAAAATTGGTGGCACCTCACCAGTGGGTAACAAAAGTATGAAGTATAATTTATGCACAAACTTGTAAAATGATCCCCTTATTATCGACCTTCCCTGCACACTGACAAAATGCCCCACCCTCATCCCAGTGGATTTGCACTGCATGATGAAAAGGGACGACTTCCATTTGTGATTAGACTAAAAAGTATACTAATTCAACAAAAGCACAGTTGTACCTGTAAATACCCTACATACATGTTTACCCTTAACCTGTTAAGCTGTAGCCCTATTTTCAGAAATCTCGCCTAAAGGTACATGCCTAAGTAAATGGAAGATTGCTCCACTTCTACAAGGCCAATTTGCATGTTCTTGGTATCTAGGAACATCTAGGGACCTGGGGGTATGTATTTCCAGTGTCAGAAATATTGTGTCTGTTACTAGGCTTGAGTAAATTGTAATGAAAAAAGGGAGAATATAAATTATAATTTATTTTTTCATCTGTGCCGGTGAATAACACCATGTTACAATTGTGAGCAAGCCAAGCTCGCTCACTGAGCTTATTCACCACCTTATTGAGATCAAGTGTAAAAAGAATCTAAGCAAATGAATAAAGGGAAGATGATTAAACAAAAGGATTTGTAGATACAGTAATATCGATTTTAATTATAAATTCATATTTGACCTTGAACTTGACCTTGACCTTACTATGGCCAAATCATACATCTATGGATAGGGAAAAGGCTCCTATTTCCAATGGCAGGGTTAACTCTGGATTTAGTAATTTCCTTGTGGTTTTACGATAAAAGAGATATAATTAGAATTTTTTCGATAAATTCGTATTTTCGGTAAATCATATAAAACATCGGTAAAAATGAAAATATACACTTTGCCTACTGTTTTGATAGGGTTATGGTCTTTACTCTTGGCTAAAAAAAATCATTTGGCGATCTTGAAAATCGTTGGACAGGGTTGTAGCCAATGAGGGTGAAATATAATTGGGGATTTAATATGGTCTCTATTGATCGATTTATGATAAAGAAAAAGCAGGGTCCCCCAATTGGGAGACCTTACGGCTTAACAGCAAATGGCCCTTCATTGTGATGACAGTAATTAAATACATGGGCACGGCACTAGAGGGAGCCAGATCTGGTCCCAGTAAAATGCAAAATATGCATTGGTCAGAATTCATTCCTGTACTCTGTCTCTGTGGCATTAGATTGGAACAGGCTACCAGCAGACCTTAAGTTAATTAGCCCATATTCCTCTTTTAAAGTCAATGTCAAGAGCAGGAGAAACAGAACCTGGGTTTAATTATATTTAATTATATTTCATTTATCTTACTGTAGTTGATTTTATTTTCATTTTAAGCTATTTTATATTTTTAATTGTATTAATTGTCTTTTATAAAAAAGAAAAATGCACTGTATTTTATCTCCCTATGTTTTCCTCCCCCCTGCGTGGTGACTGGGCACACCCTCGCTTCACCCACAGGCTCTGACAAGTGCATTCTCCAAGACACTCTGACGTCACGAGACCGCCGCCATCTTGGTATGAGGGTAACAAACGGATTTCTACCATCAAATGCATGCATTGAGCTCCGTTTTTATTACATGTTTTATCACATTCTTGTTCATTTCATAACATTTTCATACGATTTGTTTTGAAAATATTGAGGCCAACATGGCATTTCACTATTTCGAAAGCCTTTCTGGTGATTCTAAGGCGAGATATGAAGAATACAAAGAAGCTCGCCCTGATCATGTCCATACAAAACACCTGCAGACATGGCCATCTCTCGAATACCCAAATTGAAGCTGCTGTGTTACGTTTTGTACTAATAACAAACACAGAAATCCAAATCGCAAGTTTTATATAATACCAGCTGATGCATCACGGAGGAAAAAGTGGCTGGCGGCTAACGTTCGGCTAACGCCCTCTGGTGTTGTGGTCGTGGTAGCTACATGCTAAGCTAACGTTAATTACATCATATCGAACCGATAGGAGCTTATCTTATCTAATCTTACGTGGTGGTACCACGTGTGCCACTACCCGATCAAACATCCACGTAAGATTAGATAAGATAAGATAAGCTCCTATCGGTTCGATATGATATAATTAACATTAGCTCAGCATGTAGCTATTTGTCTAGGTTAACGTAGCTAACATTAGCTGCCAGCCACTTTTTCCTCCGCAATGGTATAAAACTTGCGATTTGGATTTCTGTTTTTGTCATTAGTACAACGCGTAACACAGCAACTCTTTGGCATTGTGAAGGACTGAAGAAAATTCCGCTTGATTGTCTTTAATTTGCCGCTTTAACGATCCGTTTCTCCACTAAATCAAGCGTACACAATGTACCAGGCGGGACAGTTTCCCCCCACGCTGCAGATGCGTAGCAACAACAGACAGGAAGTTGACTTCGAAAATGTTGTATCATGCACTCATACTCTCATACACCTACACACATCCAGGCATACACTCACCAGTACATATTACTCACAGACATCTGAAGAACCGCAATGGAAATAAGCTGTAAGCTTTCTTACGTTTTTATCCTTTTGATAATGGTGGGCCTCTATATGTATATAATAAATACAGTATATGTTCATTATCAATAAAGATCTCTATATATCTATCTAAATACCCGGGGTTATTTGTATGCCAGTGGCATTATGACTTGCTCTCTGGTGCTGAATGGATATGAGGTTTTAGAAATCCAAACAGATCCAAAAAGATAGTTCACTGGCTAAATGCAGCGTGCGCACGCACACACACACACACACACGCACGCACGCACGCGCGCACGCACGCACGCACGCACGCACGCACGCACGCACACACACACACACACACACACACACACACACACACACACACACACACACACACACACACACACACACACACACACACACACACACACACACACACACACACACACACACACACACACACACACACACACAATTTGTTTCACAATGTGCAGACATGGAACTGCTCTCTAGGCAAACCAAACGAGGTGCTCAACATCAGACTGTGACCCAAGAGGGCTACATGAAAACACCACATGCCTCTCAGAAAATCTCAACTCATCAGACAATAATTACACATATTACTTTGTGTGGGGATGTGCTTTCTGCGTCCAACGACTGCAACTAGCCTGTGTGGGTTACACACTCGTACGACACAGGGGCACAAGCAGCGAAGGCCCAATTTAGAAACAGTGTGCCGTGTCAAGATTTGTGCCCCATCAGCATTCTCTCAATCTCTCCCCGTGGCTTGCCTTCTGCCATCTCTAGGCTGGCGGTTGGATGTGGTGGGGAAATAAAACAAGAAGCTGAATTGAATTGCTGTCTGACGGTTACGCCCCTATTGCAGGTAAATGTTATCCTGTGGAATCTACAGTACAGACTGTGCAGAGTACGCTCTTGCCTTCGACCTTGTTATCACAATTTCCAACAGCGCGCGTGCAGGCACTCTGTTAATATTCCACCGAAAGGGCAGAACGACAATCTCTAGAGGTTAATTCCAACAAGTCCGTGCAACACATTTTAGATTTGAACCGCAAAGAAATGGAATATGCCATCTTCAGAAAATATTGGATTTGATTATTCATGTGTGCACAAGGTCAAGAGAACCCTCAACACCTATTTGCATATCAAGAAACCAACATTGCCAGTAAGACCAAGTAAACAGCACTTACCTCAGAGGATGGGTGAACGATCTTTGACCCCCCCCCCCCCCACACACACAGACCCACGTGATAATATGAAATACATTATGTGTGCATGTCAAGTGCATGTGTAAGAATGATGAACTCAGTCAAGCTGTAGACACAACTGTATCACTGCAGCTATAGCAATTATTCTAAAAAGAGGAATATGTAATATTACTGTACTTAATCTCCCTGTAATGCTAATATATTATTAATTTAATAAACATATAATCACTGTTGTGCATATTTTTGCCTTACCTGGTCAGGTGACACTTGAGAAGCATTTCACAAAGAGGTGTTTTTGGTAGCAATGATGAGAACAGTTGCAAATAAATAATAACAAATAAAAAATATGATGCTATGTCAACATCACACGAGCAACAATGCCAGAAAACAATAAATAAAAAAGAAGCAGCTTGAATAACAGTCTTTAAGCAATTAAGCAATGCCATGGTTTTTGGAAATGTATGGAAATGTAAACACTCCCATTGTTACAGTACAGGCAATCTTTCATTTTGTATGCAGGTAACATTATCCCACCACATCAGGGCACTCAAAACGCATACATTTTGGGTGCCTGCAAAATGTGTACATAACAGGACTTGAGAGTTTTCCCAACGTTCCCGCTTTACTTGATAAACCCAACTTGAAAGATAATCACAAAGTTTTACCTTGAATGCTCAGTAGGGACCTTAGAAGCCAACCTTCGCCTGTCTGGCCTGGGGAGGAGAGTCAAAGATTAAAGGTCAGAGGTCCACTTACCCCAAAACACGGAGAGGTCAGGGTCACAGCCGTGATGGGAGGCGCCCTGCACAACACTATGATTGAGCCTTACCCGCACGACCCCCAACACCCAGTATTTGAACAGAAGCAAAGTAGTTACCGTCGGGTGGGTGGGTTGGGGGGGCAGGGGGCCGGCACAAGGTCGTCGACAACATACCATGTGAGTCTCATTTAGGATTATCATGCATCAGGCAAAAAAACTAAAACAAAAAGATCCATCGACACTGCGTCTAAAGTGCTGAGCAGGGAAGCAAAAGCAACGACCTACCTGAGACGACACCTTGTCACACACACACACACACATTATCAGTGCCGAGAGCAAATGCCAATGACTTTATATACTTCACACAAGTTCAAGTTTCTTTAATAGTTGTCATACAGAAGTACAGAATACTTTTGTACAAAATGCTTCTTACTGTTGCGCTCCAGAGACTGTGCAAGACAAGATAAGTATGAAATAAAAACATAGTAAAATTAGAAGTAAAAAAAAGAGGTCACAGTGTTCAGTTTAGACATATGTACAATGTTCGATGCAGAATAGACGTAGTTACCATACAATATACAATACTGTGCAGTGTACTAATATACAATACTATATAGTGCAAGGCAGAAATGGAGAAATGGGACGAGGTGCAATTTAGGTACAATTCACAGTAGGTGTACGAGTTGTAGTGCAAATCCTTTATCAATAAATATAAAGTGTAAGTGTGTTTGTGTGATCTAAAGTGTGGAGAGTGGGTGCTGCAGTGTGTTGTTTGTTTGAGTGAGTGTGTGCGTGTGGGTGTGTGTGCTGTGTGCATTTGATGGTTGTTGCATAGTGATTATTGTTCGTTTAGCGATTATTGTTCGTTTAGCAGCCTGATGGCCTGGGGATAGAAGCACAAGTACAGTATATAACACCCACATGTCCACTGTGGTTAAGAGAGCCGGATGGATACGTAGAAAGAACAAATAAATAGTACCTTTACTTTTACCTATGGGGTTTGATGGAATGTTCCATGGAGAAAGCGGATTTCCAGACAGAAGGGGAAACAAAAAAGGAGAGGACAGAGGAGAGAGGAGAGGAGAGAGGAGAGGGACACAGAGAGGACAGGAGTGAGAGAGGCTTGATGGCTAAACATTATGTGCAGAGATAAGATACTGTATAAGAGATGTCTGTGGATTGTATCGTGAGGGGATGAATACAATCTAAAGCAATATTCAAACCCTGCTCTGCTCCATGCTGGATATGCACCGGCCACACTGATATGAAGATGAGGCCGTCAGTGACTCAGTCCCCCCCCCCCCCCCCCCCCCCTGACACCTTCCACATGCATTTCAGTGGCAGGAGCAGAGGTCATCTTTTTAATAAACTATTGTTGGCAGTCGTGCATTATATCAATGTAGCGTTAAGAGACACATCCCTTCGCTTGGACCACATCAAGATGAGACGGCAGAATCGAAAGATTTATAAAGTTATGTAAAACTAAATGAGATTTTGTGGAAAGTGGTGATGAGGCCATCCGATAAGAGTGAGGACATGAAAAATCACAAATTAAAATAAAATGACAGTAACAAAATGAAAATGAAGTATGTGAAGCTCATTCCAAAACTGCTGAAATGACAGCCCCATGATGTGAAGCTCTCAAGCCTGAGCACCCGGCCGGCACACAGCGTTCACAGTGGAGGCGGCCCACACAGTATTCCGAGCACAAAAAGGAGGCGGGAAGAAGGGAAGGATGGAGGAGATGAATGAGTGGAAGGAGGAATGGAGCCCATACCTTGGTCGCCCATCATCAAGTGCGCCAGACCTTAGGGGAAGACAAGAGCACAGTCAGCAGAGAACAAGGGATCATGGGAAGGCTGCGTGACACTGGAACACAGGCATCTGTTGCAAACCCAGATGTCTGTGGTATTGGGGGGGGGGGGGGGGGGGGAGACGACGGAGAGATATGCAGACAGGAGGGGTGAGACAGACAAGGTTTAGCACGATGAGCATCCAGGTCAACCATACCGGTTGCGATGAGTCATCAGCCACTTACTAGAGTAGAGTTTCTGTTTTGTTTTGTTCTAAACAAAAGTTTGATTTCTCCTTGAAGCACAATACAGACAATTCCCAAAACGACGGTCTGACCCCAGAACCACGTTGGCTAAAGTCAAACACCGCTTATACTGTATTATCGCTCAAAGCGATAACTTATTTCTTGATAAGGTGAAAAGGGTATGATGAATTACCGTAGGCATGTTCTACGGTACACAATTTCAACTGATGCAAATGTGTACACCGTGAATACACTGGTATGCAGCAGCACAGTAACAACCACTATTATTCTTATTTATTTTGTATAGAAGTAATACTTACCAACGAGTCCTTTTTTATAGTTAAAATAAAAAGGCACTCCTCCCCAATGGCACCAAAAATAACACCCACAAAAACATTTGAACCCAATGGGAGCCTTACTTTGGGGACATGTAATGGCAGCATGAAATAAACAAATAAACAGCACACTACATGGCTCCAACATCCACTTATCTTATTTAGTGCACCAATAATGTGACATTTCGAGCGCAACTGCTCGACTAAACTGACTAAAGTGACAATGCATGATGACATCTTAAATGTCACACACACACACACACATATTATATATACATACATACATACATACATACATACATACATACATACATACATACATACATACATACATACATACATCATACATACATACATACATACATACATACATACATACATACATACATACATACATACATACATACATACATACATATATACATACATACATACATACATAATATATAATACATGCATATAAATACATTCATTCAATTTTTATTTATTCTCAAAGGATCATTGAGAGTAAACTCTCATTTACAATGATGCAGAGAAAAATACAGCGCACAATACATATAAAATAAAAACCATAAGAAAATTCAAAACCACTGCAGACCGGGGTGAAACAGTCGGTCATTAAAGATTTAAACTGTTTAACGGATACTAATGTATTGAGTTGTAAGGTACATTGCAAGACATTCCATTTGTGGGGGGCATAGAAGCTAAAAGCAGATTTCACAAGTCCAGTACAAACTCAATCATTGGAGCGAGGATGATATGGTCCAGAGGTCCAGTCCAATAATGAAGTGATATAAGGGGGAAGAACTCCAACAATGGCTTTATATAGAAAAAAGATGCCAGTGCAAATCAAATCATACACGCATACATGATAATGTACATAGCTCTGCATTCAAAAAGTACAGAATTCAATAGATAACACTAAGTAAACATCCCATGTGCAAATAATATGTTTATTATGTTACTTTACACAATTTTATTAATTTTTTAAGGTTTATTTTTTAGCGTTTATCGCTTTTTGCTACTGGGCAGTCCAGAGAGAGAGAGAGAGAGAGAGGAGGAACGGGAGACAGAGTGGGGGGAAGACATTCGGCAAATAACGACGGGTCCGGGAGTCAAACCCGGGTCGGCCGTGCCGCGACTCAGCGCATTATGTGTAGATACCTTTTGAATGCAGAGCTATGTACACTATCATGTATATTTTTTATATGCAATGTATGATATTTCTATGTCACATTACAGACTATGTTCACGTGACTGTATCATGTAACTGTAAAGTGTATCATGCACCTGTATCATGTGACTGTATCATGTGACTGTATCATGTGACTGTATCATGTGTATATTTAATATGCTGTTGTGCATTGTCACTTTAGTCTGATGCAGAGCAGTGCATTGTTACCTTGGTGCAATAGCAGTGGACACTGGAGCCCTGTGGTGTGAGTTGTTTATTGGCTCACTTTCAGCTCAGCACCCGCCCTCTTTGGTTTGGATGCGGGTGCATACTTCCATCATGTAAGGACAGCACCCAGGGCAATTTCACAGGGCTACGTACTGGCACATTTTCAAATCAGTTGGCACCATGGAATAAAGCTGATGTGCTCAACTATTTAGTGATCAAGATGAAGTCTCTAATATACTGTACATGGAATAGCACCAGGTTTTGTCTCATGACAACATCACCAATGAGAAGTTTTCTAGATTTAGGAGAGAGTTGCTTATGTTCACACACACTGATGCTATTTATCATACTGTAAAAAGAAAAATCACAACAATGACATGAATCCTGTTCTATGGATTATTGGTGTATTTGGAAAATGTGGTAGATTGTGTATTTATAACCAATCTTCAAATGTATCAGTGTAGAAATATTTTAATACAACGTGCCCGTACATTAGACATACTTTTGGTAGTCAAGTTTATTAAGACATGTCCGAGATTATCCAAAGCACACAAAGGTGTGACCAACCAACCAGACAAGAGAAAAAGTAAAATATTAAACCAATAATGTCAATTAAATGCCATTGTATGACATAAAATTGCATACTTTAAATAGCACTGTGCTTTACCTTCTCTATTTGCATTACCTTGGTTTATTGGCCTATAAGCAAATCACCACATTGAGACGACAATAATGCCCAATATCAGGAAATCGATCAAACTTACCATGACGGGAACACCAAAGGACCATCATTATAAACAATGAAACATTTGTTTACATGTAATTAAGAGCGTCGGCCATGAAAACACAGCAGGCCTACAGAACACAGCAGGGGTGGGGTTTATGTAAAGATGAAGAGTACCCACCTTCGACATAGCTGTCTTCTGTAAGCAGGGACGAGCAGGGAGAGAGAGAGGAAGACATTCATTAAGCAGCATGCAGACTGGTACGGGCCGTTGCATGTTGTCACCATGCAAGGCATCAAACATAACATGCAAGTGTGCCCCATTGTAACCCCCCCCCCCCTCCCCCCCCCCCTCGTTACTTATAAACCGTACTTAATGTGTGCCTTTCCTCATCCTGGCTGGGTGAGTTTTGTGGTTTATGGTGTTCACGTTCACATTCATACTGTGGCTCTTGTGGAGTACAGTTGTTTGTGTTAGTCAAATATGATCCTATTTAGAGGTTGACTGGAACGACAGGGCCCTTTCCGGGATAATATGACAGTATGTTCCGGTGCTTAAGTTTTCCAACTGATCTTAGTCACACTCTCAGTAGCATTAACCTACTGTACACTTTCATATAACATTTTAAAAGTCTATAAGGCTGACAGCTAAGCTAACAGATTCATTGTGTTGAGTTAACAGGTGAAATAAATGTATCTTTTATGTATCTAAAATGTGTCTTTTTTATGCTACTATACTTAGACTACAACCTATCTTTATTTTTTATTTATTATATATATATTAGAGGTGGGCATAGATTATTTTTTTTAATCTAGATTAATCTATCTGCAATCCTGGATTTAATCTAGATTAATCTAGATTAAAATGGCTAAAAAAATAAAAAGATCTGCCGAAAGCATTCAAAATATGTGTTCTACCCAAATAATGACCAGAAGTAAGTCCTTACTTTTTCTTTCCTCCTTATGTTTCTCAGGCCAGGTGGCCCATTACACCATGAGCCCATCTCCCGTTTCCAAAATGCATTACAGACTGTTTGAAAAAGCTGTTTTGCTATGATAATTGGTAATGAAATATCAAAATAATGTTCAATAAGATGTACTTGTGTTTAATAAGTTGTTTTATTCAGAAGTTAACACAAATAAATAATATTACCAGTACAGTACAGTATCTAGCACACTCTCAGGAGCAAAACAGAAAGAAGCATTTCAAACTTGAACTATGTGACATGGCTTGACTCAATCAGTCCAATCTCTATTTCTCCTTCTTCCACCAGTCACTCAGGCAGACCAGGGCCCCGTTCCCCGTACCTGGATAACTGAGTTAGCCGGATAATTCCCAGTCAAGCCTGACTTAAGCCGGACCTTCCCATTCCCCGACGCGCGATTGTCCAAATCACCATGACAACAGATCAAAAAGTTTGAGCCTGGTCGGGAGCAGGGTTAACTTCAGTTAGCCGGATGAACCATGGCCACGCCCCCGCAAATAAATGACAGCTCGCTTCCTGAAATGATTCTCACAGTCTAGATCCCATTATACCATTCTGAATTATGTTTCTGTGCTTCGTTTTCCTAGAGGGGGCTTCTGAAATGTATAATAATAGAACTAAATGCTGATAATAAATCATATTGAGCCTATAGATTTACTTTGTCCTAAATAAAATAATGCACGTCATATACGGCGCTCGGAGTCGCGATACACGCTGCATGTGGTTATTTTAATAACGGCGCATTGCAAATGTGAATCCCGCGGGGATATTTTTAATGAATGAAACCTATCGGCCGTTTGGCTCTGATTAGTTTCATATATCCTCCGCTGTAGATTTGCTTAACGGAGCGCCCGGATTGTGTTTCATTCAAGCATAAAATTGAAGTGTCTATGCGTGGATTGTGGATTTTGTGTGATATTGTAACTGGGATTAAAATGTCTGATGAGATGCGCTGTTTGACGGATTTGAGAAATTGAATGAGCCGTTGACGTCACATTAATGCATTTGAGAATAAAGAGATAAAACTTCATTCAAAAGAAAAAATATTCTAAACACGGGTCTCTCGTACATTAATGGATAAACAATGAATCTATCCCGTCTGGCACAGTGGCGCAGCAGTAGTGCTCAATCCTGGCAACCGGGTGACCGGTGTTCAAAACCCCACGTTTCCAATATAATTTTTTGGAATATAATATTAATGATTATACGCAAAAGTAGCCTAGTTTTAAGTTAAAATATTATAAATCTACATGCATTGAGGATGTCATTCTTTATATAGCTCTCAACGTGCACCAAATTGAATTATTCCTACATTGCAAAAAGAAGGAAAAGACTAGGATTCGAACCCGGGCCGTCTGCGTGAAAGTCAAAAGCAGAAACCGTTACACCACAGTGCAGATAAGTAAAAGATCCACCATACATCAATCAATGGGTAAGAGAGCCGTATCCTTATTCTGTATAACAGTTTAACTCATTATTTTCGCTAGCAAGATCTCATTTGATTATTCAATCCATAAACCTACTGCCAGCAGGCAAGTTTAAAGAAATATAATCTGATTGATTGAGGTAATGAGGGACTTAAAATTAGCCTATAGATAACGCATTTAACTTGTCGGCGAGGCGATTGAGCCGTACTGCAATCTGTTAATAAAGTTTTAAATCAATTAATCAATCAATGCCGTTAGAAAATCAGGATATCTGCTATCGTTAAGTGCTGGCTTTTCAACTGAAGCGGCCGCGCGCACTTATCCTGGGTCTCAAGTCTGGTTCGAGTTAACGAGACTGAATCCACCTTCGAGGAACAGGAAAATCCCGGCTTCAAACATCGAGTTAACTGAATCTGGATAATGGGACTCTTGATCGACTTAGTTGAACCAGGTACGGGGAATAGGGCCCAGCTTGTTTTATGTAGCGGTGTCTACTTATAGTGCCTATAATATTTTTCCCGTTGGGTGCCAGACAGGGCCAAACCCTGCCAATGCAAATCAACTGCTCCAGTGGAGTTGCTCAGTGGCCAATGGTGTCAACTGTGGTTGTACTGGGCAGCTCCCAGGTGTGAATGGAACTGTGTGAATGTGAAGCAGGGCATTCCTGGAAAAGAGCATCTGTGCTCAGCGAACCTACCCTGGGTAAATAAAGGTAAAAAAAAAACGCTGTTAACGGCCCAGCTCTAATATATATATATATATATATATATATATATATATATATATATATATATATTTGTATGTTTTTGGTAGATCTTTTGTTGTTTTTTTGGTACCGGGCAGTCCGGTAGAGAGAGAGAGAGGAAGAATGGGAGATAGATGGGGGAAGACATTCGGCAAAGGTTGCTGGGTCCAGGAGTCATACCGGGGCGCGTGTAGCTTTTCTCCAACGCGTCCGTGTTTCCGTTTTGCGCTGTGATTGGCCAGGTCATGCGACATGTGCGCCAATCGTGAGACAGCAAGTTCTGCGCCTATTTCCGGGTCGAACAGCCTGCAAACGACTAAACGCCTAGTTTATCACTGGTTAAGCTTAGGCAACTCTTTCGAAGTTGGTTAAGGTTAGAGTTTGGAATCAGGGCAGGCGTTCTATCGCCATGCTCTAAGACAAACTCTAACCTTAACCAACTTCGAAAGAGCGCCTAAGCTTAACCAGTGTAGAAACTTGCGGTCCCACGATTGGGCGTACATGTCACATGACCTGGCCAATCAGAGACGTGGAAACACGAACGTGTTGGAGAAAGGCTTCAAGCTACCGGCGTGGCCGTGTTGCACTGCAGCGCTGTATGTGGTGCACCACCTTGGCGCCCCCTACTACCTATCTTTCTAATATGTCTATATACTATGCATGTAACACTCAAGCTTGATACTATTTGACAAACAATGCGACTGACCCTTAGCTGCCAGAGATATACCCCTCCTGCTGACTTCTTGTTCACAATCTGTAAGTCGATTTGGATAAAAGTGTCAGCTAAATTACTCAATTGTAATTTTAAGAACTGGTTTTACTCCCGTTTTCATTTGATAGGTTCAAAACAATTCAGACTGCTTGATTCTAACTTGCTTTTTGTCTGTTGAATCAAAAAGGAATCCATGTATAATAACCTTTTTACCAGAGTAGGCCTACCCAGAATGTAAAAGTGGTGATTAGTGGTTGTGGTTCAGTCATGCCGCTGCTAGACTTTCACAAACGGGCAGTGGGTCTGTGGTGATTCAGGTGACCCATGCTCAAATCACTCAAGATCAATAACCGGTGAGCAGACGTTGCCTCCCAATAGACGAGGCTAAAAAGTCATCTTTGAGGACCAAAGTGAGACTCATGGAAGCGAGGAGAGAAGTGGCCATGTGGAATCAGTCCTCAGGTGAAGTCTATCACTGTAATTAAAGACATTTAGGAGAGGAGTGAAATGGATGTTCTGTAAGTGTCATGCTACCAGTGGGGGAAAGGAGGTCAATTATACCGAAACTTTTCATGTGAACTGAAATGTGCGTAAACACTGACATGAGCACATGAGCCAAAAGCACATTAGTCTCCTAAAAAAAGAATACAAAAGAGTCAGTCAACATTTCTCTTCAACATATACGTTTAATAATTGTATTGTCTAATGACCTAGTATTTTAATACTGATCATCACTATTAGTATGGTATATGCAACAATGGAAAAGTGGCATAATTATAAATGGTTAAAAAGTCACCATTATTATAAGTCAAAGTTATTTTTATAGACGGTTTCACTGGAATTATGTTGCTAGGGAACAGTTTGGACCCAAATGTATTTCCTGTCAACTATTGCATTAGCAAACATTGCAAGTGGAAATAAACCTGGGTCCTTTTAGAATGTTATTGTAGTCACTTTGAAACCGTCTATAGTGCAACTGGATTTGATCTAATTCTTCGTCGGAATAAACAACTTAATGAAATAAAATCAGTCATAAAGATGTGAACATTAAGATTGCTAACTGCATGCAAAGCCTTATAAATACTGGTACCATAACCATAGTGAATCCGGTTAAGCGTGAGTACGGTCGTGTGGCCCACGGGCCTATAGTTTCCCATCAGAAAACAATGTCCTACCTCTTTTAAACGGTTCCTTGCCCAGATTCAGAGATTTATAGACCAAGAACTTACCAGTACCATTGGCTCCTTTTCCAAACCATGCACAAAAAAAGCATAATTTTGGGAACAAACTGCAATGGAGTTACAAGGAAATCCACTTTTGTAATCTGTAATAACAAGACCAATCTTAGAAATAGAATTGTACGATAGAATTTGGATAATATAATTTATTTCTTGGTAGATGTGCAATGTAAGAGATTGACGACTAGTATATTATCAAATACAGTAGAACCATGTTTACCCAAAGCCAAATAGAATGAAATATATATACAAATTTCAGGGGACAACTTGTTGAAACAAAGACCTATTGAATGTCCATGAACACACATTCTGAAGTGCCAAATACAGTGCAATCTGTTGTGGTTTACATGCTTTTAGTTCCTTGTATATAAACAAGTAAATTCTAACAATTAGGCACCAGCGGTAAAAATCAACTGTGTTTTCCTCATTATGACAGTTGGTTAGGGAAGTCCGAGGTTCAGATAAATTAGGCTCTACTGTAATATAACAAGATGGGCACTTTGTTCACAAAAGGGCAGCTTGGTGATGAGAAGCCTAGAAAGCATTCTGTGGTGACGAAGCATTCAGATGGTAATTGCAAAGTGACCACATTACCGACGAGAAGAGGGGAAAAAAAGCAAAGGAGCATGGCTGTTTCCTGATGTCACTACGTCAAAAGAACAGGCTTTGTCTACTACATCAAGCCACAGAAGAAAGAAATAATAGCTGCAGTTCAATGGAGGTGTAACTGTGTGTTAATTGCAACTTGTGTTTGTGTTTGGATTCACATAATAAGTGAAGTTGTTTAAGATGTATCTTCAAAGGTGAAATGTGAAAGCTAATCTAACAAACGGTATCTAACAAATATAATTTGGTTTTATTTCTTTAAAAGGTCCCATATTGTGGAAAAACTCACCTTGTCGGTGCATTTGGTCTCTGATGGGCCAACACACAAACTGTGAGATAAGACAACCCAGAAACTGTGCCTTTAAATGAGTCGTTTGGACTTCCGTATTTATGTGATGTCAAACAAAAAAGCTAATTGCAATGCGTGTCCTCGACTTGTGAAACCGAAAATACGTTTCTGACAAAAAATGTTGAGGTAAGTTTGATATGCTATTGCTGGATCTTGAGTCATTTGATCTGCAACGCCTACTGTAGTTCATCTGAATTTTGTTCGACAGTAGGCTACAGACTTGTACAGTTGTACATTGCTAGATGCATGATAATTATCAGATTTGTACGATCAAGGCGTCTCTCTCATTACAGACACAGAAACAGCCTGTTGAGAGCAGGACTGAAACAGAGGGGTATAGAGGTGTGCTAGAATGCATAATCTGAGTAGTTTTTTTTCTCAGCAAAAAACTTAAAAGACATGTTTAGGGGACCTTATAGACCTTTATTTAACTGGTTGAAAAGGACTACAATATGGGACCTTGAATTATTTGATTTCAGTGCCCCCTTCCTCAATTAGTAATCTAAAAACGATTTAGAAGAAGAAGATTATTACATAGGCATCCTAGTGGTAAATACTTTGAGAGGCATATGGTACAGTATAGCCTATAACTTATCTACAACAGAATAAACACTATCTATAATCTATTTATAGTCAATCAATAGATAGTACAGCGCAATTTCTGATTAGATTAAAGATTAATAAAAATCTGATTATTACAGAGGGATCTACACAACAGTTTTAACAAATTAACAAATTAACAATACACCTATACTCAAAGTAATTTATAATGTGTAATACACAAGAAACTAAATTAAGCAGGAATATAAAACCATCTGAGAACTAGTGCACAGCAAATTTTGCAGAGTAAATTTTACTCAAACTGGGTAAACAAAAAAAAACTAAAAAAAACTGTGGGGATTATGTACGGAATCCACTAGGGATGCCACGGTTCTCAATATAATATTGTACCGTACGTTACGCCATCCACGGTTCAATACGCATTTTCGCTTTTGCAATAAAATGTTGTATTGCATTGTTTCAATGCAATGTCTTTCTCTCCCGATTGGCTCTGTGTGTGTGTGTGTGTGTGTGTGTGTGTGTGTGTGTGTGTGTGTGTGTGTGTGTGTGTGTGTGTGTGTTTGATTGATTGATTGAAAAGTTTATTAACAGATTGCAGAATGGGTACAGTGTGTGTGTGTGTGTGTGTGTGTGTGTGTGTGTGTGTGTGTGTGTGTGTGTGTGTGTGTGTGTGTGTGTGTGTTCGTGCGTGCGTGCGTGTGTGCGCGTGTGTGTGTCCACACTCTGGGATGAGGAAACCCCTCCCTGTGAGTAAATATCCAATCACTGCTCAGATGTTGGAGTGACAGCAACAATGGAGTCAGATTTCACACAACACTGAAACATGGTGAGCAGAGTCGAGAGGCAGCAGTGTGGGGAGATTTTCGTTTTGGCTTGAATACAATGACAAGGGAACAAAAACAGTTAACATAACAATGACTCATGTCTCTCTGATGCCTTCCAACAA
The DNA here is from genome assembly GCF_963971535.1 of Notolepis coatsorum. Classification (NCBI taxonomy): domain Eukaryota; kingdom Metazoa; phylum Chordata; class Actinopteri; order Aulopiformes; family Paralepididae; genus Notolepis; species Notolepis coatsorum. Next base: position 3,938,716 of record NC_140173.1, on the reverse strand, counting down.
GCCTCTCCTACCGGTCCAGTGCAGTGGGGACGTTCATTGCAGAAGATTTGCAGCCCATTTCGGTGGTTGGAGACCTGGGCTTTCCTCACCTAATGAATGCGGTCAATCCGCGCCACACTGTGCACCTCTCGTAAATTTTTTAGCACCAAAGTAATTCCTGACCTCTATGACACAACAGCATTAAAGACGAATTGGCAAAAACACAGAGCCTTGCACTCACCAATAGTTGGACCTCTCACTGTGATGGTGAGGAAACTCTCTATATGTGTGATTGGGAGATGAAGAGCGCAGTTCTCCAAACTCCTCCCCTGTATGAAAGTCATACAAGCGCTCACTCGGAAGAGGAATTGACAAATGCAGTGAATGAGTGGAAGTTGGAGAGTCCAAACATAACACTCACAGTAACCACAGATAACCACGATATTGTGCTTTTTTTATATAATGTTTATTTACTTATATTTTATTATACAATGCACCAGGAATGTGTCTGATAAGCAATATAAATAATATTTGGGAATAAATAAATAGTAGCATTTCTTTCTCTTTAGGCACAATATGCGTATCGAAACCGTGACCTAAAAACCGAGGTACGTATTGAACCGTGGGCTAACTGTATTGTTGCATCCCTAGAATCCACAATCCTAAAAGAATTCCAATTCAAGCTGTTGAATAGTGAACTATTGAACTATTTCTTGAAAATGTTTCTCCTACGATATTAATGCTACAAAACGAATTAAGATTTACAATACATCATGATAAATAACATTTGTCATTTTCAAACCTCAACAGGCACTGAAGCAACAACTCTGGGAGCACACTGTTCCAGCACTGAGATTGCCAATGTCACACGACCACCCACCATCCCCTCCCCACTACCAAATATTTTGGAGGCATTTAATGAATCCCCTTTGCAGTACAATGTGGGACAGACAGAGGCTTCTGTATCAGCTGACGTTGAAGGCAGTGACTATTGCCACAGGCCCCCAATTTCCCTCAGACACACTTCCCTTTTCCCAAAATATACCCAGCTGGTTACATCCTAATCCAGACAGAAGTAAATCCAAAATAATTCTGAGGACGTCATCCCAATACCACTCAATTAGGTCCGTGTACATTTTGATAGTTCGTTTTTCGTTTCAAACAGAAATACGAAAAAACTAAAGAAAACGGAAATACGAGGTGTTTTCCTATTTTCGTTTTAAACCAAAATCGTTGTTGTCAAAATTAAATGAAGAAAAGGAGTAAATAATGGGCCAATTTTGGTTGTTGCCCATTTCTTATTTCGTTATTCCTTTTTGATTTGAAGAATGAAGAACGGAACCATGTGACAAGTACATTTTTCAAAGTAAAAGCCAAGCACGGGATCTATACCAGGGTTCTCACGGAGATAAATCTGGGAACGAGGTTAATACCAGGGTAACGTTATGAATAAATACATAAATAAATGCATATATAGGCCTACATAGATATTTTTTGTTTTGTACATTTCATCTAGACACGATATTTTATGTGAAGTCATAGCCTAATATATGGAAACAGCCTGTGTGGTCCGTGAGTCCGTGATCGGACCGTGACCGATCAAGATGGCAATAAATATTATGCAGCATAATTCCATAAATACAAAAGAGCATCCATAGTAATAAGCTACCAAATAACCTCATATAGTCTACGAAGACATGATCACGCTAATGTTCACTTTTTATTATAGCTATTGTTCGTTGTGTTATAGCCTACACACACTACAGCCTCGATTCTGGCTCGTGTCCAACTAACACCTCTCCCGAAGGTATCGATCTTCTTGTCTCTCTCGGGAGAAGACAGTAAGCTGCACAAGAAGAGTAGGTTCCCCAAAAAACATCTTCTGAGGGAGACCAAGATGATCTTTGTGGAACCGTCTCTTGAGTTGAGTCAGATTCACACACTCTCTTTTTTTTTAATTGATCTTTTTCCCCCTCCATTTTCCTCCTATTTTTCTCCCATCCCAATGTTAGTCGTTATGCCAATTCCCAATCCCCTTCCTGGTCGCTGCGCACTTACCCCCCACAGTCGGTCTGGGAGAGTGGAGGCTATCACATGCTTCCTCCGACACACGCCCAGCCAATCAACCGCTTCTTTTCACCTGGCAGCGCGGATTCTCATTGAGAGGGCGTAGCGTGTGGAAGGATCACACTATCCCACTCAAGTCCTATCCGCGCTTAGCAGGCGCCCCGACCGAACTGTAGGAGTCGCTGTTTACAACGACCCGGACCCACCCCGCCAGCTTCTCCCACCCTCTAATACAGCCAATTGTATTAGTGTGAACGGCCAGCCAAGCTGGTGACAACCCCGGAGCTGTGAGCTGGATTCGAACAGGCGAATCTAGCCGCTCCGGGGTTTGGTGACGAACGCAATCTCCGTTACGCCACCTGACCGCCCCAGATTCACACTCTTTATAATAATGTGTTACCATAGTCCAGTGATTCCCAACCTGGGTTCCGCGGACCCCTTGGGGGTCCGCCAGGGGGCGCAGGGTGTCCGCCAGACCGCAGATGATTTGAGGTCTATTTTCACCAGTTTTTCGGTAATTTTTTTTTCTTTCAGATAAATATTTAATTAGCATATTTTTATCATCAGAAGTATGAATAGTCTCTCCACTACAATAAAAAATAAAGATAAATAAATAAACATCTAGACATGATTTTTGAACGTTAACAGTAGGCTACCGGGTAGCCGCTAAAACGTGAATCAGTTGACTGTATCACTTTACGTAGCTAGCCTAGCACGCTAGTTAGCTTTCTCGGCTCGACTGCAGTCAGCCACCAGAGGCGAAAATGTGTGACAAACGAAAAGGAGATGACGGCAGCTCATCTGCAAAAAAAGTTAGGACCTACACTACAGCAATCGCAAAAATTACATCACCATGGGCTTCACTGAGGGACCAGACAAACAACCTGAGTGTGTGATTTGTGGAGAAAAGTTGGCAAACTCGAGCCTGAAGCCCAGCAAGCTGAAGAGACATCAGGCGTCTAAGCACCCAGAAACCGTTGGGAAGGATCCAGACTTTTTTCTGAGGATTTAAGAAGTTCTGGATAGTGAAGGGATCCATCATTGCTCCGAGGCTCGCACTGCATGCCACCACCAGGATTATACTCCCGTTCAGTACCACATATCTATCGGAAACGGCTTTCAGTGCACTTGTCGCCATCAAGACAAAAGCACGCAAAACAGACTTGACGTACACAATGACTTCAGAATGGCTGTCACGCACATTACACCTGACATCTCAGGCCTGGCAGCGCACATGCAAGCCCAAGGTTCACATTAACCCTTTCACTGCCACACGACAGAAGGTTAGCCCTTTACTATCACACAACCGACGGCGATGCTCCATCATTAGCATCATTAGCTCCGCGGATGCGGAGCTAATGATGCTAATGATGGAGCATCGCCGTCGGTTGTGTGATAGTAAAGGGCTAACCTTCTGTATTGTCACAGTGAAAGGGTTAACCGGCTGTCGTGTGGCAGTGAAAGGGTTAATGAACCTTCGTCTCACCCAGCACACATTCTCTCTGCTACTGATTGGAATTTCCTGTCTCATATTTTTTTTTATTTGTTGCATTGATTTGTTCCATAAATGCAAACCGTTCACCATTAGGGCCTGATTTGAGAGGATGAATACAGGATTTGAATATTGGCCAAAGATTTGTTGATTGAAGGCACAAGTCAAAGAAGCATAGTGGGTCTAATTATGATGCATATGCCTGTGTATAAGCAGTTTGTTGTGATGACAAATGACAAAAAAAAAGTATTAACACTATGATCGCCGTGGACGAGTTTACACGTCATTCCGAGCCATGCTCATTCTGCCGAAGACGCCGTAACTCGTCTTTGATGTCAATATTTCAAAAATCTGTCATCGAAATCATATTTCCTTTCCGGAGCCCTGAGACACACTGCAAAGCTCCACTCAACTCTCTAGCGGTTCAAGAGCGCCACCTGGTGGCCGATCGGCAGATCGCCAACCGGAAATTAACCTTTGAACCGGTAGTGCTCATCCATATGTGGTCCGGGCACTCGCTATCGTTAGAGAGACTCCGTATTGACACAGTGAACATCGATCGGTGCAAATAACTCGAAAAAACAACATGATTTGGACGTATATACTATTATACAACCTGGAAATGGATCTGGCATTTCTCCATCCCATAATAGAAAAAATTCTGTTCCACGCTCATCTGCCAGCGGCGCGAGGAAGCCACGGTAAGATTCAGCGTTATATTCTAACGTGTTCCATATAAACTGCTATGATGAACATATGACCCACTCTGGATGAATCATCCAACGCTGCCCACGGAATTATAAACGATCCCCCGCCCATCCGGTCATCATCAGATGATGCGTAGAAACTTCTAGAACCACGTCCAGTTGAAATTTTTTATCTCGCTCAGATTCCTACCAAACTGTATTTGATCATCAATATAATGCATTTAGGGCTATAAATCACGTTCTGAAGAAAGCTGCAGAAAACGATAAAAACATACTTTAGACCATATTTTAGTATGAATATGTGAATGAAAAAGTTTAACGTTGCTACACCCTGAACAATACATATAGGACATTGAATGGGCCATAATAATGGCAATTTAGCAATAGAATTTAAAAAGTTATAGCCCTGCAAAGAAGGGGAACTTCTCCATAGACAAATAGAGATGGCGAGGGATGGTCAATTATGAATTTAACCCATGGCGATCAAAGTGTTAAAAAAAATTATATATATTTTTTTATTTTTATTTTTTTTCATATTTCATATTTGATATTAGTTATTAGTTATTTGCACCGATCGATGTTCACTGTGTCAAGACGGAGTCTCTCTAAGGATAGCAAGTGCCCGGACCACATATGGATGAGCACTACCGGTTCAAAGGGTCATTTCCGGTTGGCGATCTGCCGATCGGCCACCAGATGGCGCTCTTGAACCGCTAGAGAGTTGAGTGGAGCTTTGCAGTGTGTCTCAGGGCTCCGGAGGGGAAATATGATTTCGATCACAGATTTTTGAAATATTGACATCAAAGACGAGTTACGGCGTCTTCGGCAGAATGAGCATGGCTAGGAATGACGTCTTAACTCGTCATCGGCGATCATAGTGTTAATATAGTTTACATTCTTTTTCATCTGTGCATCTGTGTTATAATTTTTTCTTTTTTTTAATGTCTCCCTCTTCTCCTTCTCACTCTCTCTAACACACTGTCAGACTCACTATGCTTACTGCAGCTAGAGAGGCAGGGGGTAGGTGTCTTTCTCCAGCCTCAACCATGTGATTCATGTATGAATGAATGAATGAAAACTTTATTTAACAGATTGCAGAATGGGTACAATACAGTACGGCTCAATACATACAATTGTTAAGGGGATGCAGACCTGAGAAAGACGTTTGTCTTGTTTCCATCAGGGTCCCCCATTTTCAATTCATATAGACATTTATGACATACATAACATACATGACATTTATGGCATAGGGACATATAGGTATTTAGTACTGATACATTTGTGACATAGGCGGTATTCAAATATACAGTACTGTTACCCCTAGATCCTGACAGAGTATATACATATGATGGGGAGGGGACTGTACATTAGGAGGGGGTGGGTGGGTGGGAGGGGAATATACATACGGCGGGGAGGGAATATATACATGCGGTGGGGAGGAGACTGTCTATTAGGAGGTGGTGGGGGTTTTGGGCATTTACGGTGGCCAGTTTCGAATTGCAGCCTCCCGTAGGTGCTCTTTAAGGGCGGTTTTGAATGTGGGCAGGGATTCACATTCCTTTACAGCTTTGGGTAGGGCGTTCCACATTGTTGTGGCATAATTGCGAAACGTGTTTAGTCCCTTGTTTGAGCCGAATCTGGGTTTAACATGATTTGTTGAGCTTCCTCTGGTGTAGTGGTTGTGGTATTCACTGACCTTTGGGAAGTATTTTGACATGTACATGGGCACCCCGGTCGTATAGTGTATCTTGTAGACCAGGCCCATTGCAAGTTGCTGTACTCTGTCGTCTACTCTAAGCCATCCTAGGTTGGCAAAGTGGGCAGGGGTGAGGTGGGTTCTGGGGTTCAGGTCAAGTATGTAGAGTCCAAAACCGATACTAGCCAATCAGATTCGAGCTGACTGCCACACCTTAAAAGTTTAAAACGGGGCTGTGAGCAGAATAATTAGTCTGGCATCCCCTCTGCACACCTCCCCTCTGCACTCTGAAAATTTTATTAATCTGTGACTGCTCCCACGGGCCGAATATTGCCCCGATCCTCGCGAGATTAAATCCACGGGTACCTCTCGGCGTGCCGAAGCTTTTCCTAAATCACTTCCATCATCGAAAACGAGGGAAAAAGGTCGGCTCGTGACCCTGAAAATGTTGCGTGATTTAAAAAACGCAGTATTAAGTGAGCCTATTATGGGATCCACGCAAGTTTTCTATCGTGGAAACATCTGGGCGTCCCGCAACTTTTACTCATTCACATGTAGCCCCGAAAATGCTTAGAAAAGGAAAGCCGAAAGCGTGGAATAAACTCGCCGAAACGGAAAAGTGTCCCACGGGCGCGCCGTGATTCCGATCCGCGTGAAAATATTCACGGCCATAGAGGAGACCGTGGGACACCTTTTTGCAACCGAATATGTGTCTCGAATTTGCTCCCACGCGGCGCGCAAAATCGTGCAAGGAAAGATCGGACCAAAAATGAACCAATGCTCCAGCAGTATTAATGACCCTGATGTAAACAAGACAAACGTCTTTCTCTGGTCTGCATCCCCTTATACAATTGTGTGTATTGAGCCGTACTGTATTGTACCCATTCTGCAATCTGTTAAATAAATAAAAAGAAAGTTTGACTGGCCGCTGAGCCATACTGTAGTGTACATGGTGACTGCTTAACTTAAAAAAAATAAAAAATAAAAATAAAAATATTAATAAAAATATTGAATAATTTTTTTTTTATAAATTTTTTTCGGCTTCCCCTGTTATTTTACCCACGCGACGCCACTGGAAGCGATGTTGTAGTGTAGGCTACACGGACCACACAGGCTATTTCCACATTAGGCTATTACTTCACATAAAATATCATGTCTAAATGCTAAACAAAAAATGTATGTATCATAACGTTACCCTGGCATAGATCTGTATGCATGTATTTATGTATTTATTCATAACGTTATACATATTCGTTAACGTTAGATTGTGCATGGCTTTTACTTTGAAAAATGTACTTGTCACGTGGTTCCGTTCTGCATTCTTCAAATCAAAAAGGAATAACGAAATAACGAATGGGCAAAAACCAAAATTGGCCCATTATTTACTCTTTTTCTTCATTTGATTCTGACAACAAAATACGAAAAACAGCTCCGTATTTCAGTTTTTCCCCGTTTTTGGTTTCAAACGGAGATAGGAAAACACCTCGTATTTCATTTTTTTTCATTTTTTTCGTATTTCCGTTTTAAACGAAAAACCAACTATCAAAACGTACACGGACCCAACTACTAGTACGGCACTACAAAACAATAGATGACAGTCAGGCGCCAGCGCGGCTATGGGCCTACTGTATATCTCTGAATGTCCATGGAAGATATCTATGACATTTATAGTCGCCGCTGTAGTTCTCATCAGAACATCTGTTATGTGTCAACAAATCCTCAATGCTAGTAAGTAAATCAATATATCACCTTATTTCCTAGTTCCTCCTACAGAGGTAGACGTGTACAACCTTGACCCCCACATCACCTCTAACTACAAGCTTAAAAGCCATGACAAGTGATTAGTAGCATAGTGACAGGCAGTAGAATGCCAAGCTAGCAGCCCTCGGTCCCGTATCACAGGTCATGCCTGTCACACGCAACCCTCAGCCGGAGCAACAAAAGGCCACTATGGCACGTATATGTCCGTCCGGCACCACATGCGCATCAAGAGGCCGTCGGCGGAAGAGACTTGGCGAATGGGGGAGGGGTCGTGACTTTTGATTTCACGTAATAAAACATGTGTCACATTCGCTGTACACAATGATAAGCAATAAAGGCCTTGGATATAATTGTGTCTCTCGCGTTTGATTTTAGAGCATTTTCAGTCGAGCCGCTGTCGTCCATTCCTACTGTCATCTGTGCCGCAGCGGTTTAGGCTTGTCCCTCTGAAGTGTTGTTTGGGAAGCTTTTGTCCTTGTGTGTTTCACTTCTTTATGAAGGATTTACGAATGTGTAGCCCAACTCATATTAACTGTGGACATAACTCTGATCCCAGCCTCTCATAAGCCTCTCGTGCAACTCCAAATGAAAAAGGCTATCTTTATTATTAGTAGTAGTATTAGTAATAGTAATGATGGTTGTATTATTAGTATTAGTAATAGTAATGATGCTTGTATTATTATTAGTAGTAGTATTATGAATAATAATGATGGTTGTTGAGTTTGTGATTCACACAATAGGTACTGTATACAGAGGACTATCATTTAAATAATTGCTTCATAATAATGTGTGCAGCATGTGAGCTTAATTGTGTGTGTAATGCACCAACCCTTTATAACAGCAGACTACAGAGAGTGGCCCGTTCAGCCGAACGCACAATTGGAGGTGGGCTTCCCACTCTCCAAGACATTTACAACAAGCGTTGCAGGGGTAAGGCTAAGAGAATAATCAAAGACTCTAGCCACCCAAACAACTGCCTATTTGAACTGCTGCAGTCAGGCAAGCGATACCAGAGTCTCATGGCAAGCATAGAGAGACTCAGAAGGAGCTTCTATCCCCAGGCCATCAAGATGCTCAACGACAATAACACTATGTAACAAACCATCAAATACACTCACAGCACACACATCCACACGTACACACACACTTAAATAAACAACTCACTGTAGCACCCACTTTAGACACTTTAACACACTTTATATTTAAATTGTATTGGTAACGAGATTTTCACTACAATTCATACCTCATTGCACCTTACCCTAAGTTGTACCTCATCCCATTTCTGCATTGTACTGTATATTGTCAGTAACTCAGTACTCAGTAACTTTTTTTCCCTACTCTGCATTGTATATTGTATATATCTATATTGAACACTTTTGTTTACACTTGTTTACATACTTTTGACTTTCTATTTTTATCTAGGACACTCTCAGGAGCAAAACAGAAAAAAGCATTTCATATAAAAGTATTCTGTATTTTTGTATGACAACTAATAAAGAAACTTGAAACTTGAACTTAAATTGCCCCGTTTTCTCATAGAGAGTTGTCTTCTGGGGTCTACCTTATTTCCTATCTTTAACTCTTAACTGGCAACGGCCAGTTAATCGTCTTGAGGACGATTTGCCCATCGGCGTGACACGCCACTTTGCCGACCACTAGCGGTTCGGGTGTGCATATTTTTTAATACAATATATGTTTTTTGTACCAGAATTGCTCCTAATCACTCATTTCTGAACGGATTATTATTAAATTTGGACATGGACACACACACAACTTCAGGCTATGGACCCAGGGTGTTTTTCAGCCATACAATATTTTTTGGAAATATACTTTTGGATATTACAACTACTACAGAAAAACGTGAGTAACAAGTTTTTCTACAACTGAAGTTCAGACCTATGTTACTCTATTTCATTAGCACTAAAGTGAATTTCCTGTGTTGTATCAGAAACTTTAGAATGTTATCTTTCAAAAGTGCTATAAGTATAAAGCATAGTATTTTGGTTTGCAATTAAAGTATGCAGTCCTCAAGTTCAAGTAACGTACAGCCACAGTCAATGGGTGTCATTCCCCAATATTTACCAAATAGTTCTCTTGGAAGACTTATCTTGAAACCGACTGAGACAGAATCAATGAAAAGTTCACTCTGAGTCCTCAACACGCTGGTAATATGTCTTAAGTGTCTCAAACGTTCGCACCTGAGATATCTGCGTTGGGGAATGGCACCAGTCTGAAACGCGAACGTGCGTCCCCGTTCAGGTCATTTGCATACAAAACCATGCCTCCAGAGCTCCTTATAAGGCAACTAATGATGCAGCCGTGGGAAAATTAATGCGGAAGCGTTTTGCGACCCATCAAGATTTGATTAGATTAATTGTATTGTCATCATATATAGTACAGCTCGGGCACCTGCCGCAGCGCGCGCACACACACACACACACACACGGTACTGTATAGCCTACACGCGTAATGAATGAATGCAGTATAGGCTTATTATTCCATTAATGACTTGTTTCATTAGGATTTAGTAGATACTATATGTAACTGAGGGGTACAATTCCCTGACTGTATTGAGAGTATGGTATCATTAAACCACTACTGAGTTATGTACTTTAATTACTGGCCATACAGTACACAGGTATATATGATGAACACCCACACAATAACACAGCTTAACAAAGAAAGTCCTGTTTGGAATATTTATTAGAAGAGCAGCAATATTAGATTATAGTATTGAGAATTAGAGTTGCGCTTGTATGGCGAAGAATGTGCATGAATAGGTCAAGAGCGTAAGTCCATGAGCATATTACGATGGGGATAATTAATACCACCTGTAGCGTAAGAATTATATAAGGCACACTCGTAGGTCAGCTGGAGATACTAAGGGGGTTCCCTCCGGTTGTAAGCCAGCAGGGGAGAGGAATGTTCTAATGCAAAAGTCTGGATCAACGAGGAATCAATAAGCTCCAGCTACGGGAGGCGGTACATATACTCCCCTCGATCGGCAGACAAAGCAGCAGCTATAATCCAAGTATGCGCGCCAGCATAGATGAAAGCCAGCCAGCCTCTTCCTAGAGACGGGCTCGAGTGATGCTCCTCACGGGTAGATCCCACAGCAGTGGGGTAGACGGTTCTCTGCTCCAGCAGCCACAGTACCAAAAGCAATATAATCCAGCCGGAAAGGGCTCTGCATTCACCGGTGTAGATTCTCCTGTGCACGGTACTTCACATTAACTAGGTCGAACTTGACGTTATTTCACTAAGCTCTGACACTTTTACTATCCTATTCGCACGCGGTTCTAAGTGCTCTATTTAGATGCAAGGTTGCTCACTTCACTTGGTCGTTGACTCGTGGTGAAGGCTTCAACTTGTTGGGTTAACTAACTGCTGTATCCACCTGCGACGTATTTATACGTAAGGTGAATAATCTAGTGCCAACCTCAGTTCTGTCTCGTATTACTGCGCAAACCTGGGCATGTTGAGACATGTCTTAGCGGTGGCTTTGAACTAGACATTGGGGGTATGGCCGTTGGCGCCTAGGGGGTCGCTGTCCAATAGGAGAACGAATATTATGGTCTGGCCTGTACCTAGGTAAAGGGATATTCCGTGTATATGTACAAAGAATATACAAGGGATATCAGACGATATACAAATATTATACAATATATCTCAAGTAATAAATATATATATTCGGTTTAATCTGACCCTTTGTAACAGCCGCCTCCTAATTAGTCCGCACCTAATTAGATAAGCAGAGACAGATTAACCGTCTTGTCCACTACTCAATGTCCGTTGTGAGGAGTAGGGCAATTCACAAAGTCAGTGGGTCATGGTCGTCATTAAGGGAGTCGGGTAGCCTTGGCAACTCTATCAGTCTCGCCACGGGTCGGGTGTATGTCCGTCCCTGGACGAGCACTTCTGCCGCTCTGACCTTTCCGTCGGCACCAGTGATCACTTTGCTTACGCGGCCGGCCGGCCACGCAGCTCGGGGTAGTGACTGGTCTATGATCACGACGACTGTGTCCACTATTAAGTTGTCCCCGTCCTTGACCCGCTTCTGACGGGCTGGAAGGGATGGTAGGGGGGTTAGGAGGAAGCGGGCCTGAGACTGCTTTGATCTGTGCTTGGCTGCGCCTCCACATTCTCCGTCTGTTCCTCTTGTTTGGTCTGTACCCCGTCTGAGGAGGGGCCGGTTCCGGCCGCCCAATCAAGGAGTCGCTTGGGGTGCTGGGTTCGAGGTCAGCTACGTCTGGAGCGCAGCTGAGGGGGGTGGAGTTCGGAACTCCCTCTTGTGCCCACGGTTCTTTCACAGGCCTCTCGCCTAATGTCAATAGCCTCTCAACGGGCTGTACGAGAGAGTTGCCGGTGTCGCTCACCTTTGTGTGCAGGCAGCGTGTAGGCGTGGGTGGACTGTCAAGTCCGTAGAGGGGGCCCTGGAGCGTCCACCCCAGTTGGGTCTGAACCGCGACTGGGCATCCTTTGGGTCCGATGTGGGCCGCCTCAATTGGGAGAATGAGGTCCGCGTGGTCGGAGCCGATGAGCAGGGTCGGTGTGGCGCCGTCGATAAGCGGTATAGGTAGTCTGCGTAGGTGCACGTACTTCGCCATCAGCTGTGGGATGGGGTAGGTGTACTGTGACAGGCCTATGTCGTGGCTGGTGAAGACGTTGGTAATACTATACTGCTTCTCGGGCTGGTCCACCGCTGCTATCTTGAAGGAGACATTTTCACCCTTTATGGTCTTCTGGTCTCTTCTGATGGTACGTATTGTCATTGTTCCTTTGGCACCCCGCAGGCCCAACTGGGCTGCGGCGGAAGCGAGGAGGAGAGTCTTTTCAGACCCATTGTCTAGGATGGCGTAAGTGTCCAGGACCTTGTCCTCGTAGCTCAGGAGCACTCTGACCAGTTTGATGAGCACTCGGGGGGTCTCGCTATGCTGGTCTATGTGGAGCACTCCTGTTGGCCGGTTGCCTTGTTTAGTTACTCTTCGCTGGTGGGCCCCGCACAGTGCTGCGCGGTAAGCGGCGCCCGCCTGGGCCGCCTCACGCCACTGGTCAACTTGGACGGGGTTCAGTGTCTTATATTCGGCGCACTGTGCCAGCCAGTGTCCGCCGTCGCAGTAGGTACAGCAGGGGGCGGTCTGGTGGCTCTTCGGTACTGGTGCCACCGCCTCGGCCTGGTACATTACCGTGATGGGCCCACTTTGTTGTCCTGGCGGACGCCTGTTGATGTCATGCAGGACCTCCAAGTGGGCGCCGCCGCACCTGCTGCACTTCTTCTTCAAACGGCACTCAGCTGCCATATGGCTGCGCGCGCAGCGGAAGCAGCGGCGGTGGTCTTTGATCCACTGACTCACCTCGTCCGTGGTCAGCTTCTTGAAAGTGTCGCATTGATACAGCCGATGTTCCCCTTCACAGTACTGGCATTCAATCTTCCACTCCTCTTTCGTCGAGGGGGTGTTGTGGTTCTTGTGTTGCGGTACTGATTCGGCTTGGTGCATAACGGTCACCGACCGGCGGTTATCATTTGATCCCCGAGGTCCATCTCTTGGGCTTGGTCCACTCCACACGAACGTGTCCAGTCGTAGGCTGCTGACCTCCCTGGCGAGGAAATCAGATAAGTCTAGGAGGGATGCCTCTGGGCCGTTGGGGTCGCGGTGGTCTCTTTGCCGCCTGAAGCGCTCTTGTCGGGCGGGAGGGAGCTTCTCTAATATCCTTTCTACATTAGAGTTAGCATACAGTTCATATATCCCTTTCTCCTTTTGGGACCCCAGCATCCCTACCAGGGACTGTACCTTGATAGAGAGGTCATCCAATGCTCTATTGTCTCTGGCTGGGGGGAGGCAGTCGATATCTCTTATTTCCTGTATCACGTAGTCCCATATGCGTCCATAACGCTGGTCGAGGGCTACTAGAGCCGCGGTGTATGGGGTACTTGAGTTGGAATATGCCAGCGCTATATTATGCGCTCTGGGCACCTTCAGGTGCTTGAGGAGGATAGCATATTTGTACGTCTCATTGGGGACGTCGGACATCATAGTCTCTAAGCACATCCGTAGCTCCGTGTACTGTGCTCTGTCCTCGCGTGTAAAATCCGGGAACGTCGGTGTGCCAAGGTACGATGCCATGGATGGCTGGCACATCGGTGAGCGTTGGGGGAGAGGCCTCCTGGGCGAGTCTCCCCGTACGTGTCATCGTGGGCTGGTACTTGGTGGGTACCAAAGCCCGGGTACCCAGGTGCTGTTCCTCGGGGCTGGCGGTGCGTCAAACTCACCCTTGAGTTGAGTCGGGGGTCTGTAACGCAGGGCCTCGGGGCTGACGTCGGGGCTGTACTGGGCCTCCTGGTCCAGAGTACGTTGCTGCTGGTCGGGGCTGTACTGGGCCTCCTGGTCCAGAGTACGTTGCTGCTGGTCGGGGCTGTACTGGGCCTCCTCTTCCTCTTCATCTTCCTCTGCTAGGTCCTGGAGTCTTCTAGTCAGTCTCTCGGCGACGTGGGCCGGTTCTTCCCGGTTGCTGGGTCTCGTATGGACCGGCCGGGGAGGGGGTTCGGAGAGGGGGTCCCGGGTCGCTTGGTCGGGTAGGGGAATGTGCCCTAGACCCTTGTCGTGATGATCTCCGGGAGCTCCGTGCGGAGAGAGGGGGTGTCGCCATGGCGATCAATTGTTCTACCATCTGCGCCTGCAGCCGGTCGCGCTCTGCTTCGCGCTGGGCATGGGCGGCGTCGCGCTGTGCTTCGCGGTGGGCATTGGCGGCGTCACGCTGTGCATTGGCGCTGGCATGGGCGGCGTGGAGCTGTGCGTTGGCGGCGTCGCGCTGTGCATTGGCGGCGGCGTGCTGCGCTTCGGCGCGGCCTCTTTCAATGTTCTCTTCCGTCTGAAGGCGTCTGGTCTCCAGTCTTATGCGGTCGTCTTCACTCCTTTGTTGCGCCTGGAAGCGCTCTCGCTCGGTTGCAGAATGTTCGCGTTCACTGAGGGCTTGCGCTTGGAGTTGCGCGTGAAGGCGCTCTCGTTGGTCTGCAGCTTGTTCGCGCTCGCTCGTCTGTTGCGCTTGAAGTCGATCGCGTTCACCCTGAAGTCGATCGCGTTCGGTGGAGGCTGCCAGGGTGGCGATGAATGCCTGCGCCAGCATCTTGTCCACTTCGCTGGGGGAAGACACAGACGGAGGTGATCGGCTTCTGGCAGTGCTCGTTGGAGATCTGTTCTCTGGGCGCGCCTCGAGGTCCGTCCCCTGGGCGCGCTTCTCTTCTGGTAGTGGGTCGGGTTCTGTCCCTGGAGCGCTTTCTTTATCCTGGAGCTCTCCGGGGTCCGTCCCGTTGACGTTGTCGGGGGGTATAGTCATGTCATGTCCCTCCTGGTCCCCCCCGTGAGCTTGGTCAGTTACGTTAGAACCCACTAGGGTCTCTACTGGCAAGCTCGCCTGGTCGGTAGGGTTTGACATGCTTTTACTATCCGCTTTTTCCGCATTTAACGTCTGTATAAAGCTAGGTAGTAGACTGGCAGCGTAGTCCTCTA
This sequence comes from Notolepis coatsorum, assembly GCF_963971535.1. Classification (NCBI taxonomy): domain Eukaryota; kingdom Metazoa; phylum Chordata; class Actinopteri; order Aulopiformes; family Paralepididae; genus Notolepis; species Notolepis coatsorum. The sequence continues at coordinate 3,923,506 of NC_140173.1, read as the reverse complement.
AGTAAGGAGGTGGCTGCCGTCTGCGCTGCGGGCGTTCTAGCTTAGGAGAGCCGTTTGTGGAGTGTTCACCGCTGGCCATGGTTAATATCGATATTATATTTAGATATTACACTGATTACCCTCCGGCTCGAAGGACCAATTGTAACTGAGGGGTACAATTCCCTGACTGTATTGAGAGTATGGTATCATTAAACCACTACTGAGTTATGTACTTTAATTACTGGCCATACAGTACACAGGTATATATGATGAACACCCACACAATAACACGGCTTAACAAAGAAAGTCCTGTTTGGAATATTTATTAGAAGAGCAGCAATATTAGATTACAGTATTGAGAATTAGAGTCGCGCTTGTATGGCGAAGAATGTGCATGAATAGGTCAAGAGCGTAAGTCCATGAGCATATTACGATGGGGATAATTAATACCACCTGTAGCGTAAGAATTATATAAGGCACACTCGTAGGTCAGCTGGAGATACTAAGGGGGTTCCCTCCGGTTGTAAGCCAGCAGGGGAGAGGAATGTTCGAATGCAAAAGTCTGGATCAACGAGGAATCAATAAGCTCCAGCTACGGGATGCGGTACATATACTCCCCTCGATCGGCAGACAAAGCAGCAGCTATAATCCAAGTATGCGCGCCAGCATAGATGAAAGCCAGGCAGCCTCTTCCTAGAGACTGGCTCGAGTGATGCTCCTCACGGGTAGATCCCACAGCAGTGGGGTAGACGGTTCTCTGCTCCAGCAGCCACAGTACCAAAAGCAATAAGCAATAATCCAGCCGGAAAGGGCTCTGCATTCACCGGTGTAGATTCTCCTGTACACGGTACTTCACATTAACTAGGTCGAACTTGACGTTATTTCACTAAGCTCGGACACTTTTACTATCCTATTCGCACGCGGTTCTAAGTGCTCTATTTAGACGCAAGGTTGCTCACTTCACTTGGTCGTTGACTCGTGGTGAAGGCTTCAACTTGTTGGGTTAACTAACTGCTGTATCCACCTGCGACGTATTTATACGTAAGGTGAATAATCTAGTGCCAACCTCAGTTCTGTCTCGTATTACTGCGCAAACCTGGGCATGTTGAGACATGTCTTAGCGGTGGCTTTGAACTAGACATTGGGGGTATGGCCGTTGGCGCCTAGGGGGTCGCTGTCCAATAGGAGAACGAATATTATGGTCTGGCCTGTACCTAGGTAAAGGGATATTCCGTGTATATGTACAAAGAATATACAAGGGATATCAGACGATATACAAATATTATACAATATATCTCAAGTAATAAATATATATATTCGGTTTAATCTGACCCTTTGTAACACTATATATATGCTCTGCCCTACGTACAGTATAAGTACAGACTGTACTTATACTGTACGTAGGGCAGAGCATAATTATAGTATCTACTAAATCCTAATGAAACAAGTAATTAGAATAATATAAGCCTACCTGTATATACTGTTCATTCATTAGACACGTAGGCTATACTGTCACACACAAGACTTATGGAATATTAATGCAGTCTATTTCCACACGATTAGCTTTAGTTCTTATTTATTTATCCATTGTCATTTCAGTGTTGGTGTATAGGCTATATAGTGTATTTCAATATAAGTTTAATTGATTAATGATATATTCGAAGGAATGCAGGTTTATAGCTATATCAAACAAAGGTCTGTCCCATTGTATACCAATCAATGGGATATATTGCATGTTGACCTGCATTCTTTCAAATGTATAATTAATCATTAAAACGGATATGTAACAAATAAGAAATACAAATTCCACAAAAGGCATTAAATAATTATTATTTTCAATCATTTCACAATAATTGCATAATTGTGTTTGAATATCTGAGTAATTAAAGTAATTATACATTTGTCCAAAATAGCTGGTTCAGATATGGTTAATCCAGCTGCCCTGTGATCAGATGAATCCATATTATTTATTTTTCCGATATCAAATGCATAATTTCTTATCGTACAAATATTGTCATATTTATTTTAATTATGATTAAGTAATTAATTCCAAGGAGGCCTGTAGCGTTAACATGAAGGAATCACTATGAGAACACAGTCTGTCAAGTTAATACAATTTTCAATTAGTCAATCAATCATAAGTGTGCTCCTCAGCACTCTTAAATCTGCTCTCAGCCACGCTCAAATCTGATCTCAGGAAAATTTGGGGAATCGCGCTACCAGCCTTAATATGTCTTAAATGGGCAGAAATCTGCCTAAGAGGACATTTTTGGTCGTAAATCCGTTCGGGAATGAGACCCAATGCCTTTCTCTTTCCCCTGTCTGTCAGCAGGTCCCTACTACCTTATATGGGTCTCTCCATGTTCCCGCTTCACTCTCAGCGTGCCTACCTGGGCCGGCCTCCAAACCTGAGACTCATCACGTCAGCACTGAGCCAGGATAAGAGGCTTGCACCCCTGCCACTCCTGGTCCCAAGTGTTGTTTTCACCTGCCTTGGTAGTAGGACCTTCTCTGGACCTATAGTTAGCTGTTACACTATTCTGTGTTACTTTGTGTTCTCTGTATGCTCAGTACATGTCAAAATACTTCCCAAAGGTCAGTGAATACCACGATCACAACACCAGAGGGAGCTCCACAAATCATGTTAAACCTAGATTCGGCTCAAACAAGGGACTAAACACGTTTCGCAATTATGCCACATCAATGTGGAACGCCCTACCCAAAGCTGTAAAGGAATGTGAATCACTACCCACTTTCAAAACCACTCTCAGAGAACACCTACGGGAGACTGCAATTCGGAACTGGCCCCTGTAAATGTCCTAACCCAACCCCCTCCAATGTACAGTAAATTACCAAGTATGGTCTTGTCAATATTCCAATGTACAGTTTTGCTTGTACAGTGTCCCCCACCCCCCCACCCCTCCTACCCAACCCCCCCCCCCCCACCCCACCCACCCAACCACCTCCAATGTACAGTCCCCCCCCCCCCACTCAACCCCACCCCACCTACCCAACCTCCTCCAATGTACAGTTTCTACGTCAAATGTATATACTCTCTTTTCTGGACTCTTTTTGTATCACAAATAGTACTGTATTTGCAAATCTGGTATGTCATAAATGTATAGATGTAGCAGTACTGTCTATCTGTATGTTGTGTGTATGTCATATATGTTATGATGAAGTGAAAATGGGGGACCCTGATGTAAACAAGACGAAAGTCTTTCTCTGGTCTGCATCCCCTTAACAATTGTATGTATTGAGCTGTACTGTACTGTACCCATTTTGCAATCTGTTAATAAAGTTTTCAATCAATCAATCAAACTCAGTACTCTGCGTCGTATTTACCCTTGTTCTCCTGTGTGTAGGATCTCACACCTCCGGCCTGCACCCCCACCTATGGACTTCACCAGCCTGCACTATCCCGGGACCGCATGGACACATGTCACCCGCCTGACTTCTCTCACTCCAGCAATTCACTACCTTCCTTGTCATTCACTGGTGATACCCTGACCCCCCCCCCCCATAACAGGCCTCCGCTGTTGGTGTGTGAATGTGTGAGTGAATGGCTTAATGTGAGGCATAAGTTGTTAAGCATTTTGGATAGAAGCTGTCCATTTACCATTTAAATAAATACAAATTTATAATTTAATTTTTATTATTAATAATAATAATAATAATAATAATAATAATAATAATAATAATAATAATAATAATAATAATAATAATAATACATCTATTTTATATAGCGCTTTTCCAGGTGCTCAAAGACGCTTCACATGGGCAGGAGAGACAAACTATGGCAAAATATATATATATAATATAGACATACTTTTATAAAGGGCCAATATTGGCCTGGTATAAAACATTAGAATCATTCCTATGGTCTGAAGGAATCCATTCAGTATTTATGAACATAAGCAGCACTCTTCCAAAGAAATTCCTGATTGCTATCTGTGTTTACATCCTGAAAAGTGATATAAAACAGGTTCATGCTATGTCGTTTTCCCTCACACTGCAGTTTTATGATGTATTAGATGATAGGGGTGAAGAAAATATTGATACTTGAGTATCGCAATATTATGTTTTGTGACACTGTATCGATTCTCAAAAACACTTATTGATTTTTTTATGTACCTGCAGAGACCCACTGGAGCGTCTGCAATCTCAGTTGACATTGCTGTCTTTCAGAGGTTGTGACTCGTTTTCTAAGCTACAGTAGGTAGTGGTATCATATGAACCTTTATAACCTAGGGTATATCCACCGGCCATGTCATGCTAGCTTGTCGGGAAGCAGTGGCGAATCCTCATGGAAGCCAACGGAAGCCAGGCCTCCCTATAAAAATATGAATTAATATCAAATATGAAATATGAAAGAAAAAAAAATTATATAGTTTACAACAATAATAAAAAAATCATTATTTTTCATCTGTGTTATAATTTTTTTTTATTTTTTTTAAATGTCTCCCTCTTCTCCTTCTCACTCTCTCTAACACTCACTCTGCTCACTGCAGCAGAGGAGACTGGAGAGGAGGCAGGGGGGAGGTGTCTTTCTCCAGCCTCCCCATGTATGTGGACTGTCAGCAGACTAAGTAGTCTGGCCTCCCCTCTGCACATTTTAAAATGTTATTAACCCGTGACTGCTCCCACGGGCCGAATATTGCCCCGATCCTCGCGAGATTAAATCCACGGGTACCTCTCGGCGTGCTGAAGCTTTTCCTAAATCACTTCCATCATCGAAAACGAGGGGAAAAGGTCGGCTCGCGACCCTGAAAATGTTGCGTGATTTAAAAAACGCTGTATTAAGTGAGCCTATTATGGGCTCCACGCGAGCTTTCTACCGTGGGAACATCTGGGCGTCCCGCAACTTTTACTCATTCACATGTAGCCCCGAAAATGCTTAGAAAAGGAAAGCCGAAAGCGTGGAATAAACTCGCCGAAACGGAAAAGTGTCCCACGGGCGCGCCGTGATTCCGATCTGGGTGAAAATATTCACGGCCATAGAGGAGACCGTGGGACACCTTTTTGCCACCGAATATCTGTCTCGACTTTGCTCCCACGCGGCGCGCAAAATCGTGCAAGGAAAGATCGGACCAAAAATGAACCAATGCTCCAGCAGTATTAATGACCCTGATGTAAACAAGACTGCAACCCCTTATAAAATTGTGTGTATTGAGCCGTACTGTATTGTACCCATTCTGCAATCTGTTAAATAAATAAAAATAAAGTTTGACTGGCCGCCAAGCCATACTGTAGTGTACATGGTGACTGCTTCACTTAAATATAAAAAAAAAATATATATATATATATTAATAAAAATATAATAAAAAAAAAAGATTTAAATTTTTTTTTGGCATCCCCTGTTATTTTACCCACGCAACGCCACTGTCGGGAAGGGGGATAAATAGCACTGAAAAGTTAAATAGTTTTCCTTTTATAGACATGCCCACTTTATGCTAATCCCATGCAGTTTTGTGCCAAAAACCATGCAGCTTTTTGCTTGCAGTACCAGTCTGTGCCGTCTGTGCAGCGCTCCTCTCAGCAGAGGTTAGAACGAGTTAAAATGATGTCTTCACACTGTGCCAGGCTGACTCACGCCAAGGAAGGAGGTGGCATTGGTGATGTCAGAGGAGAGCATGCCCACACTGTCTCTCATAACACTACTTAATTACTAGATTGTATGCATATGAAGGTGTGTTCTTTAAATTATGATTGAATATTTTTTCGCAATATATCACCTTGCTTATAGTATTACAATATATCAAATTGTAGTCCCTGTATCGATCACATATCGTATCACCAGATTCTTGCCAATGCACCGCCCTGCATGCAATGTAATGTAATGTTTTTTACTTTTAAATAAAACAAATTAACTAACTAATTGCCCTGGGGGACACCAGTATGTTATGCTTACCAACACTTAAAACCAGTTTAATGAATGAAAAGGAAAAGTGAATAATTAGAAATAGTGCTCTGGAACAGAATTTTTGAAATCGTATAATACCTGTTACAGCTATTTACAGGACTTTCTTTTTCATTACGTTCTGTGTACGTTCTAGGTTTGGTTAATTAAACATTACTATTTGTTGATTGGAGGTTTGTGTAGAATTTTGTTTCAGAGGTTTGTCCTATTTTATTCTATTTGTTCTTTATTAATTCAAGTTTTTGCTGTTTGCCACTTCAAGTTAAATCACCTCACTTCACTCACACACCGCATGTGATCAAATATTGATGTCATGCATATAACATGATCTTGATATTGGACAAATGGAAACACAGAGCACGTGCACACTCACACACACACACACTCAGTATCACACAGACTCACTCTCTCCTTACTTTGTGGTAGTAGTTCCTCTGCTTACTTTTAGGGGTGGGCGTGAGTCACGGCTATGAGAAAACTCGATCTTTCAGCCAACAACAGCCAGCTAGCCAGCTACTGCACTGTGAACTGCCAGCCAGCTAGCTGGCTACCCGAATCCACAACAGCCAGCCAGCCAACCGTACAAAATACAGTATCAGCCAATCACATCAATTTGGACAGTTAGTTAGCTCCACTCCATTGCGAATTAAAAGGTAGCCAGCCAGCACAGCCCATATTAGCTAGCTACAGTTGCTATCTTGCTAGCCAACAGCTGCAAAAACGAACGCCAATGATGTTATGAGCTATCAGTAGCTAGCCAGCTAGATAACGTTAGACAACGCCTTGTGTATTAAACTAAAGTGAATAGTTTACTGGGCCATTTTGTTTAATGCTTCAGTGATGTTAAAAGAGGAGCTGCACGCTTGCTATCTTCGGAGCGAATGAGAGGATGTTGACAAGATGGTCTGTGAGGGGGAGGGGCAATGAGGGCACTGTAAGCAGCGTGTGTGAGCATGTGTGTGCATCAACAACTTGCTGTAGGAGGAGAGAAGACAGCGAATAACCGATCACTACTCAAGTACATCATGCGATAAATCGACCTGGATTCTTTGTTTTTTAAATGCCCATCCCTACTTACTTTGTAGTAGTAGTGTAGTAGTTATGCTCGGCAACTTCATGGTTTGTCAAGCAGTTATATTATTAATAAATGTTTCTCTGAAAACAATGTGGTATTATTGGCCAAATCCACTAAAACCAACTGAAGAGAGAAAACTGACATTCATCTAATTGTTTCGCATGCAGTGACCAAGAGCGTTATTATTAATGGTAACCGGACATGTGTTTAGCTCCGAACCAGTCCAGGGACATTATTACGTGGCATGAACAATGAGAACAAAAAATATTTAAATATATATATTTCTCTTCAGAATGGAATGATTGGATAATTTAGTTGTCGAGCCCTGAACATAACAGAATAAAATGTATACAAAAGTTTAAACATCTATGGTCTTTGGAGCAGCTGCATCACCAAAAAACAAGTCCCAGACAAGGTATGCTATTTTCATCTACATCGTTTCATAGAGCTGTAATTAACACATGGACTGTACTTGACTATTGTACCATAGTAAACATGCATTATTCTTAAACTGAGTAGTAGTCCCCTTTTGAGTCCTATACTAAAGCCAAATACATTTGATACAATACACCTTTTTATTGAAGCCCTTCAGGAATGAAGGTCGTTTGTGAGTATGAAAGTTTTGGGACACTAAAATGTAGTGGTATTTAAATTTAAAAGTAAAAAGTAAAAGATTATTCAAAACATGCAACATTTATGCAAACACATTTGTGTATAGTTGGTTTGTTTAGGGCTTAATGCCTTTAGGTATATCTATCAACAACAAAGAGTCCAACAATTACAGGGCTCTACTAGCACATCTGGGCCCCGTTCCCCGTACCTGGATAACTGAGTTAGCCGGATAACTTTAACTGGATAACTGAGTTAGCAGGACTTTCCGGTTCCCCGTACCTGGATTTTCCAAATCACCATGACAACAGATCCAAAAGTTTGAGCCTGGTCGAAAGCAGAGTTTAAGTTCAAGTTAGCCTGAACCATCGCCACGCCCCCGCAAAGAAGTGACAGCCCGTTTCCTGAAATTATTCCCACAGTCTACGATCTGCATTATACCATTCTGAATTACGTTTTTGTGCTCCATTCTTCCAGAGGGGGCTTTTGAAATGTAAAATAGACCCAAAATGCTGATACTAAATTCACTTTGTCCTAAATAATGCACGTTATATATATACCGTGGCGCTCGCTCGTGCGATGTACACATTATGTGGTTATTTTAATTGTAACTGGGATTAAGATGTCTGATGAGATGCGCTGTTTGACGGATTTGAGAAATTGAATGAGCCGTTGACGTCACATTAATGAATGAGGATAAAGAGATAAAACTTCCTTCAAAACAAAGAATATTCTAAACACGGGTCTCTCGTTCATTAATGTATAAACAATGAATTTATCCCATCTGGCACAGTGGCTCAGCAGTAGTGCTCAATCCTGGCAACCTGGTGACCGGGGTTCGAATCCCTGTCTTTCCAATATACATTTTTGGAATATAATATTAATGATTATACGCAAAGGTAGCATAGTTTTAAGTTAAAATATTATAAATCTACATGCATTGAGGATGTCATTCTTTATATAGCTCTCAACGTGCACCAAATTGAATTATTCCTATATTGCAAAAAGAAGGAGACAACTGGGTCTCGAACCCCGGTCGTCTGCGTGAAAGTCAGAAGAACAACCCGTTAGACCACAGAGAAGATAAGTAAAAGATCGACCATACATCAATCAATGGGTAAGGGAGCCGTATCGTTATTCTGTATGACAGTTTTACTAATTATTTTCGCTAGCAAGATCTCATTTGATTATTCAATCCAGCAGGCAAGTTTAAAGAAATATAATCTGATTGATTGAGGTAATGAGGGACTTGAAATTAGCCTATAGATAACGCATTTAACTTGTCGGCGAGGCGATTGAGCCGTACTGCAATATGTTAATAAAGTTCTAAATCAATTAATCAATCAATGCCGCTAGAGAATCAGATTCTCTGCTATCGATACGTGCTGGCTTTTCAACTGAAGCGGCCGCGCGCATTTAGCCTGGGTCGCAAGTCTGGCTTGAGTTAACGAGACTGAATCCACCTTCGAGGAACAGGAAAATCCCGGCTTCAAACATCGGGTTAACTGAAGCTGGATAATGACATCTTGATCGACTTAGTTGAACCAGGTACAAGAAACAGGGCCCTGCTCCTAAATGGAAAAATGTAGGAGCACACAAAGAAATTTAGGAGCACACAAAAATATTTAGGAGCACAGTGAAAATATTTCAAGTAACAGAGTTAATATTTTTTTTCAAAATAAATGTATATTTGTACTGTGCGTGCGTGTGCAAATGGGAACGGGACGCGTGAATATTAAAGGCCACCAACTTGTGTTCAGCTTTTCGTTCAGCGTTTCTCTGATTGGCCTCAATCAATCCACTAGCACACGCCCTTGCGGCAAGAGAGACGCGTCAGAAGCGCTGGTCGAACCAGCGGTGTTCTGTTGTGTGACTGTACTACAGCTGTGTTCTGTTGTGTGACTGTACTAAACTCTTCCACCACATGACCGACATTTGACATACAGTACACCTCCTATCTATGTTGGGATTATGTTTGGTCATGACAAAACAATAAAAATCGCTACTGTTAGTAATGCTGCCACCACCCACTTCAATGACAGAGCTCTCATATTTGCGAATGCATAAACTATATCTTAAATTATGGCGATGTGTCTAATATGGCTGTCGCGAAGTCATTGATAAGCGACAGCCATATTAGACACATAGCCATAATTTAAGATATAGTTTATGCATTCGCAAAATATGAGAGCCGCTGTCATTGAAGGGCTTCTACAACGGAGGAACGGCCGCTGCTGCTGCTGGAGCTGAACCGAGTCAAGCCGCGGGCGGCGCACGGAAGCCGGGGATAAACCACTGCGTCGCCCCGCTGCGCTTCAGGCTCAGCAGCCTCCACGGGCGAAATAACATATAACGTTACAGTTCCACACTGATGTACAGTGAGTGTCTAATATGGCTGTCGCGAAGTCATGCCTCTCCCTTTGAAAGCCCATCCACGCTGTGTATCATAGAGACATAGAGCACTGGGTTTTATCACTGGAGATATATTTCTCACTCACCATTGTATTTTGCGCCATCTGACAATATCATAATGATGTGTTTTCTATATTATATCCACAATCATTCATCTAAAAATTTTTATGGGCTTTGATTAAACATGTAACCTACACCTACTGTAACTTACTGTACCTCTGCTTCCTACAGCACAGCAGGTAATGGCGTTAATCAATGGAACGCGAAACATAATAACGTTACGCTTTCTAGTTCAGCGCATTTCATAACTGTATGGGCTTTGTTTATACACGAGTGAATCTGGTAGTTGGTTGTTAAAAACGCGAAACATAATAACGTTACGCTTTCTAGTTCAGCGCATTCCATAACTGTATGGGCTTTGTTTATACACAAGTGAATCTGGTAGTTGGTTGTTAAAAACGCGAAACATAATAAAACGCGAAACATAATAACGTTACGCTTTCTAGTTCAGCGCATTTGCAGCCCAACACAAGTGCGTTGGTACAGCAGCCCAACACAAGTGCGTTGGTACACAAGTTGGTTGCCCGCGCTGCCGCTCGCTTGCTCCTTGGATTTCATTTGGGACGTGGGACGACTGCCGCTTGCCTGCGCGTGGGGGCGGGGGGGCGCGGTCAATCAGAGAAAAGCCGAACACAAGTTGGTTGCCTTTAATATTCACGCGAACGGGACACACATCTGTGCAATAGCACATACCACCAAAGTCACTGGCCCACTGTGTGTGTGTATCTGCGTGTGCAAATGGGAACGGGACACAGACATTTGAACTATTAAGTGATGAATGCCTACAGTGGCAAAGTTGTAGCCAACAACTAGGCCTAATAAAAAAGGCAGTGACATTGAACTACTGCTACAAAAGTAACAGTCACTTAACTTTAGCTTTTACCCCTTTTATGCATACAATGCCTATGTTTTGGCTAGTGTTGCTCTTCTAGAAAAATTGTCCTTTCAGGTTTGCCTATTGAAATACTGTACACCTCCAGTACAGAAACATTGTTTATGAGTTTGCGTGTCAGGTAGACCATTGATTGACAGTCGACCCATCGACTTTCCACCCGCTACCTCTGCCAATTGAGATAGTATGATGACTGGCCCAAGCCGCAGGCAATGCTGACTCCAGGAGTCGAGACTGCAGCCTCTTGCATTGGTAACAAGCGCAATCTCCGCTACGAACACATCTGTAAGGTTTTATTTAATTTTTTTATTGTTTTATATTTCTAATCAAGTACTCAAAAGCCAAATTTTTCTCACTTTGGATTTCAGGCTGTGTTGGCCTGGCTCCGCCCATAAGCACTTTGAGTGACAGTCATCCACACAGTCTGCGACTGGCACAGAGAGAGATAGAGAGACACTGAGGGGGATACTAATTAATTTCACCGTGGGGGTGTATAATCCCACGGGACAATGCATTGGTAACTTGTTTCAAATGACAATATATACCTCTGTGATTATTATTGTCCGGATCGGAATACGGGCGTGCACGTGGGAGCATGCGCAAAGATATTACAGTGATATGCTAGTGCTCCCGACTCGAGAGAGAGATAGAGAGGGAGAGAGGGAGAGAGAGAGACAGCGGACGCGCGTGTGTGTATGTGTGCTCTGTCGCGAGTGTGTGTAAACTAAGCAGGGGCAGACAGCTGAGGAGAGATCGCTCAGAGAAACGCAGTGTATGAGCCTCTGTTTCTCCATCTCTCTCTCTCCCTCTCTCTCTCCCTCTCTCTCGCTCGCTCTCTGCCTCTCCCGTTTGAGGAAGTGTCGGGTTTCACTATGCGCTACAACCACAGAGCCAATTAGATCACAATCAGCTCCACCAGCTCCCAGTTACGTCACCGAGCGAGTCAAATCAGAATGACCTAATTAACTGGAGGAGGAAATTGTCTCAACTGAATGAGAGCAATCCGCCAATATGGTATTTAGAGACACAAACCCATTGATACTAACCCCTATTACTCTATAACCATGCTAAACACTGAAAAAAGCCATTTATAATGCATGTCCCCTTTAAAATAATGTTGTCGGTCAAATGACTGCTACTTTGAAGAAGCATATCCTCAATGTTAACCGACCTACTGTATATTGTGTATCTCGTCTGTAATGTCATACTGTTTAGGCATGGAGCAAAAGAAATATGACTACAACCAATCATTATGGAGTTTTTACAGACTTCCGTTTCAGGCCTGAAATGCATACTCCTGTGGTCAAAGATCCAGGTGAAATTTCAAACATTCCATTAACAGTGGGCATTTCACTGGCCGTACATAGATAATCTCAGATGATACTTCAGCATTACAGTACGTTTAACACATCGTTATTGCCCGCCAATCTAATAACGCCAACAACGAGCTTACTAGTTTTTATGATCGTTATTTCCTTTATTCGCTATTGGCATTCATAATTCATCCAGGAAGGCTCCGGGAGCCAGCTGGACTCTCTCTGATATTGCAACGCCTCAATACCGCCGCCTGGTGGATTTTGGGCGAGTTTAACTCCACTCTAAACCGGATGTGGCGCTCTGTGCATCGGGGTAAAAGTTCCGGCAGAGCTATCTTGTTATGTGGATCCAGAAAAACACCTCGAGTGCATTGGATCGCTTTCGAGACGCAAGAATCAATATGCTTTTGGCGTTTATTGTGTCGTACAAACGGAAAATGGATCTAGCAGATCGAAATCAAATAATTCGAATTTTTTGTCTCCAGACTCATCGGCCACAGGTAAGAGGAATCTAACGTTAATTCCAGCTCGATTGTGCATTTATTTCATTGCAATCCATCTGATCAACGTAGGATGTCGTACTAAAGAAAGCCATTACTGACAATCAAGGAATCATAAACTACCCCCGCCCCCCTTTCCTTCACACATGATGGAGCATAATGTATAGCGATCATATGCATTTGAATTTTTTAATATAGTGTTTATAGGAACGAAACGCCAATCGATTATGTATAATATGCGTCAGGGCCTATAAATCACGTTCTAGGAATTACTGCTCTACATTCTAAAAACATACTTATATTCACAACGGTACTAACACGGCAATGTATGAATGGAACAATATAATGTTCCCACATCCGGAACGATAGATACCCGATGTTGAATGGGCCATAGTAATGTCGATATAGCTATAATATTTAGAAAGTTATAGCCCTGCAAAGAAGGCGAGCGACTCCATAGGGTTACAGCACTGGCCGAGAGTGGTATAAGATGGGCAAACTGCGTGGCAGACAATGTGTTAAAGGGGAACTACGCCCATTTTCTAAATTCATACATGTTATTCCTATGTATAAAGTCTGGAACTGTTCCATAGACAATGAATTGGAAGAGATGTTATAGGTGACACTGAGGACACCCAAGAGAATGTTCAGCATATTATGGGTATATTTTCTACAATTGAATAATTTGGGTATAAAAAAATAAACAAACATTCTGTGGGTCCACAAACTCAGTCTCCCATTCATTGTCAATGGAGCAACTCCAGACTTTACACCTGATGACATCACAAGTTCTACTTACTTCTCTGGTTTCTGGCTTTGGGAGAGAGTAGCTCATGTTCACACATATTGATTGAACTTTCCTAGGCCACAGACAATAACTATTGTAATTATTAATTTAGGTGGTGGAATTGTGAAGTGAAAATAAATCAGCTTGAGCTTCTAATGGTAAACACACAGTTCTTCTGCAACCCTGCTTGTATTAATGTTACTATTCCCTGTAGTCACTGTGCTGGAATTACTGCACTTCTTATTCCGGTAATGCATTTCATCCAACCTCAGTGTCACTTCAGAATACCAGAAAATTCCCTCATTACATCTTAACATCCCGTCACCGAGCCATACAAGCAGATGTATCAGTGACTGATGAGTTGAAAACAAAACAGCATGTAACAGATGTCCATCTAACAAAGGCATATGAAAGAATGAGCACAGTGCATTACACAAGGGATGTGATACATGTTACTGAGGTGAATTCCCCAACCTGCGGGACATGTATGACAGGCGGTGCAGGATTAAGGCCAAGGAAATCATAAAGGATCCCAGCCATCTGAACAACGGACTATCCTCTCTGCTGAGGTCAGGCTACTGCAGCTTTATGGCTGACGCAGATAGGCTCAAGAGAGGCTACTGCCCCCAAGCCATCCGCATCCTGAGAACTCTAGTACCTGTCCGTCTGGTACCTGTACACTACTCACTGACACCAACATAGTCCCTGACACCCCTTCCCATAGTCCCAATTCCTATTTGTATCCCGATTCCAATTTTAATACTTAAAACTATAAGTGGTTGTCTCGTAGTGCTGACCAAGGTGGTGGATGTCTCTGGGTCTTGGCCAAGATTGCAGTGACTGTTCTACGTGCACGTAAACAAGACGAAAGACTTTCTCTGGTCTGCATCCCCTTAACAATTGTGTGTATTGAGCTGTACTGTATTGTACCCATTCTGCAATCTGTTAGTAAAGTTTTCAATCAATCAATCAAGCACCACCGAGGCCATGGATCAGCTTCTTACCATCTTCTGTCCGTTGTCTGTCAACGTGGTTTAGAATAGAATAGAATAGAAATACTTTTATTATCCAGAGGGAAATTTGACACTGCAAATCGCTCAACATTTAAACATTTAAACATTTAGACAGAACAGGTCACGAATAAGAATAACAAGAATAAAAATGGAATAAAATATACAGTAAATAAATACAGTAAAAATATACTGAGGTCTACAGTAGGTGTAATATTGCACAGTGCTGTTTAAAAACTAAGAGTCCAGGAAGATGGCTGTTGGAATGAAGGACTTCCTGTGCCGTTCAGTGCTGCATTTAGGTAGTGTGAGCCTGACACTGAACATGCTCCTCCTGTCAGCCAAGTCTGTGTATAGTGGGTAGGAGGGGTTTTCCCTGATGGCCTGGAGCTTAGCAAGGCTGCTCATCTCCGCCACCCTCGCTAGGGAGTCCAGCTCCACCCCAACCACGCTACTGGCCTTCCTGGCCAGCATATCCAGCCTGTTTGTGTCCCCTGCTCTCAGTCCGCTGCCCCAGCAGGTCACAGCGTACAAGAAGGCGCCCGCCACCACAGACTCATAGAACTGTTATGGATTGTGTTGGCAGAGGACCCAAGCGCAAACAGAGACGAGGAGAGGTAGATGTAGATTGTCGAATTCTGAGCACTGCTCCTTTAATTTGAGTAACTGGTAATGCAAATAAAAGAGAAAGCAAGTCTCCCACAAAATACAAAACAAAAACACGTCACTAGACGGCGCTGCAAAAATACTCGCAGTAGAGACACTTGAATTAAAGAAGGCAAAAACAAACAATAGTGACACTAAACTGAGAAGGCTAGAAAACAAACGAAAACATAAACACAGCTAAGCTGGAAAAGGAACATAGTGCAAACGTTACCAGGCGAGTGAACGGAATACATAGGGAGCGTCACGAAGAACTCAGGAACAGACCATCGGGGAGAAACAAACACCAAGAGCAAGGCAGGAAACGAAATGACGCCACCCCGAATACAAGGGACACACAGGCATATATACAGAGGCTGATTAATAATGAGTAACAGCTGGGGTGGAAGGTAGAACTAACACAATACCTGACTAGGCCGAAATACAAATACCCACATTGAACAACACTAGACTAGATCACACTTATAAACACAGACAGGAGGAACACAAGACTAAGGCAGGGGAAACAAGGTAGACAACAGAATTACAGGCAAAGACACTAATGAGGTAAACAAGGTGACAAAGGTATTGAGCAGACATAACTGAACAAAGTGCCATGTTGGGAATTGTCCAGCAGGTGGAGGAAGTCCATGGAAGAGAATGTTCAAAGATGGGGGTTGTTGAGGAGTACAGACAGGAGGGAAAAGTCATCGGACAGGTGGACCCTTACAGTACTGCCCCCTCCAAGGACGGGTTCCAGACGGCAAAAAAAACATCTGGGAACGGGCAAGACGGGGGGTCGGGATCCAGGGAGGGCGAACACTGGGAGAGTCCGGGGGAAAAAATCAGGATGGACAAGGCCGGGACGAGGGACACTGGGGCAGGGGGTGGCGACAGAAACCCAGGAGGGGTATAGGAGAAGGGAGAACGGGGCACGGGATCAGGAGGACTGGGGACAGAGGCCCGGAGAGGAGGGCTGGAAACGGGGACAGAGGCCCGGAGAGGGGGGCTAGAGACGGGGACAGAGGCTCGGTGAGGGGGGCTCAAGACGGGAACAGAAACCCAGAGAGGAGGGCTGGAAACAGGGACAGAGGGCCGATGAGGGGGTCGAGGGGGACTGGAAGCAGGGACAGAGGGCCGATGAGGGGGTCTGGAGCAAAGGGGCAAGGGTGACAGGCCCGGAGCAGGACCCCGGACAGGGGACCCTCCAGGTGCAGGACTCGGGACCGGACCAGAAGAGCCGGAGCGGAGGTGTGAAGGCGACGCCCTCGGAGCAGGACCCCGGACGGGGGCCACTCCAGGTGCAGACCTCGGGACCGGGCGCAGAACCCCGGACGGGGGTTTCTGCAGACGAAGACCACGGCGTAGACCACAGCGAAGACCACGGCAAAGACCACGGCGAAGGCCAGGGTGCAGGCCACGGCATAGGGCTGGACCAGACGAGGAGCCGGGACCAGACGAGGAGTCGGGACCAGACGAGGAGCCGGGGCCAGACGAGGAGCCGGGACCAGACGAGGAGCCGGGACCAGATGAGGAGCCGGAACCAGACGAGGAACAGGGACCAGACGAAGAAGCAGACCCGGACGTAGAGGCGGAACCAGACGAGAAGGCAGGGCCAGGTGTAGAAGCCGGACCAGGCGTAGCGGCCGGACCGGGCGTGGAGGCCGGGCCGGGCGTAGAAGCCGGACCGGGTGTAGCAGCTGGGGCTACACTAGCAGTTGCCAGTCGATAATTCTTGCTATTTAAAAATATTCCTCTTCTTCTCCCCCACTACTCCTCCAACGGGTGTTTGTGCGACCATGTCGACCTGAACAATGGGGGATTAATAAGAACGAGCCGCCTTGGAGAGAAGACGGCCGCTGCTGCTGGAGATGGACCGAGTCAGCGGCGCACAGAGCCGGGGAGAAACCACCGCCTCGCGCCGCTGGCTCTTCCGCTTCACAGTGCGAGAGTGGCCGATAAGGGGGGCGTGCTAGCGCGCGGTCACGTGGGCTTAGTGGCCAATCAGAGGAACCCGGAAACCGAACGGCGTTGTATTTGGCATAGACGCGGCCTGGCTAGCTACAGGGGCTAAGCTAGTCCTCCGAGCCTTTTTAGCGCTCTGAGATCTGCTAGCTGCAGGAGCACTGCTAACAGACAGGGCTAAAGTGTTAGTAGTCGGAGTAACATGGACATAACCTATCCTGAAAACTGAAGGGGCAGTCCTAGCAGGATAGTTAATACTGGCTGGAGGGCCAGTCCAAGGAACCGAGACCAGAGAAACAGGGGCCATAGGGAACGAGCTAGCTGACGGGGCAGTCCTAGCTGTGGGAGCCTGGCGAACTGCAGGGGCTGAGCTAGCAGACGGGCCGGTACTAGCTGTTGAGGCCTGATTAGCTGCAGGGGCTAAGCTAGCAGATGGGGCTGGACTAGCTGTGGAAGCCTGGTTAGCTGCAGGGGCTAAACTAGCAGACAGGGCTGTACTAGCTGTTGAGGCCTGGTTAGCTGCAGGGGCTAAGCTAGCAGACGGGGCTGGACTAGCTGTTGAGGCCTGATTAGCTGCAGGGGCTAAGCTAGCAGACAGGGCTGGACTAGCTGTGGAAGCCTGGTTAGCTGCAGGGGCTAAGCTAGCAGACGGGCCTGTCCTTGCTGTTGAGGCCTGGTTAGCTGCAGGGGCTAAGCTAGCAGACAGGGCTAAAGTGTTAGTAGTCGGAGTAACATGGACATAACCTATCCTGAAAACTGAAGGGGCAGTCCTAGCAGGATAGTTAATACTGGCTGGAGGGCCAGTCCAAGGAACCGAGACCAGAGAAACAGGGGCCATAGGGAACGAGCTAGCTGACGGGGCAGTCCTAGCTGTGGGAGCCTGGCGAACTGCAGGGGCTGAGCTAGCAGACGGGGCGGTACTAGCTGTTGAGGCCTGATTAGCTGCAGGGGCTAAGCTAGCAGACGGGCTGGACTAGCTGTTGAGGCCTGATTAGCTGCAGGGGCTAAGCTAGCAGACAGGGCTGGACTAGCTGTGGAAGCCTGGTTAGCTGCAGGGGCTAAGCTAGCAGACGGGCCTGTACTTTCTGTTGAGGCCTGGTTAGCTGCAGGGGCTAAGCTAGCAGACAGGGCTGGACTAGCTGTGGAAGCCTGGTTAGCTGCAGGGGCTAAACTAGCAGACGGGGCTGGACTAGCTGTGGAAGACATGGGGTTAGCCAACGGGGCGACTCCAGGGAGACTGACCTTGCTAGCTGAAGGGGCAGTCCTAGCAGTGGGGAAACTGACCTTGCTAGCTGAAGGGCAGTCCTAGCAGTAGGGAAACTGACCTTGCTAGCTGAAGGAGCAGTCCTAGCAGTGGGAGACAAGCTAGCTGAATGAGCTTCACACACAGTGGGGCTAGCTATAGGAACCATGGGGTTAGCCGACGGGGCGGCTCCAGGGAAACTGACCTTGCTAGCTGAAGGGGCAGTCCTAGCAGTGGGAGAAAAGCTAGCTGAATGAGCTACACACACAGTGGGGCTAGCTGTAGGAACCATGGGGTTAGCCGACGGGGCGGCTCCAGGGAGACTGACCTTGCTAGCTGAAGGGGCAGTCCTAGCAGTGGGGAAACTGACCTTGCTAGCTGAAGGGGCAGTCCTAGCAGTGGGAGACAAGCTAGCTGAATGAGCTACACACACAGTGGGGCTAGCTGTAGGAACCATGGGGTTAGCCAACGGGGCGGCTCCAGGGAGACTGACCTTGCTAGCTGAAGGGGCAGTCCTAGCAGTGGGAGACAAGCTAGCTGAATGAGCTACACACACAGTGGGGCTACCAGGCAGAGCTGAGGTGCTAGCAGTAGGTAATCTAGCAGGTGAGGCTATGCTAGCCTTCCTAGACTTTCTAGCTCTCCGATACTTGTTAGCAGTACGAGCTACGCTAGCAGACGGGGCTAAGGTGCTGGAAGTAGCTCTATGCTAACGACTGGGACCACACTGGCAGTAGAGGCTTCACCAGCAGAGGAGGCCGTGCTAGCTGTGGAAGCTACGCTAGCAGTAGGGACTGAACTAGTAGTAGCTATGCTAACAGTTGAAGCCATGCTGGTGGTGGAGGCCTTACCAGCAGTAGAGGCTTGGCTGGAGGCTGTACTGGCAGTAGAGGCCTGGCTGGAGACCGGAACTGGGAATAGGCACTCCAACCAGGTCCTTAGGTACTTGTCCAGCTGTGGGGCCAGCTCAGTGTTCCAATCCATGACAGAGTGGATTAGCTGCTGGGTGGCCCCCTTAGAACATCACTCATGGCTAGGGTAGCCAGGGTGATCAGGACCTCTCTCGTTCTTTTCGCTGGGTCCAAACATGGTGGCGTCATTCTGTTAAGGATTGTGTTGGCAGAGGACCCAAGCGCAAACAGAGACGAGGAGAGGTAGATGTAGATTGTCGAATTCTGAGCACTGCTCCTTTAATTTGTGTAACTGGTAATGCAAAGAAAAGAGAGAGCAAGTCTCCCACAAAATACAAAACAAAAACACGTCACTAGACGGCGCTGCAAAAATACTTGCAGTAGAGACACTTGAATTAAAGAAGGCAAAAACAAACAATAGTGACACTAAACTGAGAAGGCTAGAAAACAAACGAAAACATAAACACAGCTAAGCTGGAAAAGGAACATAGTGCAAACGATACCAGGGCCCTCATTCATCAATGTGTGCGTAGAACTTGACCTATTTCCACACGTAAGCACGGAATGTAGAACTAGTGTACGCACAGGGAAGTCGGGATTCATCACACGGTGCGTACGCAGGCTCTATGCTCCTCCGTGTTGATGAATAATAATAATAATAATAATAAGGGCGGCTAGGTGGTGTAGTGGACAAGTCACTCGCCACCAGTGTGGAGACGCTAGGATTCGCGTGTTCGAATCCAGCTCTCCACATTGTTTTTCAGTTTGGCTGGTCGTCCGCAGTAATACACATTGGCCGTATTACGGGGAGGGAAAACTGAAGGGTGGGGATCGAACGTTGTGAACAAGCGACTCCTACAAGTCGGTTGGTGCGCCTGCGCAGTAGAATCAGGAAGTGTCGGGGGCAGCGTGAGCCTCCCACGCGTTACTCCTCGACACTGAGAGGTCGAGCTGCGCAGGTGAAAAGATGCGACTGCTGTTACCTCAAGTACCGGAGGGGACTTGTGCTATGTATGACTTAGTCCACATTGCAGCCGGCTTGTGGGAGGCAAGAAACAGCGTTCGTGACAGGGGAGGGTTGAATTGGATGATACGAAATTGGGATGGGAGAAAATATAGAAAATGGGAGAAAAAAGTGGATCAAAAAAAAAAATAATAATAATAATAATACTTAGTTTTATATAGCGCCTTTCAGAGGACCCAAGGTCGCTTTACATAAGGGGGGGGGGGAGATAACAAGTCAACAAACATAGTGGACAGACACAACACATACATATAAAGTGAGAAAGTTAGGGGTTGAAGGCCAGGTTGAAGAGGTGGGTTTTGAGCAGTTTTTTAAATGAGTCCAGAGTTGGGGTGGTGCGGAGTTCTGCGGGGAGGGAGTTCCAGAGGGTGGGAGCTGCCACACTGAAAGCTCTGTCCCCGAACGTCCGCAGTCTGGTTCGGGGGATGGAGAGCTGACCAGTGTCCGTGGATCGCAGGGACCGTGACTGAGTGTAGGGGTGGAGGAGGTCAGTGAGGTACTGAGGTGCCAGGGCGTGAAGGGATTTGTAGGTGAGCAGGAGGGTTTTGTAGGTGATGCGGGATTTGATGGGGAGCCAGTGGAGCTGGATGAGGATGGGGGTGATGTGCTGCCAGGGTTTGGTGCGGGTTAGAACCCTGGCAGCTGAATTTTGAACATACTGGAGCCTGTCCAGGGTTTTGCTTGGGACCCCGGAAGGACCCCGTTGCAGTAGTCCAGGCGGGAGGTGACGAAGGCGTGGATGAGGGTCTCAGCTGTGGTGTCGGAAAGTGATGGTCGGAGTCTGGAAATGTTTCGGAGGTGAAAGAAGGCGGATTTGGTGAGGGAATTTACATGGGATTGATAGGAAAGGGTGGAGTCCAGGATAACGCCCAGGTTGCGGACCTTAGGGGATGGGGAGATGGAGCAGCCGTCAATGTTGAGGGTGAGATCCCCAACCTTCCGGAGCAGGGCCTACCACTTTGTTCTACCGTCAATGCTCGTGCATGATTATCCATATATGGTCATGAAAATGAGGAAACACCCCCCATGGGATGTGAAATAATGGACTGACCCGAGCGGAACTCCGAGAAACTCCACGAAGATTGTTCACTGCTGTCGAACCAAGAAGACACTATCGCGTATTATGGGATAAATAAAAGGCGGACTTGTAAACGGTGATGTCAGATATCAACGGCTCCCTAAGACCATTGCTGCAATTCTGCCTGGACAGCTCAAAATACTAATAAAGACCGTTCGTTGACCACTGTTTGGCGTTGGTTGTGTGTCATTATAACCGTGCTGTGATATGAATGCCTTTATTAGTTGTGTTCGATTGGCTATATGATTTTTAGAGGCATCTATTTTGTTGTCGGCTAATAAAGACCGCGCTGGAATATGACTGCCTTTTCCCGTGTTGTTTGATTAATACCCAGGGATTAAAGTTCTCCTCAATTGTATTCCAAATCGCGATGGATCTCCCGTAAATTTTCTACCTGCTGCATATGATTTCTAGAGGCATACTACAATCTATTTTGATGTCAGTATTGGGTAGCCTATATAAACAATAATAGAGAGCATATACAAGAACAATGAATCTCACTGCATGTATGATGTAGCCTGCCTTTCAATACATGAACTTGAATTCCATCATGTTTGTGTGCGGGACTCACAAGGCTGTTGTCACAATGGGTGGTACCGGTACAGTAATAATTACAGTCCACACAATATCACGATCCATGCCATAGCCTATGTTCTATTAGGACATGATCTGTGACGACAAATGTTCTAGAATGTTTGAAGATATCATACTCTGACAGCATGCCTATGATCAACAAAAACGCGAACTTGAATCCCATCATATACATAGTCTGTCCACTATCTGGTGTCATTGCAATGCGTTTTCTATTCTTTCTTATACAGTAAAAAGGGGGAAGAACACTATATTCATATGACTTGTATTCTGCTTACAGCTTCGAAATTCCACTTGTTTCGTTTAACGTAAAGCCTTTTAAATATAATCAAAACGTTCCCGTGTTTCTGCGGTCTGCGCAAAATAATAACGAGTTGAGCTTTATGATTTATGATGAATTGAAAATGGGGGACCCTGATGTAAACAAGACGAAAGTTGGTCTGCATCCCCAATTAACAATTGTATGTACTGAGCTGTACTGTACTGTACCCATTCTGCAATCTGTTAATAAACTTTTCAATCAATCAATCAATCAAGCTACGCGGAGCGCAGTCAGTCAGTAGCCTACACCCCGTATATTCCGATAACGCTATATAAACCATGCTGCATTCATTCTGAGAGAAAGATCTATTATTCCAAATGCTATTTATGGGGTTTTGACCATAATTACACTACTGTTGCTATTTTACAATGAACTATAATGAACTACGGTTCGTACAGAACATCCAGTGTTATTATGCACAGAAGCTCATTTCCTTGTTGTAATAATATATTCTACCACTGGGCGCCAGGTACGCCAGGTCTGACCTGTGCGTAGATGTAAGCACGGAGTCAAGTTCAAATCGAAATTGATGAATCCCACTCTTTGCTTAGAAATGATCGTACGCACAGGGTAAGCACAGATCTGTGCGTAGAACACGTTGATGAATGAGGGCCCTGGTGAGTGAACGGAATACATCACGATAAACAAGAACTCAGGAACAGACCATCGGGGAGAAACAAACACCAAGAGCAAGGCAGGAAACGAAATGACGCCACCCCGAATACAAGGGACACACAGGCATATATACAGAGGCTGATTAATAATGAGTGACAGCTGGGGTGGAAGTTAGAACTAAAACAATACCTGACTAGGCCGAAATACAAATACCCACATTGAACAACACTAGACTAGAATAGATCACACTTATAAACACAGACAGGAGGAACACAATACTAAGGCAGGGGAAACAAGGCAGACAACAGAATTACAGGCAAAGACACTAATGAGGTAAACAAGGTGACAATGGGAATTGTCCGGAGGAAGTCCATGGAAGAGAAAGTTCAAAGGTGGGGGTTGTTGAGGAGTACAGACAGGAGGGGGAAGTCCTGGGACAGGTGGACCCTTACAAGAACATCCTCAACATCCTTGTACAGACATTGAAGGATCTCAGCCTTCTGAGGAAGTAGAGTCGGCTCTGGCCCTTCTTGTACAGTGCCTCTGCATGTTTTGACCCGTTCAGTTTGTTGTCGATGTGCACACCGAGGTATTTGTACACCTCATGTCCACATCGACTCCCCTGATGGAAACGGGGGTCACAGACGTGAACTCCACGTTTAGACGTGGAGTTCATTGCTGGGTTAAGTACTTCTATTCTATTCACATAATATGCTTACTACATATGTGTCTGTGCACAGCGATTTGTGCCACATGTAGAGATTTTCATTTTCCAGATTATTCCAGATTGCGAAAGTACAGAACTAAGCTTTCAAATGATGTGTCATATTTTTTTATCTGAAAATTTTTTGAAGAAGATTTTGATCATTTAAATAATGTAAATCAGTCTGTTTTCTAGAACACTAAGGGACGAAATCGTCGCTCAAAGATGTCACACTTCTGCTCGTTTGAGCTGGGCGTCAACAATAGCAACAGCAACGCCCCCTCACCTGAATAGCATTAACATAATTAAGTGCTGCCTGTCACAGGAATGCTGTCATGACTGAAATAGCTGTTAAACACAGTTACATAGTGGTGAGAGCACTAACTATAATCATAGTGTGAATGAATGAATGAATGAATGAAAACTTTATTCATTTGCAAATACAGTACTGTTTGTGATACAGTGAGATACTGGTGACTGAGAGCACTAACTTACACAGTCCTCATATCCCTCCTAGTTATACATACACACAGTCATCATATCCCTCCTAGTTACACATACACACACAGTCATCATATCCCTTCTAGTTATACATACACACAGTCATCATATCCCTCCTAGTTACACATACACACACAGTCATCATATCCCTTCTAGTTACACATACACACAGTCATCATATCCCTGCATGTATGCAGGGTCCATGTGTCTTGTGTGTGTGTCTGTGTGTGTGTGTGTGTGTGTGTGTGTGTGTGTGTGTGTGTGTGTGTGTGTGTGTGTGTGTGTGTGTGTGTGCGTGTGTGTGTAGGTGTGTGTGTGTGTGTGTCTGTGTGTGTGTGTGTGGGTATGGCGCCCAATGAGTTAAGCATGATCCCCCAAAGACTCACAAAGACCCCTTTTGGCCAAAAGGTCGACTCCCACCAGTCCCTTCACTCCTGCTCTTTCTCCCTCTCACCATTCCTACCATCTCTATAAGGAAGAAATAAGAGGAGTGGAATGCCTCTCCTTTAAAACAAACTTTAAAACACCTCCTTGTTCAGTACATCACAATAATATCTTACACCTGCAGAAAAAATGCATAGGTGTTTTTGTGCTTGTGCAGCATAACATACTGTAGGGTTAGCCCTCTCTGCAGAACTCGACAACAGTGGGTTTAAGCCTATAGTTTACAGGGGGGAGTGTTCTGCCTCCCAGGCAGTGTATATGGGTTTGATTTGCTTTAGCACCACCTGTTGGTCGAACTTGGTATATACAGGAAGTGGGACCTCATGGTAAAACAGGAAGTGGTAGCTCACAGATAAACAGGAAGTGGGACCTGCAGCTTCACCAGGGAGAGAGTTCTCATTATGAACAACATGCTGGTCTTATCTATAGTAATCCTTTGATTTGCCCCATCGTAAGCATTGTCTGTAAGTAATCCTTTATTGTTTGCAAGGTTATCTTTCAGTTTTGAAGTATATTGTCGTAGATGGGTCGCTGTTATGTTCGTATTCTATTACCTATGATACATGCTAATGGCAGATACAGTAGATGTGCATAATACTTGGAATGTTTAGTACAACATGTCTACATATAATCATTTAGTACACGTACTGTATATCTATACTTTTTACGTGCACTAGTAGTAACACTATGCACTTCATTCTGTTTCAGTTTTACTCATATCCTAGCAACAAAAACTGCATTAAATAAGAAACAAGGAAGTTCTTCTTCTTCTTATTTGAATTTCCGGCAGAGTAGACGCATCGAGGCGTATTACTGCCCTCCGCAATTCTTTACAAGGAAGTTACGTTGACTCGTGTTGTTTATTGGAGAAGAGTTTGGCTGGCCGTCTACCTTTGATTGGGAACATCATCGGGAGGACAGCACAGGGGATATTGTACATACAAGGGAGATTCAGCAAGCATACCTGGCTATAGGACCAGGATAGGAGACAGATTATACGTTTATAAGACTATAAGTTTACCACCCTGGTAAATCAAAGTTTACATGTATTTTGTCAATGTCTTGATTTATTTCCACATTTTTAGTATATCAATTAATTTATCTATTACACAATGGAGATTGTGACATACAATGCTGCTGGCATATCAGACATTGCACTGCCTAGTCTAGTGTAATGTATTACAACTGTTGACAGAATTCGGCTATAGGGCGACAATAATGTGGTCAAGAGGCATGGTTTCTATCTTGAGCCTTAACTGGCGTGGTTTATTTATTCACATGGCAGAGCAGCAGTTCTACAGGTCTCCTCTCACTGAGAGGCTGGGGGAAAGAGAACGAATGGGAGGAGACATCTCTATTTATACTCGCCACCTGGTGGTGTTCCTGAGTGGCTCCGCCTAGAGCGCCCTCTAGTGGAAACAGTTATATATGCAGTTAGACAGTTACTAGTGGAAATAGTTATATATGCAGTTAGACAGTTACTAACAATCCTACACAGAACCTCTGATTTCAACAACAACCACACGTGTATGTACACACACACACACACTGCATGCATACAGTATATGGAATTCATCCCAATGTTTATAAACAATGCAAATGTGAACACATGTGAACTGTTAAAGCATACAAAACGTAGCAGATTTCATTCGGGTCACCTTAAATAAAATGGAAACATGTTATAGCTTCAAAATAAAAGTTATTAAAACGCATAAATATAATATTTATTTATTGTTTATTTTTTAGGGAACATTTTAGTTTGTAGTTAACTACAGTACTTGGATGAATGTAAATACTGAACAAACAATAATGCTTGCAAATTGGATAAATTACAAAATTACAAAGTGTAGTTTCAGTATTTGAACTACATAATAGTTCATTTCTCCACAACAGTTAATCGTCTAGAAGCTTTTAGAAGTGGCAAATTAAAAGGTTGGTTCAACACAAATAAGTTATCACTCAATTTGAAAAAAAAAAATTCATGATATTGGGAAATTGTAAAATAATCACTGATCCTCAACTGAAAGTTGATAATGTAAAAATTGAGAGAGTATAGACAAACAAGTTTCTATGGGTCTTAATAGACCACAAACTCTGCTGGAAACCCCATATAAAATATTTGTGTTCAAAGTTAGCGAGAAGTATTGGTATACTGGGCAAGACTAGATATATCCTGAATCAGAAAACTCTATATACATCATATTGCACACTCATTGTACCATATCTATCATATTGTGTTGAAATCTGGGGAAATACTTATAAAAGCAACTTACAAAAGATATGCACACTGCAAAAAAGAGCCATACGGATAGATAGTACATCATGGTAGATATTTAGATCACACAAATAGTCTGTTTGTAAGGAGT
The DNA here is from genome assembly GCF_963971535.1 of Notolepis coatsorum. Taxonomy (NCBI): domain Eukaryota; kingdom Metazoa; phylum Chordata; class Actinopteri; order Aulopiformes; family Paralepididae; genus Notolepis; species Notolepis coatsorum. The sequence continues at coordinate 3,896,541 of NC_140173.1, read as the reverse complement.
CAAACATTAAAATTCATGGACTTAATAAAAAACAATAAATTGTGGCAATAAAAAACAAATTACCAAGCAACATTCAAAAAATGTTCACGTGTTTATAATTTTAGAGGGACATTAGCTTTAAAGCAACCTACGGTACGTACAACTCTTAAAAGTATGTGCATTGCAGTTTGTGGGGTATCACTCTGGAATGGTCTGGATGCGAATATAAAATTAAGCAAAAATATCAATACATTTAAAGGTAGCTATAAACAAGCACTTATGGACACATATACGAGAGAGGAGCTTGAGCAGTAATGTGACTGTCTATTATTTATTCTTATTTGGATATATAAAAAACTGTACTTTTATTTAACTTTTTATTATTTGTTATATTATTTTAATTTTTATTAAATTATAATGTCAAATATTGTAAGGAAGGGGCAGGGCTTGATAAGTTGTTTTACTTCCCCCTGTTCCTTCTCGAACACTTATTGTATGGAAATAGTCTTTGACTATTTAGCTTTTTGTTTTTTAAACTTGTTTTATGTTTCTATGTTCGAGACAAATAAAAATCAAATCAAATCAAACAGTTAATTGTCTATCACTCTTAAAAGGCAAAACAAGATAAATGCAATGAGCTGAAAGTGTTCACTATCCTGAAATACCACCAGATATACCTAGTGTAACATCTATCTACTGTGATATCAAATTATATCAAGTGGTAAAAATTTACATTAAATGAAAGCTCTCTTCAAATCGGCTGTTTCCCAGCATTGCTATTATAATCAAGTAAATTTTTTATATTTTTTTTAATAATATTTTTAGGTAGATTTTTTATTGTTTTTACTACCGGGCATTCCGGTAGAGAGAGAGAGATGAAGAACGGGAGAGGAGACAAAGTGGGGGGAAGACATTCGGCAAAGGATGCCGGGTCCGAGAATCGAACCCGGGTCGGCCGCTTCACGACGCAGCACGTTACATGGTTCGCCACTTGGGCGCCCCTATAATCAAGTAATTCTGATGTCATCAGCATGCATGTGGCAGCAGAGTGGACCAGAAGGCGGCTCCTCTCTGTGTCATCGTGCCGCACCATTTGACAATTGCATATTTGACCAATAGCAGGAAAATCCCCTGCTGTTGGGGGCACTTTAAGTGAGAATAATACAAAAGGCTTGCAGCAAAGGTCAGCGCTACCAATGGGTCGATTTGTTGTTAAATTACAATTTAGATCAAAGCAAGAGTAATGAGCCTCTTCTCTGGGTATTGCAGCCCTGAACCTAATGCATCTATCTACCAGAGGAGTGTTAGTGGAATTATAAAGCTCACCATCACCCTCATTATCCTCCTCCAGTAAGGGTGGAGAGAGCAAGAGAGAGAAACAGGGAAAGAGGGAGCAAGAGAGAGAGAGCGAGAGAGAGAGAGAGAGAGAGAGAGAGAGAGAGAGAGAGAGAGAGAGAGAGAGAGAGAGAGAGAGAGACCAGCCACTCAGATGGAATCGATAGCAGCTATGGGGCAGGATTTCTACTCTCTCCAACTGACTCTGCTAACAGTGCCATGATACGCTTTCAGAACAACACACTGCTTCTACACATCTATGTGCCATTACGTTATTGATTTGAGCGACAAGAATATTGTCGCTACGCTACCACACAAGAGAAAATTTTCTTTTGAGAAAATGTCAACCTACTGGTAAGTGCCAAAATAAAAGGGAACTCTTGAGTCAATGAGGGATACAAATTAATACTGAAAGTAGTCTATGGTGAATGGTAAATGGACGTTGTCTAGTTTTCTGACCACTCAAGGCAGCCTCACTTTCACCCACGCATGCAATGCACCAACAACAAACTCGTTGGGAACAGTTGTGTCTTTCTCAAGAAGGATCAGGGATCGAACCGGTGACCTACAGATTACCTCCTGATCCACTGACTTTTTTGTGTTATCCTCTGCAATTCCCACAGTATAGATTTATTTTGTGATGTCATGCATCAACATATATATATTTTTGCATTGGGTACAGTATATCCATAATCCTTTTTATTGTCAAATAAGATAAGATAAGATATACCATTATTGATCCCCTTGGGTAAATGCGGGCAACATAGCAGCATGGGCGAGGTGGGAAGGGAGGCATGGGCATGCCAATAGTAGAAAGACATAAATATAGGCAATAGACGTATAATACAAATAAAAATAAACACTGTAAACAATATACTTAACTCTGAATATAAGAATTTGAGAAAGTAAACAGTGTAATCAAAGGTGCAGATGAGGGTCTGTATGACCTATTAGTTATATTATGTTGGAAATAAATATGAGCAATAAAGAATTTGAATCTGAATATACTATGAGTAAAGTAAAAACAGTATACATAGGTGAAGTACAAGGTACCCTAACTGGCATGATATAGCCTACGTTATACGTTTCGACCAAATAAATAAAACAAAGTAACTAACTAACTGACAAGCCCCATCTACAAGGCATGAATGGTCACCAAATAAGTGGTCTACAATTTGTTCCTCACATTTTACCCATTCACTCCCACATTCACACACCGATGGCGGAGGCAACCATGCAAGGTGCCAACCTGCTCATCGGGAGCAGTTAGGGGTTAAGTGTCTTGCTCAAGGACACTTTGACATGCTGCCCGAGAGGAGTGGGAACCTCCGGATTACCAGACGACTGCTCTACCTTCTGAGCCACTGTTGCACCAATACTTTGATTTCACCATCACCAAACTGGACATAGGCTGTGGCTACGTTGATCCATTTGTCTGTCCGTCTATGTCTGTTTTGAATTCATTTTCAATGAGGAGTATGCGTTTGTTCCGTCTCCACCAGATTTGTGTCCGTTTTGACGGACAGAAAAGTTTGGAGAGGGCGAACTTTTGGAACCGATGGGATATGTTACCATCCGCAAGGCTGTTTCTGCAAAGGCATGATTCTAATTAAAAAATAAACAAAGGGACAGTAATACAACAGTCAAATTTCTATCCGTTCAGTGACGGATCAATATAGCTGCAGCCTTAGAGGTAATTCAGGAGCAATGCCTGAGTCAGGATTTTACACACACGCACGCACGCACACACACACACACACACACACACACACACACACACACACACACACACACACACACACACACACACACACACACACACACACAGACACACACACACACACACACACACACACATACACGCACTTTGAGATGAAGAATAGTACGAATATAATGTATAATTTCCTTAGCTACCTCTCCCATGAAGACAACCTTTATTGCGTTGTGTGAGCGGAATTTAAGTTTACGTTTATTTGCAAAAGGGACAGTGCATATAAATCAACATTAAAAAAATTAAATACGCCAGAATTAGCCAGAAGGCTGTAGTCCCTGACCAAGATGTTAAAAAGGGCATCAACCTAAAGTGATAAAAAAAAGGTTATCACACATAACATACATCAAATAAGCCTACATAAAATACAATTCATCATCACAATATACTAGGGGTGGAACGGTTCACAAAATCGACGGTTCGGTTTGTATCACGGTTTTAGGTTTACGGTTTTCGGTTCGGTATACGTTGTTTTAAAAAAATATATAGTTATTTAACACTCCAAAAATACCATACATCAACATAAGATATATAGCCTAAAAATAATCCAACTTTTCAGTTATTCTCAAGGATGTACTGTAGTCATGCAAAAACTGAAAGAATGAGGCCATTTGACATCAGGCACATTATTTTGACAGTGACGGTTAGAGCTAGGAGAGATTTTGGTACAGCAAGAGGGGAGGCATTGCTGATTTAAACATGCTTCACATTTATTTGGTAAAAAAAAAAGTTTACCTTTAATAATGTTTGGCACACAAAGACCGAACTGACTGAAAAATATAGGCAACATTTGTCAAAGTATTAACTTAGTGCAAACAAAAAAATTATTAAACCTTTCCATTTTTGTGGCCACATTATAGACAAAGGCCAACATAAAGTATGCATAATGCTCAACCCGCACTAGACTTGCTTATCAAAAAGTAAAAGTGACAGAAAAGATGATTAGGGTTTTAAATAAGGACGTTTATGGGGTTTCTTGTATTAATAATAATTTGCACTAAGGAATGTTGTAACTGTTGTTATCTTAAAAAAAGGAGATGTTACAAGGGAATGGGGAATATAACCCCCCCCACACAGGGCCGGACTGGGAAATACTTCATACCGGGAGATATAGCACAAAATATAGCCCCAGTCAGGCCACTATTTAAGCGGGTCCCCCACCAGGAAATATTTTGTTACAAAGACTTAATTTCCTGCATTCTGGTGAATTTTAGTGCATGTTGAGAGAAAATGGTGGTTTTTCAATGTATGTGATGTATAGATTGGGGAAAGATGGTAGCATCTAACGGTGCCAGGTCAGAGAGGGCAGAAATGTGTTTGGCTTAGCAGAGGTTGGTTCAGAGCGAGGGAACACCACACTGAGCAGGGTGTTTTGTTTTGCTGAAGACATAACACTGATAGCGAGAGCGAGGGAGAGGGGTTCATCTTAATGAAACAGTAGAAAACTGCATTTTAATGTGTGAAAGGTTAGCAGTTGTCATGACAACGCGGCACCTGACAACCAGAAAGGGGTGGGCTATCATAGTTATGATGAAGATCCTATAAAGCTGACGGTGTTTCCGGGTGTAAGGCAGACTAAAATCTGACTGAGACTAAGAGGGAAGGAACCAGGAGAGAATCTTCCTCCTCCACCACGGAGGGGGGGGGAAGGAAGAATGCCACGACATCATTAGCTTCGGCTAACACGAGGAGGGTTAGGCTAACGAACAGGCCTGAACACTATTGGACTGAATAACAAAAGGACGATAGACGAACACACCGAAAGATCATTAGAATAGACTCTCCAAGGACGATACAATTTGATAACATCTGATTATGAGGTTCTGTTTATAGCAATAAAACAACGCTTTTCCTCATAAGGTATCTCACGGTGTCGGAGTGTCGAATTCTTACGGAAGTGGAGAAGTATTATGGTTTATGGATTGCACTAACGGGGGAAGATAAGGATCTTATCTACCAGTATCGGAGACGTCAGGACCATTAAAAGTACACAACGCAGAGGAATTGGATGGAGGGTCAAACAGACGAAGACGTGATACTGGCCAGTTTGATCAGAATCTTACAGTTGGTGCCGTGACCCGGATTTGCAAGAGATTAAAACAACGGGAACAGTTGGTTGTTGATGACAGCCGGATTTGCAAGAGATAAGAACAACGGATAAAGACTTTTTCAATAATGGGGCGACAGTGGACAACAGTCATCAATGTGTGGGAGAATCATGATCGAAGCAAGGCCGGCCAGCCCTGGGAGAGAGCGGCGAGTCGAGCGGTCAGGAGGCGAACCAGCGCTGTAGGGGAAACAGCGCTCCGATCAAAAATGTGAGTTCACTGTGCACACGGTTGTTTTGATCTTTTAAGCCAAATAAAAACGAACAGATAGTGAATCCTTAAACGTAAACATTTCTAGTTCGACAGAGAGAATGCCAGCTGTAATAATGTGAGCAGGGAGCCATGGTGAAAATCGAGGGTGTTATCTACAGAGAATGAAAAGCAAACGAGGCAGGCTGCACAGTTTTGGTTTAAGGAGGGTAAATGCGAGATGAGGAAAGGGGGGGGGGCGCTTGAATCAGATCAAAAAATTGTTGATGGCGGGACTGTTTTCATAAACAGAAGGAAAGTCGAAAGGAGATTGTACCAGTGTGTATTATGTCCGATCAGGCAAGAGTATTAGTCTGAGAAAGCGTCCCCTGATAATGGATAGGAAAGAGAGGAAAAACAGCTGTGTTTTCAGGCCTTGGAAGGAAGGGCAGCGGCCGTTTGTTGAGAGAGTAGCCATTTGCACCGAGTCAAAATGGCCGCAGAGCCACGAGGGGTTTAGAATCAGGAAGTGACACGTCACCTACAATCCTCTAGACTGAGTTTTGGCCGCCATCTAGGGGGGCAGTGGGATAATACAGGCAAATGGAGGAGGAGTAGGTCGCCACCTAGTGGCGGAGGGGGGGGGTAGTGCTGGGGAGTTTCCATTACCCATAGGGGAATATTTAGAGTTTAATTTAATTAAGGAGTTTAATTGCGGAGGGGGGGGGGGTAGTGCTGGGGAGTTTCCATTACCCATAGGGGAATATTTAGAGTTTAAGTTAATTAAGGAGTTTAATTTTTTCAAAATTACCAACTGCTTGTGTGTATACACGGTGGTGTATGTGAGAACTTTGTAAAGGAACTCAAAGTGTGGTATAGAGCGACGGGACAGCTCCAGGGCGACGGTAGACAGCCCCGTAGGGTATAGAGCGACGGTGACAGCTCCAGGGCGACGGTAGACAGCCCCGTAGGGTATAGAGCGACAGTGACAGCTCCAGGGCGACGGTAGACAGCCCCGTAGGGTATAGAGCGACGTGACAGCTCCAGGGCGACGGTAGACAGCCCCGTAGGGTATAGAGCGACGGTGACAGCTCCAGGGCGACGGTAGACAGCCCCGTAGGGTATAGAGCGACGGTGACAGCTCTGTTGTATGTTAGATGATAGTACGAGTACGTATGTGAGTTAGGGGCAGGGAACCAACCTGCTCTGTTGTATGTTAGAGCGATTCTCGGTTGTATGTTATTATCATAATAATAAGATCGATATACAGGTTAATTAAATAAGTTTAATTATGAAATAAGAGGGAGTTCGATCTCCAGTGGGGCCTTCTCACACCTAATAAATAGGCAGAGTCTTGAGGGGACACGTCACCAGAAAGAACTGGCGCGCGCTGGGGGTCACCCGTGGGACAAACGTAGAGCGCCGAGTGGGTATCGTTTAGCTGCTGGTGTCACGCCGGAAGACAACAAAACAGGGAACAGCCTTGTAGGATTAGATATGGGTGTTGAGAAGGTGGGGGACTAATAGAGAACAAATAGCGCCATGGGCTGTAGGACACTCACACCGTCCAACAGTCTGAAAGGGCGTGGCCATGGCAGGGGCTTGCAGAGGGGGAAAATATATAGAGAACGAGCTGCAGGCCCAAAGCCACGGTAGACTAATAGAAAACACAGGGTCGAGTGTACAGAAAAACTGCCGGCGTGGTGTTTCTGCTTTCAGAGTCTGGAGAGGGCCGACGGCGGTGGAGATGAGCCTCAACCAAGATGACCGACAGGGCGGAGATGACCGACGGGGCGGAGATGACCGACGGGGCGGAGACGGCCGACGAGGCGGAGTCCAGCGGTCGCAGGCGGTGTTTGCCCAGGGGAGAACGAGGCGGACATCGGAGGGGGTTTCCCTGCGGAGACGCTGTTTAGAGAGCGTTTTGAAACAACAGAGCACGGGCGGTGAATCATGGACAAGCAGGGACTTCCTTTCAGAGTCAATCAGGAGATCGAGAGACGAGACAACAGCGAGAAGTCCTGTGTTCATTGATTAGGAGTATGAGATATAAATGGAGGATTCATATATAAGATATATGTATAGAAGGATATATATATATATAGAAGGTAGATAAGAGGGAGAACAGTAGAACAACAGGATATAATTATTGGGAGCAGACAGGGGGGCTCCAATGGTTATGAGTCGTTGGATGTTGTTGGTTTTGGTGGTCGGTTTCGGTTCCCTTTGTGCACGAAGGGGGGCGCAAACAGACATCAGGCAGCAGGATCACTGGGTTGACCGTGGGCCGTCTTCGTTTCTTGTGCACGAGAGACGAGGTTGGTTTGCTTCAACCACAGGCTATTTTTGGCATAATTAATTAAAAAACCAAATAATGATTTATGATTCTGAAGGGGTGATAAGAATCAAGGGGGGATTGAGAGAAAATGGTGGTTTTTCGATGTATAGATTGGGGAAAGATGGTAGCATCTAACGGTGCCAGGTCAGAGAGGGCAGAAATGTGTTTGGCTTAGCAGAGGTTGGTTCAGAGCGAGGGAACACCACACTGAGCAGGGTGTTTTGTTTTGCTGAAGACATAACACTGATAGCGAGAGCGAGGGAGAGGGGTTCATCTTAATGAAACAGTAGAAAACTGCATTTTAATGTGTGAAAGGTTAGCAGTTGTCATGACAACGTGGCACCTGACAACCAGAAAGGGGTGGGCTATCATAGTTATGATGAAGATCCTATAAAGCTGACGGTGTTTCCGGGTGTAAGGCAGACTAAAATCTGACTGAGACTAAGAGGGAAGGAACCAGGAGAGACTCTTCCTCCTCCACCACGGAGGGGGGGGGGGGAAGGAAGAATGCCACGACATCATTAGCTTTGGCTAACACGAGGAGGGTTAGGCTAACGAACAGGCCTGAACACTATTGGACTGAATAACAAAAGGACGATAGACGAACACACCGAAAGATCATTAGAATAGACTCTCCAAGGACGATACAATTTGATAACATCTGATTATGAGGTTCTGTTTATAGCAATAAAACAACGCTTTTCCTCATAAGGTATCTCACGGTGTCGGAGTGTCGAATTCTTACGGAAGTGGAGAAGTATTATGGTTTATGGATTGCACTAACGGGGGAAGATAAGGATCTTATCTACCAGTATCGGAGACGTCAGGACCATTAAAAGTACACAACGCAGAGGAATTGGATGGAGGGCCAAACAGACGAAGACGTGATACTGGCCAGTTTGATCAGAATCTTACAATGTGAATCACAAACTAATGAGCCAAAAATTGCTTAGTACAATGTACTGTTATGAACCTCAAATAAAACTGTTGTGGCACTAGCAATGCTACTCTCTCCACCTTCAAAAAAGAAAAAAGCAAGAGCACAACATATTTTTCTCTTTCCTATTATAATACAGTTAACCAATCTCTCCACCTATTCAAACAGAGCAAGAGCACAATACCATATTCACTTTACTGATGCACTACCCATAAAATAGCCCTTTACACAAACATTAAATAACAGACCTTTCATTACAATACTATAATAACAGTAGCCACTGCCAGAATAGTGACACATGTATCGCGTGTGGTGAGCACACGCATGCATGCACAACGAAGACAGAAGATTGCGTTGTCTCAATCATTTTAACTATAAAATGAGCTCAAAGTATGAGCTCACTGACTGAAATTTCCAACAATAAGCATCAATTGTCAAATAATATTGATCACATTAACTAGACTAGATGTTTTTGAGGAAATTAGAAAGGGAACAACAACGTAACCCTTGTGTCTGATCAGATTCTTATTTTTTTTATAACTTTGCAGTGATTATGTTTCTAGCCAATATATGTGGCAAAGGTGTGTAATCTTTGAATTATCTTGGAATTATTTTGACTTTCTCTTTCATAAATTGTATATTCAACTTCAGCCCCGATCATAACCACCACATATTGTTTTTTGTAATGTCAGATTTAACAACTCCTTTCAGAAAAGTGGGAGTATTTCATTTTTAATCTGAAGTTGAATACAATATTTATGGAAAATAAAGTGGGAAATTATTTCAACATATAATCTTTTTATGGCGTTTTTCAATTTAGTCCCCTAATATGGTAAGAGTATAACACTGTAGTTTTCAGACACAAGGGTTAAATGATTTATTTGTTTCTTGGCAGATTTAACATTGGGCTTTTGACAGGGGAGATGATGCATTGCATGGTAACGTTAGCATCCACATGTTTATTTTGATCACTGACTAACCTGCTGGTTCCTTGACCTTGGTGCAAGAAAACATTTGATAAATGTTGCCGGATTTAGCAGCATCTCCTGTAAGGGCCTTTCTTTTTCTTCGTTTTATCCCTCTCTCCTCCACCCTTTCTCTTTCTTCCACTGTCCATCTTGACATCAACGTTAATTGACTTCTGCTCTACTGTATCTCTCCCGAGTCCCTCACTACCTGGCTCACTGCCTGGATGTTATGCTGCATCCGAGTGCCATCTGCCATTCCATTAGCCGCCTCCGCTGTCAATCAGTTGTATCGCCTGGTCCCGCCTCCACCTATCACAAGCGGCAGCACGGCTCCATTTGTGTGTATGTGTGTGTGTGTGATCCGCGAGAGGGAGAGTCAGATAGTTCTCCAACTCTGTCGCAGACAGTGAAGTCCTGGTTGTTCCCCACCCACCTAGGTTATCTAACTATCGCGCCGCCACAACTAGAAACAATGGCCTGGCAAAAAAAAATAAAAGATTATAATAAAAAAAGTACTTTTATATAATTTTTCTTTTTTTGTTTTTATCTGTGCAGGCCAGGCTACCGGGAAAACTCCTGGTGCTCCCGATGGCCAGTCCGGGCCTGCCCCCACAGTGGTGTGTGGAGTTGGTAGTACGTCCCAGCAGCAGGGACCAGGATGTTCTGGGTTGCAGACGCAGTTGACACACACACGCTCTAGTCTCCTGGCTCGTTATTGAACACAAACAGTTATCTTTGAACCTCTGTTGTCAAGCCTCGTCAATATACCCCACTTCCCCACTAATCGAACTGGTGTCGTGGAGTCACTTCTCTGTGAGCGTTTCCACGGTTAGCTTGCGGCTAACATTAGTTAGCTCGTGGCTAAAGTTAGTTAGCTCGTAGCTAACGTAACGTTAGCCTAGCTTGAGGCTAACGTTATATAACCAAACAATACACACATGCCCCGAACCGTGGAGGTCGTACCGAACGGTGTACGGTTTGAATGCGTACCGTTCGGTACGACCTCCACGGTTTGGGGCATGTGTGTATTGTTCGGTACACGGTTCGAATGCGTACCGTTCCACCCCTACAATATACACATTTTAACAAAAATACACATATAAAACAGAATAAAGCTGAATTGCATACACACACATAATGAATCTAGCTGTGGGTGCAGCTCTGGTGTTCTTTGAGCCAGATTTGAACAGTTTTCTTTTTATTGTTCAAGCGTGTTACAGGTCCAGATATGTGTAAGCATAGTGTTCCAGTACTGTGTGGCTCTAAGAGAGAATGCCGATTGTCCAAATGCAGTCTTCCTGAACAGAACCACGCAGTACTCTTTGGCTGAGGACCTTGTATGTCTTCTATTGTCCGTTCTGGCTACATACAGACTCAGTGGTGGGGGAGCCAGTCCGTGAAATTTTTTAAAAACAAGTCAAGCGTTGCTGTATTCCAGAGAAAGTAGTCTATACTTCTGGGTAATATGGCAGTGGTGATACGAGACCTGTGAGGCTTCTTGTCCAAAAGTTGTACTGCTTGTTTATAGAGGGACTCAAGTTTATTAAAATTGGTTAACCCTGCCTGGGACCAGCTTGTGATGCAGTACGACAGATGGGAAAAGATCATTGCATGCATATATAACAACGCTGCTTCAGGTAGGGACGGATACATCTAAAGTTACAAAGACCAAACTTCACAGTATGGATTACCTTCTTAGTGTGCTTTTTAAATGATAAGTTGGAGTCTAAAATGATACCAAGGTACTTAAAATCAGAAACTACCTTAAGTTTTTCGCCATTGCACAGTACATCCGGCAACTGGGCATCTGGAATTGTGTTGGTTTTAGAGAAAAACATACAAACGGTATGAATTGCTGAAGATCTCTCCATTCTTTTACATCTTGCAGGTTGAAATGATCCAAGAGGATATATTTAAGGATATTACACACACCTTTGACACCTTTCAGTCCATCCAAAAAGCATGTGCACCAGTTTTTGAGACATTAGAAGCTGAAAATCTTTAGCATTTGTTAAAATGCTTGTGGAAATCAATGGGGGCATGACCCATGTGATATTTCAATGCTTCCATTGATTTTCACCAGAAATGTGAATAATGGAACTGTAACATGTTTCACTTCCTGTATATAAAAAAAAAAAAAAAAAAACATCTAAGTGCTTCATAGATGGATTGAAAATATCCCCAATTGACTTTGTGACAAATCAGATGTGCTTCTAAAAATAAAATAAATAAAAAGAGGACTATCCAAACCTGCAACCTGTATTGTGATGAGAAAATAGGCTATATCCTTTATCTGTCTCATAGGATTGGGCTTGTGGTATGAGACTTATCAGAGCTAAGATGGTAATATTGTGGGTTACTATCGTGATATAATGCCTCACAGGCACATCAAAGAAGAAAGAACTATAGATATATTGCTCTCACTAACTTTATGAACATCGACTGATGCATGTGAATGGGAATGTATATTATATGATTTCAAAATATATATACCAGTACCAGTATAACACCACAAAAGCATAGAACCAAGGTTTCATTTAGTGCTTGCTTCACATAATTGTTCTATGACAATGGAAAGCAGGAACAAATTTATAATTGGTTTCATTAGGTGAAAATACATTCAAGTGTATATTACAGTGTGTGGGCGATAGTGTACTATACTGTGGCACTCTAATCAGAGTGAGCGTTCTGTAGACACTGCTGCTCAAGACCAGAGTATGTGGACAATGGCCGCACCCAGACGTTTCCATGAAGACAACCCCTTATCTTGTCTCGGTCAGACAGAGAGGATTGTGTGAACAGATGTGATGAAGACTTCCATTCTTTTATATGTTACGGGTTGGAATGATCACACAGGATAATCACAGAGTAGCTTATAGTTCTAATAACCTTAATCCGAGGATTGGTAATATCCAGGATAGTATTACAGATGTGGAGTAAATCCTTTCTTTCTACGTTTTTATTTTCCTTTATTTATTTTTTTACACACGCAATAACTGTGAAATACTTGAATACTCACACCTTGCAGGACATTTAAGAAACAATGCAAACTGCTAGACTAGTTATTTGCTTCATATTGTAAAGGCCATTGTCCACCAAACATCACTTTCTTAGCAAGCTGTGGCCATGTGCTGCTGGTTGGGCTCCAAGCGGCTCCCTATTGAAATGCACTGCTCTTCTGTCTTTCAGCACAGATTAGCACACTAATCGAACATTCTGCCCTCAGAAGTGTTTCCCTCCCTATTACTGTAGGAACGAGCAAAAGGGCCGCAAGATATAAAACTAACGTTCCCTGGTGGACATGCAGAGTCGTGTTGCTGAAATAATACATTAGTTCCCCTTTTTTTTATCGCCATAGTCATTATTGAGCATTACAATCCACAGTAAATGCAGGACATTACTAAATACCTTGAGAACTGGTATTCCCTTGCTTGTGAATAGAGATATGTTATTTACACAGAGCAGGGGCGGATTTAGGATTGTAGGAGATCCGGGGCTTAGCCCAGATCACAACCTTTAACTTATACCACCACCTTAAAGCGGACAAAAGGCACTAGAGAACACTTAAATTCACACCCTTTAATTATTGAAGCAAACAATAATAATTGTTTGCAGACATAAAGCATAAAATAGATAGCAGCAAAATAGACAAAGTCAAGGTAAGACATAGAACATTAAATCACATCGTTTTTCATATTAGGATCTAAGATCTAGGGTTAACTCGCCAAACGTTGAGCGCCAGGACCAAAAGTGACCAAGATTGTAATTTTTGTTATAGTCATGCTCCACCTGCCTTGTTCTATAAGGTTTTCGTGTTTTGATAAATAAATCTCAACATTTGAAAGAAATAGAATAAAATAATGCAATAGTGCGTTGCAATAAAATAGTTATCATCGTATTTTTTCGGGAGGCCGGTAAGGAGTGCATTACAGTAGTCCAGTCGGCTTGAGATAAAGGCATGGATCTGGTTTTCAGCGTCCTTTTGATTTATAAATGGCCGTACTTTAGCTACGTTTCTAAGGTGGAAGAATTATGTTTTTTCTCAACTTGTTGATTGTGATTTAAAGCTTAGGTCTGAGTCTACCATAACACCAAGACTTAACTCACTCAAATACAGTTAGCAGCTGGATAGACTACAGATGGAAATTAGCTTCTGCTAAATCTGGTGCAAACATATTTTCATGTAACAATGATTAATTGTCAAAAAAAATAAAAATAAAGTACTTTTTTTTTCTTTTTTTTAAGTAGATTTGGGGCTTTTCAGAAAACATTCAGGGCTTGAGCCCAAGTAGCCACCCCCTAGCCCCGCCCCTGACACAGAGCCTGCTTTATCTTTGCCATGTCTCTACCATTTAGGGGCCAGCCAGTCCTGTTATTACGCCAGTGAGCTTGCTGCTTCTCCTATAAAATGCTGTTTTAAGTTGTTCTTCAGTATTTCACGCTGCTCCCATGAAGGATAGCTTCCAAGCAGTAGCATCAAAAGGAATAACGTTCTGAAAGCAACAGAGAATATCCAACCGGGGATCCAAGAAGGCATGCTTTTTTTCTTTTTCCCCCTTCGCCTGCTCTGCACAACTTTACTCATTGTCTCATTACAGGAGATCAAACTCATCAGATTTCGAGGCAAATATTCAACAATTATGCAAAACGAGACGTGGGATCTGGTTCAATGCAAAACACAAAGGCTCTGTGTAAAGCTTTATTTAGGAAACGCAAACAGATTAGAGCCCGAAGACCAAGGTTTTCACGCTTACATGCTCGACTGAATGAATACCACCAGGTGCACATCTGGATCGTCCCGCATGCACGATGCGTCTGAGCTCGGAAATGGCATTGAACTATCAAAGTGCATGTGCCACATGATGTACATTAGATATAGATGTACGGTAGCTATAGATGTAGATTACATTATGCGTGGCAGCAGCCCAGCATGCCTCGAGGATCATCGTGTTTTCCTTCAAAAGCAAACTAACCCTTTCCATGTGTGTGCTTACACACACGCATGAGTGTATTCATGTGAGTGTGTGTGTGTGTGTGTAGGTGTGTGTGTGTGTGTTGGGGCATCTTTCATTTACTCATGCTCTGATATGAGTCCCTTTCAGGGGACGGTTTGGTGTCAAAGAATTCCACAAACACCCTTTGACAGTCGGGAGCGCGTTGTATTAAAACAAGGCAAAAATCCGGCGGGAAAATCCCCCTAATCTTTTGATCCCGATATCTGTATTTGGAGACTCCGAGGACAGCAGGATACTGTTAATCTGCTTTTGTTTGACTGGGGCTGCAGGAGGCTTCTAGACAGAATGACACTTTCAGATCCACGGAGGCCACGCGGTATGTGTGCCCGCTATAATAAGAGACAAGCTTAAAGGGGGTGGGGGTTGGAGATCGTTCAATCAGGGTCTGTGAATACAAACGACCAGTGTTGGGACAAACGAAGTTACTTTTTGCCGCAACTAGTACTCTAACGCATTACTTTTGAAATTCAGTAACGCTACTTACGTTACTGAATGGTTTGTTAGTTCGTTACTGCGTTCTTTTTATGTAGATTCATAGCGAGCGTCCTTATTTCGCCTGCGTTTGTTTTGTTTACTGTAGACTGAAAGGCGCTATATAAAACGAAGTATTATTATTATTATTATTTCTTTCCGTAGCCTCATTCTGGTTTTCGCACTTCTGATTGGCCACTGACGTTCTGAAAGAAATAGACGCTCTCTACAGTAAACAACAAGAGGACGCTCGCTATGAATCTACATAATAAGAACGCAGTAATAATAACGAACTAACAAACCATTTAGCAACTACTTGGAGAGATAATTAATATACAACATGGAAACGAGATAAAGAACATGTTTGAAGGGCTGCTGGAGTCAACTGGACTAACGTTACATCTCGACCACCGCAGACTGGTGACGGTGAGTGCAATGTGTTCACTGAAACTCAAGATCAACGGATTTTGACTGTCTGTACGAAATCTGCCAGGGAATCTCATAATACTAATCAAACAATATAAATATAGTCCTTTCATGCACAATTGATATCCTAACTATTCTAACGTTGCAATGCTTTGATTGATATCTTAAACAACGCTGCAAGATGGTTATGAATGAATTAATGAATGGATGAATGAATGAATGAATGAAAACTTTATTTAACAGATTGCAGAATGGGTACAATACAGTACGGCTCAATACATACAATTGTTAAGGGGATGCAGACCTGAGAAAGACGTTTGTCTTGTTTCCATCAGGGTCCCCCATTTTCAATTCATATAGACATTTATGACATACACAACATACATGACATTTATGGCATAGGGACATATAGGTATTTTGTACTGATACATTTGTGACATAAGCGGTATTCAAATATACAGTACTGTTACCCCTAGATCCTGACAGAGTATATACATATGATGGGGAGGGGACTGTACATTAGGAGGGGGTGGGTGGGTGGGAGAGAAATATACATACAGCGGGGAGGGAATATATAATGAAACGCTCTAGACCACATTGCTTAGCAGAGTTCGGTGATGTGAATGGAAACTGTCAAGTTGATCAACCGATTTTGAGTATATGGGGCATGGGACTTGAGCAATTATTTATTTTTTTTTAAATAACTAAATAGTTACTTTTCACAGTAACCCAAATTACTTTTGGGTGTAAGTAACTAGTACAGTAACGAAGTTACTTTGAAATGAAGTAACTAGTAAAGTAACTGAGTTACTATTTTTCAGTAACTAGCACAACACTGCAAACGACAACGCTCGTTCCAGAGCTAGATACCGGGGGGAGGGGGGGAATTCTGATCCACGTTGATCCATTAAGATTCACGCCCCGGAGGCGGCTAGGTGGTGCAGTGAGCAAGGCGCTCACCTCCAATGCTGGAGACGCTGGGTTTGAGCCCAGCTCTCCACATTGCTTTCAGTTTGGCTGGTCGTCCATACTAATACATTTGGCAGTATTAGGGGGTGGGAAACTGATGGGTGGGGATCGGACGTTGTGGACAGCGACTCCTACAGGTCGGTTGGTGCGCCTGCGCAGTAGAATCAGGAAGCGACGGGGGCGGCGTCTCTCCAAAGCGCAGACCCCTGACGCTGGAAGATCGCGCTGTGCAGGTGAAAAGATGCGACGGCTGCTACCTCGAGTACCGGAGGGGACTCGTGCAATGTATGGCTTACACGTCCACACTACAGCCAGCTTGTGGGAGGCATGAAACAGCGTTCGAGATAGGGGAGGGTTGAATTGGACGATACGAAATTGGGATGGGAGAAAAATAGAAAATGGGAGAAAAAGTGGATAAAAAAAAAAAACAGATTCACGCCCCGGGTGGCGCTGGCCTGACAATGAAGGAGAGATTGATTTTGCAGACTTTACAGAATGTTATTCTCTCTTGAGCGTGAATACACCAACATCCTAAATTACCTCTGAGATTAAGGTTTGCTCCTGGATGTCAACCGGGAAAATCATGAAGAATCATCATGTATGGGGCGTCTGGGTAGCGCAGTGGAGACTGCACTTGCCTACCACCGCAGAGACTCTGGGATCGAATCCAGCTGTCAGCGGTACCTCCGGCTTGGTCAGTCGTCCCTACTAACACAATTGGCAGTGTTAGCGGGTGGGAAGCCGGCGGGTTATGTCTCCTGGTCGTTGTAAACTGCGGTTCCTACTGGTCGGCCGGGGCGCCTGTTCAGCAGGGAGGGGATCGGGGGGAAATAGTGTGAACCTCTGCACGCGTTACATTCCTCCAGTGAGAGTACTCGCTGTCAGGTGAAAAGAAGCGGCTGGCTGACTCCACATGTATCGGAGGACGCATGTGGTAGTTCTACACCCTCCCTAGGCCGACAGTGGGACAATACGCACAACGACCAGGAAGAGAATTGGCATAACGACTAAATTGGAATGGGAGCAGAATTCAGAAAAAGTAAATTTTTATTTATTTTTTTAATAATCATGTATGAGGGATGCCTTGATTAGATACCACACAGGAACAGGGTGCTAGCCGGTACAGTATCATTGAATTTGCAGAATACTGAAATCCGATATTAACTCATTCAACGCCAGTCAGGTTAACTCGCCGACCGTTCAGCGCCAATCACGAGTATAGTCAGGTTTTAATCGTTATTTATTTTATTAGCGATATCCATTCATTTTCATCCATCCAGCCTGATGTTATCATTGGGAATGGGTCTGAGCTCGCAAAATGGCAAATACCGCCGCCTATGCCTTCCATCTGGTATTCCACTCCATTAGGAATGGTGTAGTTTCTTTTCTGGGACGATCCGAGCCATGCGGGCAGGGTTTAAATACTCAGGTGAGGCAGGCCTATACAACGATGGTATGGAACAGTAACCCCGACAGCCCGTTCATGTGTAACGCTCGGTAATGTGCAACGGACCTCCATGAGCAGTATTTGGAATGGCGATCAGATAATTGGATTATTTCTTTTGCATTACATCAGATATTCATCAGACTCTATTTCTTTCTACCGCAATCGCGGCTGTCTGTGTGTGGCTGTATGCCGTTGAGTGCAGGAGGGGACTGGGGGAGCCTCGCGCTACGAGGCCCTTTTCATTCTTGCATGAGGAAGGATAATAACGATGATCTAGCGTTGATTTCAGGATGATTAGATAATCAGGCGAAAAATTAAAACGTGTTTAGTGTATTCCACTAAAGGGCTATTATCCCGTCTTTTCCTGGGATTACTAAGAATCACCAAAACTATATTCATATTCAAAACGGTATAACACGGAAATGTACGGATGAAAAAACAATCCGTTTTGTACTTGTTGACTGGAAGCTGACGGGTGTATTAGACCCATAGCTATAATATAAGATATATTTTAAGCACTCGCAAATCTTGCAGTCCCCCCATTGATTAAAGCGGTGGCGTTCTGGGCGGTCAGGTGGCGTAGCAGAGATTGCGTTCGTCACCAACCCCGGAGACGCTGGATTCGCCTGTTCGAATCCAGCTCACAGCTCCGGGGTTGTCACCAGCTTGGCTGGCCGTTCACACTAATACAATTGGCAGTATTAGAGGGTGGGAGAAGCTGGCGGGGTGGGTCCGGGTCGTTGTAAACAGCGACTCCTACAGTTCGGTCGGGGCGCCTGCTAAGCGCGGATAGGATCTAAGGGCGGTAGTGTGATCCTTCCACGCGTTACACGCTCTCAGTGAGAGTCCGCGCTGCCAGGTGAAAAGAAGCGGTTGATTGGCTAGACGTGTGTCGGAGGAAGCATGTGATAGCCTCCACTCTTCCAGACCGACTGTGGGGGGTAAGTGCGCAGCGACCAGGAAGGGGATTGGGAATTGGCATAACGACTAACATTGGGATGGGAGAAAATCAGAGGAAAAAGGAGGGGGAAAAAGATTTTTAAAAAAGAGGTGGCGTTCTAGCGCCCTCTCGCGCATTAAGCGATGGCGCAGGATGAGTTAAAAGTAGGGCTGTCAAAGTTAATGCTTTAATTTTGGAGATTAATTAAAATTATTTAAAGCATTAAAATAAATTAATCTAGATTAATCTATGGAGTGAAACATCTTCAATTTTAACACTGCGGATATAAGAAAGAGGTCTAGCTGAGTCAATGTTGATGGTTTTGTATATATTGCACAGGAGAGAAACTGTATTCAAAGAAAGCTATTAAAATAGTCTTTGAATCTAAATATACTTTCTTTGTGTTGATTTTACATTAATTAAATATCTGTTACAAGCTTCGGTCTTAAGTAGAAAAATGCGATTTTTTTATCTAGATTAATTACCGAAAATTGTGAGATTAATTAGTAAAAGTAGTAAAAAAAAAATGTATCTATTGACAGCACTAGTTAAAAGCCATTTGTAACATGTGAAAACTTATTTTTTTATTTTTTGCACATATAATCATGTTAGATCTCTCTAATGGAGAACAATGTATTACATCTCAATAGTTTTAGTCTATTACCCCAGCATAATGGTCCATGTCAATACTGTTCAGTTAAAGTAATGTATTGGGCTGCTACTCTATATTGGCCAATAATGAAAGTTTAGGACTCCAAGCCAGTAACCATGCAATACAATAATGATGATGTGGTAGATACAACGTTGTCCCCTCCCTTATCTCTCACCCATCTCCCTTCACCCCCCCCCCCCCTCCCATTTCTTCAACTCACCCAACCCCCAGTCCCTTATTGCCCCCCCCCCCCCCCTCCCCATTATCTGAAAAAAAAATTAAATAAAAAATATATATATATCTAACCCTAACTAACCATACTGTCATGCACTTGTCCTAATAAACTAACCTACACTAGCACTCAACACTTTGATGAACATTGTTACTCAGCTGATAGAGTTGTGCCCTTCCTGATGGCTTGTCGTACAGAACTTGTAAGTCGCTTTGGATAAAAGCGTCAGCTAAATGACTAAATGTAAATTTTTAAAGATAAGAGTGTTCCCCCAATGTGAGTGAGGTATCTTAGGTGCTTGTTACACTAGTGTTTTTGTCGTCGTTTTTTGAATACGTTTGATGTCCCTTTTACACAGAAATGCGTTTTTTGGCGGATACGTTGTGGCCCTAGCTGAACCGCTAAATTGTGTTTGCGTTTTGGAGTAGCGCCAAAAACTCGCCGACAACAGTCGTGTAGTCTGCACGGAGCCGTTGTTGCGAAAACGCCCATGCGCAGTAGATACCATCTGCGTGCCCTTCCGGTGACAGCAAGCTGTCCCAAATAGCTGCAGCTACCATGTGTTGTCAAGTTATTGGGTCTCATTCTCGAACGTAGTTACGACAAAATATTTCGTCTTAGCCAGATTTCTGCCTATTTAAGACATATTAGGGCTGGGAATGGGAGTCCTCAAATTTTCCTGAGATCTTATTTGAGAGCAGATCCAAGAGTGCTGAGGAGCACACTTAAATATGCTCTCAGCCCACGATCAAATCTCATGATTGATTGACTAATTTAAAACGTTATTACAACTTGACAGACTGTGTTCTCATAGTGATTCCTTCACGTCAACACTACAGGCCTCA
Organism: Notolepis coatsorum; assembly: GCF_963971535.1. Classification (NCBI taxonomy): domain Eukaryota; kingdom Metazoa; phylum Chordata; class Actinopteri; order Aulopiformes; family Paralepididae; genus Notolepis; species Notolepis coatsorum. The sequence continues at coordinate 3,875,919 of NC_140173.1, read as the reverse complement.
TTGGAATTAATTACTTAATCATAATTAAAATAAATATGACAATATTTGTATGATAAGAAATTACGTTATTTGATGTCGGAAAAATAAATAATAGCATACACACACTGCAAATGACTCGGAATAAATAAATACATCAGCCACATAATTCTGTTATAATTTTATTGTTGTTCTTATTTATAGTTTGGGACATTTGCTTATTGTATACATTATAAGAGCCAGTGGATAAACATTCCACTGCTCATCTTACCGGTATGATGTTGCGTGTGACAAATAAACCTGACCTTGCAGGTGAACTTGAACAGCAATCATGTACATTGAAGCCTGGCATCCAATTAACAGTGATTAATCGCGCCATGCTTAAAACTTATGGTCAACTCTGCACCCAAGGCTTACACACACAATTATGGGTAACGTCCAGCATAATTATGCCCGATACGAACGCGCAATGAATAAGGTGCGCCAGTACAGGGACCACGCTGATCTCTTCGCCGAGAGTGACGCGTACCTGCTGGGACGCTTCAAGCTGTCAAGACCTGTGCTAATGGAGCTGTCCGAGACGCTGGAGCCACCACTGAGGAGCCAGACCAGACGCTCCAACCCTGTATGCTCCTCGAACAAGGAGACGCAGGAGACGCATGGCTAATTGGTAAGTATCTGTGCGTATAGAATTGTTCTTGCACCAGTATAGGCTTCTATTCCTCTAATGACTTGTTTTATTAGGAGACCGTGGATATGCACTGGCCCCATGGCTGATGACCCCAGTCGCCAACCCTCACGCCGCGCAGGAGGCGGCGTATAACGAGCGCCATGCGCGCACCCAGTCCACCGTGGAGCGCACAATTGGGTCAATAAAGAGACGCTGGATGTGTTTGGACGCAGCAGGTGGCAAGCTGCTGTACAAGCCGGATAAGGTGTGGATGAAGACAACAGCTGATAAATTGTTTTGGCCGTGCCGTGTTAAAACATGTATGAGTGCCCACCTCAGCCCAATACAATCATATGTTGCATGTCATTTATTGTGGCTTATTTATTCTTTCCAGGTGTGTACGATTATCATGGCCTGCTGCGTCCTGCACAACATTGCGGAGAAGCGTGGTGTCCCGCTACCCCTCCAGCCACCTCAACAACCACCTGACCAGGACATGCATCCAGACCCATTAATGGGCCCGGATAATAGGCGTGCTGTCTTAGTCCGACAGCAATTAATTGCACGCATGTGAATAGATTATTCACATGCGTGCAATTAATTCCTATTTATAGGTGAATTAAATCTGGACCTGAATTCGACTTGCTTGCTTCTGTCATTATTCGATGCAGTTTACAATGTATACCAATAACTAAACACATCACTCAGTAATACTCAAAGGGTGTCAGGGATGTTTATTGTGGGTGCCCCTGTAACCGGAGCTGACGCTGCTGAAAAGAACCCCCTTATAATTCTCCACTCCCGATATCAGTACCTGAATTAATGAATGGAAACTTTATTAACAGATTGCAGAATTTACAATACAGTACAGCTCAATACACACAATTGTTAAGGGGATGCAGACCAGAGGAATACGTTTGTCTTGTTTACAAGGGATCCCCACCTCCATTTCAGCATTGGTGAAATTCCTACGTCGTTGCTTAGAGGCAGGTGCGCCTCTTCCTACCGTGTCAGAACGGCGCTTTGACATTTCAGCGAGGGTTTACACACTGCCCATTGACTGCTTTATAAGGACTGTCGGGGGCGTGGTTTGTATGCAAATGAGCTGAACGGGAACACGCTTTGGAGTTTACGACAAAATGCCATTCTCCAAGCAGATATCAGATCATATAATTTCTGCGACCGTTTCAGCCACTTAAGACATATCTCCAGCACGTTCAGGACTCAGAGTGTACTTGTCATAGATTATGTCTCAGTGGTTCCAAGATAAGTCTTCCAGAATATATATTTGAAAAAATTTCGGGAATGAGACCCATTGTTATAAGGACCCCAGTCCAAGCTACAACAGTCTGCATTTGTTTGTATTGAGCCGTATTGTATTGTACCCATTATGCAATATGTTAAATAAAGTTTACATCCATTCATTCTGCTAGCATTACCGATTGGTTGGCTAACATGAGCTAGCATTAGCTATCAGACCATGTTAGCTCAAAGCTCCTCTTTCAACTTAACAAGCATTAAACAAAATGGCCCAGTCATCTATTCACCTTTGTTTAATACACACAGCGTTGTCTCTAATGTTATCTAACTACTGATAGCTCCCGATATCATCAGTTTGGTGCTGGCTAACTAGCGTGAGCTAACGTTAGCTTCTAGCCACAATGCTATATTGTTATAATGGCATATTCCATTGACGTTAGCATGCAGCTAACTGTAGCTACCGATCTTTTTTTAGACTAAACTATCCGCTCTTGGTGGTCACTTGTGTTAATGTTAGTTTTGTTTCATCAACAAATGACAGGCAGAACACACAGTGAATGTATCCGTTTTGTTTATTGCACTTTTATTAGACTTTGCTGAATAAGAATTGCTGCATTGGGTAAAATAGGCAAAGATGGTGGCGCCCATAGGCGCCCGCCTTGTTGACATGTTCTTTGCAGGAAGTGTATTGGCACATTCAAGTTCTGATTGGTTGAAATTGCCTTCATGTTCGCCACCTACTGCCACCTACTGCTTTGGCAGTGTACTACATCACTGTGCTCAGGTGACAAAAACGAAAGTGTGACTCAAGGCTGCTACGTTGCGGCGAAACTCATCTGACAATGAAACGAAAATGAAACAAAAGGTGTAACCGGCGCCTTAGAGCGTTTTCACACCTGTAGTTTGTTTGCTTTGTTCCGATTCAGGGAGACACAGGGACTATAATGATACAATGTTGCACTTGTCCCTTAGTTCGTTTGTGTTCACATGGCTGTGTTAACAGCGGACCAAAACAAACGCATGCGCGAGCAAACTGTCACTCATTGGTCAGATTTTCAGGCACATAAAAGTCTATTCGATCATGTCTCCAGCACCCCCACAGCCGTACAGTAGCGGCCCGTACTATCTACTGTTGGGTGGTCGCAGGGGGTTCACGTTAGGTTGAGTTGAAAATGTAACGTTAATAAATGCTCTGGAGCAATCTCTCTCTCTGTCTCTCGGATCAATCCAATAAAATAATTAACACATGTATATGTTGTCATTTTAAACAACTCATCATTCATTCATTCATACATTATGCATCAGCAGCAGCGAAATTAATGTTATAGTTCACAACACAGCAGCGCGTTTTGAAGCGCTATTATCATCTCAGCAAGGCAGCACCGTCAATACTTTCCGTAGCCGCATTTCTCGGAGACACAGAGAGAGCGAGAAAGAGAGCGAGAGAGAGATACTCACTGTTTAGTTTAAACGTCCAGGGCAGGAGGGCTTGATAAAGTGTATAATCCACTGTCCCACAGTCCCAGTCAGACTGTTGATGTATATCCAGACTACTGTCCAGACTGCATCCGCCATATTATAGCTTCTTGTTAGCCAAGTGTTAGCTTAGCACCACACAACACAAGTACTGTGATGAGTTCTTTGCCCATTTCCGCGTCGAACAGACTGCAAACTACCTGGCGTTCTATCGCCATGTTCTAAGACAAACTCTTAACCAACTTTGAAAGAGTGCCTAAGCTTAACCGTCGAAAGAACTTGCTGTCACGCTCTAAGACAAATAGCTGCATCACAACAACACAACTAGTATCTACCAACCTAGAAACCTAGAAACTGGCGTCGGCCAATCAGAGAGCGTCTCCGCGAAATGCGGCTACGGAAAAAAAAAATTTCGTCGGCCAATCAGAGAGCGTCTCCGCGAAATGCGGCTACGGAAATCATAGACGCTGCTAAGGCTGCTTGCCTAGACCGCTTCAAATCGCGCCCGGCTTCCATCATAAACATCATATTTCAACGCACAGCGCGTTACGCACTGATTGGCTGCGACGGATACAGCGATGAAACAATGCACGCTGTGCACGCGCACTCAGAGTGCTATTGCGTCTAGCCCGAGACGAGAGAAATAAGGCTAGGAGAAATGCGGCTACGGTAACGGAACGTGAGTCACTTCCTGTTCAGGAAAACGATTATTTATATTTGATATTATTAACGTTATATTGTGCATTGGAAACACAAACATACTTAAAATGAGTAAATATTATTCATTTTAAACATGTTTATATTATTTATAGGGCTATAAAACAAAAAACAAAAAAAATATTTCTTGTTCATCTCTCTTTTAACCAGGGTTAACCAGGGGGGTCGGCGCCCGGGCGCCCCTAGTGGTGAGCCACCACTGCAGCCGTAGCTGCAACCACTTACATCACGTAGGGCTGGGCGATATGGCCTAAATATGATATCACGATATTTTCTGACCTTTCGGCGATACACGATACACATCACAGTGTTTTTCTTTTTTACCCCAAACAATTCATTATGAGGCTTACCAAGACAGTATTTGAGTTTGCAAGCTAACATTAAAGACAAAATAAAATACCCATGCATTTAGCATTTTTATATTATATATTAGATTTAGATTATTGGATTATTAGATTATATATTGCATATATTTAGCAATGAGATATTATATGATTTAGATATGAAATATGATGAATTGAAAATGGGGGACCCTGATGTAAACAAGATGAAAGTCTTTCTCTGGTCTGCATCCCCTTAACAATTGTATGTATTGAGCTGTACTGTACCCATTCTGCAATATGTTAATAAAGTTTTAAATCAATCAATCAATCAATAGCATTTTAGCATTTTTATGAAACTACTGTATATTTGTATGTCTCTAAATGTTTTGATGAATTGAAAATGGAGGACCCTTATGTAAAAAAGCCGAAAGTATTTTTCTGGTCTTCATCCTCCTGTACTGTATTGTACCCATTCTGCAATCTGTTAATAAAGTTTTCATTCATTCATTCTGACAGAAAACAGAATAATTTTGATTGACAGTCGAGTCTGCCAATTACGTCACACCGCTTGCACCAGCCCTGCTGTTCTTAGCACCAATCGGCAAGCGCTATTCGTTTTTGACTTCCTGAATGTCCTCCATTGATTTTGACGAGTGCTGACTAACTAAAGCTACTAACATTAGCTCCCTGCGGCCGACGAGTAGGAGACCAGTGCTCCGCAGGATGACTAAACGAGACATAATGATTTTACTGCAACGAATGTTATAATAAAAGCCTTTCCATACATCTGTCTGATTGAAAACTTTATTAACAGACTGCAGCATGGGCATATCTCAGCACGGGCTGAGATATGAACGAGTAACGTGTGGACCAGATTAACGCGACACAATCCTCTTGGGCAAAACATCACGATATCCACGATACGTTGAAAAAGTGTATCGTTAATGAACTGTAGCCGATATTTATATAATACCGTCATATCGCCCAGCCCTAACATCACGGCTCTCATCCACATTCATTCATATGCTCCCCCCGCTCTCTCCTCCCCGATTTCAATGTAACGCGGAAGTGCAGTGGTCTAGCTAACTTTACCGATCTAGCTGCCTAAAGACTACAAACTGATCCCACCCACAATTCAATGCGAAAGCGTCATCATGCAACGCGTATACAGTACGGCAAGTGAGTTGTGTCGGTTTGTTAAGTCGATTGCATTCTCACAGCGTACGAGTCGCTTCGGGTTCGGTTGGAAGTGCGCTGAGACTACCCTCTCTAGGCGGTCTCGGCCCGCTTGTTTAGTTCCGCAACAGAATGTGATTGCTGTGTTCCAGTGGTGCAGTCCTAATATGGGAACTGGTAACACGCCACGCGCACGCGCGGGTACGTGCATGCGCACAGAACTGATTTATACACACACACACGCACGCACACACACACGCACACACACACACAAGCGCATATACGCAAGTGCAATCTTTCTATCATACAAGCTCTTCTTGCTCTCTATTTGTGTGAATGTGCGCGTGGAAAGCTGGCGCGCAGCACAGACGATTGATTCAATATCATAAGCAGGTAGACCCCCATCACGAATTCCGAGCCACATTAGTATTCACCTCCACTGCCTGTGTCACACAGAATGAAGGGGGAGATGCATTCAGATAGCCAACACCCAGACACTTAGTCTACCTGCGCTTTTTGTTATGTAAAACGGTGGCCGGGTACTAGTCACAACGAATGGATACAGCGCATTTTTGTGCGCGCGTACACGCGAGTACACATCCGTGCGCGATCGCGCGTACTTCTGCCTCAGTGATCTGGTAACACGGCGTGTAACCGGGTGTGACCGCGACTGCACCACTGCTGTGTTCACATATGCCCAAATTAACCGAAATAGGGGGTAAACGCTCCAGGTTCCGGAACAACAGCTCCAAACGAGCTAGGTGTGAAAACGCCCTTACTTCCGGGTTTCATAGCTAGTTACCCAGTGTGAGAGCCTTCCAGCCATTCTCTGACTATTTTGTATTTGATACTTTCATTCTGAGTTAATAAATTGTATTAACCGGATGTCCACTGACTGAGTAAGTTATTACAGCTTCAAATGTGAGGGTATTGGTGTTAAATACTAACAATACCCATCCTCCCTATGCACACCTCATCCCTAGAGACAAACTAACTAACTAACTAACAAATTAACAAGTGGAGTTTTCTCATAACATTGCTTGCCATTACAACCCTTTCTCTCTTATTTTAAACACTTATTTCATGGTGACTTGACTCGTGACTTGCTTGACCTGAGCAATGACTTGACTTGTCTTGCTTGATATTTATCAGTGACTTGACTTGACTTGCTTGAGTGACTTGGCACTTTCTTAAGACTTGACGGTTAAGACTTGAAACGTGCACATGTGTAACTTACTCCCACATCTGATATACAGTGTGTGTGTGTGTATATTATACTGTATATAAAGTCCCTCTGAATACTGTGATTTTTCTTCTAATGTAGCCTACAGATACAGCACGTAAATCACTGGATTTCTGTCCCATTTTGCCCAATCCGTTACTAATAAAGGGCCCCATACCTCACTGCCGTACAGTGCAATCGATTCAATGTTTGCCTTCTCCTTGAGTTCCTTTACAGATGAACAGAAATTTCTAGTGGAACTGATTTGTAAACCTAGATAACCTAATAATAGTAACAGTGTTTCCCACAAGATTTTGTGAGACTGTGGTGGGTGAACCTCGGTCCCTCTAGGGGGGTCTATTTTTATCTGTCTATATCTCTGTATCTCTCTCGCTCTTTCATTCTTTCTTTCTAAATATATATAATACTATATATATATATATATATATATATATATATATATATATATATATATATATATATATATATATATATATATATATATATATATATATATACAATACAACAATATGGAATACCAACAATACTTCAGTCTGTGTGTGTGTGTGTGTGTGTGTGTGTGTGTGTGTGTGTGTGTGTGTGTGTGTGTGTGTGCGTGAGTGCGTGCGTGCATGCGTGTGTGCGTGTGTGTGTGTGAGTGGGTGAATGTGAGGCTGCCTTGAGTGGTCAGAAAACTAGACAACGTCCATTTACCATTCACCATAGACTACTTTCAGTATTAATTTGTATCCCTCATTGACCAACCATTGTAACCAAATGCATACCTACATGTATGACCTATATCTATCTACTACTTTTGGATATGAGCATTTTTTCAATAAGTATGGATGCCTGAACACAGAATGACACCAGTATCACTGACTACCACGGCAATCCTATAGACAATTATTCTATTTAATAATAATAATTATAATAATTATTATAAATGTCTCTCTCTATATCTATATCTCTGTGGCGGCACGGTGGTGTAGTGGTTAACACTGTCGCCTAGAACACGCCCTTTTTTTTGACAGGTTGGTTTGAATTTGACAGCGCGCGGAAGCTTTGAGTTTGATAGTGAGATAGTTGGTTAAAGTGAGTATAGAGTAAGTAGTATATTGTGTATATAGTGTTATATTGTTTTTTGTATAGTGTAGTTTCCCCCAACGGCTTTTAGCTGTTTGGGGGAAATTGACGTTTGTCTCGAGGCTCGGACGGGAAATCATGGCAACAAACATTTCGAACGGCGGGCGGATTCTGAGACAGACGGATGAAATGAATGAACGAAAATATGAGTTAAGATTAACAGTTGAGGTGGACATTGAGGGGCCTGATAGAGTCACAATGATGGAGCTTTTGAGGGCGATAAAGTCGGAGTGTGGGACAGTCATTGGATGTCGATACAAGACGCCCAAGAAGTATGAAATCATGTTGATGGATGAGAAGGTGAAGGAGAAACTAATGGACGGTTTTAAAATCAAGGACAGTAGGATAATGGCAACAGAACTGTCGAACGATGAGGTTTTCGTCTCTTTTTTGGGTCTGCCTTTATACATAACGGATGAGGACATTCTCGAGAAACTGAAGCTATGGGGAGTGGCGGCGGTAACGCAGATCAAGAGAAGGACGTGGCCTGGAACAGACATTATAGACGGCACAAGGTTCGTAAAAGTGAAGTTCACTGAGTATGTCAAATCCCTGCCGTATTCGACCCGGTTTGAGACTCAACAGGGGATGGAACATTTTAGAGTGATCCATAATAGGCAGGTGAGAGTTTGTAGGCTGTGTCTTCAGCCTGGTCACGTCCTGAGAGATTGCCCGGACTTTAAATGTCACAATGTGCCCAGCAAGGACACTATGCTAGAGAGTGTGACACTGAACGAAAGTGCAGGGGATGTGATTAAAAGTACGCGCAGTGTACATGCACGGCCTGGAAGCGCTACGAGGAGCAGGGTACGAGAGGTGAGACCGGTGGGGCTGCCAAGAAAAGTGGAAACGACGGAGGAGAAGCCACTGAGACGGAGAAAACAGGTGGAGAGGACGAGGGTGAGGCAGTAGCAGATGATGAAGACGAAGGAGAGGAAGAAGACGAAGAAGACGAAGGAGATGATGAAGCGGAGGAGGATGAAGAAGAGGAGGAGATCACGCAGACCCCAGATGGAGATCAAGTGGAGACGGCGACAGGGGAGAGCGCAGAGCTGAGTGCGCGTCAGAGTGAACAGGAGAGTGACGGCCCTAGCACACAGCACACAGATGACGAGGAGAAGGAGCTGACAGCGTGGCAGAGAGAGAGAGAGGACACAGCAGGCCTAAATGAAAACATAGATGGTTTTGATTCGGGACTGCTGAGGTCACTGAAGTCCATGGAGAGACAGCTGGGATCCGGAGCATCTACAGGCGAAACAAGAGTTACTGGGTCTGGGCCGCGGACCCGGGGAGGCAGCGCTGGAGGGCGAGGAGGCGGCAGAGCGCATCTGGAGGCGCGCAACGAAAGGGACGCGGCAGAGGGAACGTCTACATGTGCGGAGGAGAGGAAGAAGAGGGAAGGGTCTATAGGAGACTCAGAGGGGTTGCCAGGGACCGGGGAAGAGGTGGGGGCTACATCAGAGGACTCTGGGGAGATGGACACCAGCCCATCATCTATCAACCTACTGAAAAGAAAATCAAGAGAGGAGAGAGGTGCTAAAGGGAGGTGTATTAAGAAGGTATGATAAGGTATGATATATAGGATAATCAATATATTTTTCGTCATGTGTGCTGCCATCACTGTAACATCGCTTAATGTGAATGGACTGAGGAACAAAACTAAAATTGAGCAGGTGATATCGACTTTTAATACAGATATAGTGATGCTGCAGGAAACGTGGTGGACGGAAAATATAATGAATGATGTGAAAAGAAAATGGACTGATGTATTATATGTAAATCATGGTACAGAGCGATCATGTGGTGTAGCAGTATTATTTAAAAAAGACGTAGTGGAAAATATAAAGGTAATATATGAGGACGCAGAAGGGAGGGTGATTATATTAGAATTTGAACATCAGGGAGTTTTGTTTAGATTAGAGAATATATATGCGCCCAATGTAGAGAAAATTAGGAAGGTTTTTTTTGAAGGGCTAAAGGTGCACATGAAGGGGAATTGTTTGTTTGTCGGTGACTTTAACACTTTGTGAAGTAGGTTAGATACTACGAGCAAGATTTTCAAGTGTGACACAGCTAGAAATACACTAACAGAAATAATGTCTGGTGTGGATCTAGTGGATATGTGGAGAGAGGAGAATTCTGGGAAAAGAGGGTTTACAAGGAAACAAGTGGTGGCGGGCTGCTTAAGGCAAAGCCGGATTGATCTATGTCTGGTTAAATGGGAAATACGGAATTACATTAACAATATAGAACAGACGTTTAATTTTTTGAGTGACCATGCGGCTGTGTGTTTTGATTTAGGAATAGAAATACAAGGGAGAGGTGGGGGTGTGTGGTGTTTAAATACAAGTGTACTGAGTGAGGAGAAATATCAAAAAAAGATATATGGGTATGTGAAAGCTGAAATGGAAAACCCAATGTTTAATGAAAATGTGGGTATGTGGTGGGAACAAGTTAAAATGAATGTAAAAAAGATAAGTATAAGATATACAAAGGCCAGAAATTATAAAAACAAAAGAGAAGAATGGGAATTAAAAGGGTTGCTAGCGGAAGAAGAGGAAAAATTTAAAGAAAATCCAGAACACAGTGCAGAGAAGTATACAGAGCTAGAGGCAAAGTGGGCAGAAAATGAAAGAAGAAAGTGCAATAATGAGGAGCAAGGCGAAATATGCCCTTGAAGGAGAAAGGAGCACCTCGTTTTTTCTAGGCCTAGAAAAAAGTAAACAGAGAAGGACATACATAAGAGAGCTAGAAAACGAAAAAGGGGAAAAAGTGAATGACTTAGTTGGAATATTGGATACAGTGGAATCTTTTTATAAAAAATTGTACAAGAGTGAAGGAGTGGATATGGAATGTGTGAACAATGTACTGGAAACTGTGAAAATGAGATTAGATGAAGGGGATAGAGTGATGTGTGATGGTGAAATCACTGAAAAAGAAGTGAGGGAAGCGATTCAGGGCTTGCAGACTAACAAAAGTCCTGGGCCCTCATTCATCAACGTGGCGTAGAATATGTTCTATTTCCACACGTAAGCACAGAATGTAGAATCAGTGCACGCACGAAAAAAACGGGATTCATCACACGTGCGTACACAGGTTCTACGCACACCTGTCTTGATAAATATGACTTTGATCCTACGTTTGAGCTCGTGCACAGTTTTAAGTATTTGCATACCAGAACCGCCCCGATTAACCATATACGGTAATGGAATACCCCCATGAAATGTGGAAAAATGGACTAAGCCGAGGGAAGCGTGTTATGAGAACGGTGATGTCGGATATGATATCTATTAACCATTGCTGCCTGGGCAGCGCAAACACTAATAAAGACTGTGCTGGAATATGACTGCCTTTTCCCGTGTTGTTTGATTAATACCCAGGGATTAAAGTTCTCCTCAATTTTATTCCAAATCGCGATGGATTCTCCGTAAATTTTCTACCTGCTGCATATGATTTCTAGAGGCATACTACAATCTATTTTGATGTCAGTATTGGGTAGCCTATATAAACAATAATACGAGAGCATATACAAGAACAATGAATCTCACTGCATGTATGATGTAGCCTGCCTTTCAATACATGAACTTGAATTCCATCATGTTTGTGTGCGGGACTCACAAGGCTGTTGTCACAATGGGTGGTACCGGTACAGTAATAACAGTCCACACAATATCACGATGGACCATGCCATAGCCTATGTTCTATTAGGACATGATCTGTGACGACAAATGTTCTAGAATGTTTGATTAAGATATCATACTCTGACAGCATGCCTATGATCAACAAAAACGCGAACTTGAATCCCATCATATACATAGTCTGTCGACTATCTGGTGTCATTGCAATGCGTTTTTTATTCTTTCTTATACAGTAAAAAGGGGGAAGAACACTATATCGTGGGTGTTCATATGACTTGTATTCTGCTTACAGCTTCGAAATTCCACTTGTTTCGTTTAACGTAAAGCCTTTTAAATATAATCAAAACGTTCCCGTGTTTCTGCGGTCTGTGCGCAAAATAATAACGAGTTGAGCTACGCGGAGCGCAGTCAGTCAGTACACCCCGTATATTCCGATAACGCTATATAAACCATGCTGCATTCATTCTGAGAGAAAGATCTATTATTCCAAATGCTATTTATAGGGTTCTGACCATAATTACACTACTGTTGCTATTTTACAATGAACTATAATGAATTACGGTTCATACAGAACATGCCAGTGTTGAAACTAATGCACAGAAGCTCATTTCCTTGTTGTAATAATATATTCTACCACTGGGCGTCAGCTAAGTGTGCTCCGAGCTGTGCGTACACATAAGCACGAAGTGAAGTTCAAGTTGAAATTGATGAATCCCACTCTTTGCTTAGAAATGGTTGTACGCACAGGTTAAGCACAAATCTGTGCGTAAGACACGTTGATGAATGAGGGCCCTGGGCTTGATGGTTTGTCAGGAGAATTTTACAGGTTTTTGTTGGTCTGCTAGCACCTATTTTGTTGAAAGTGTACAGAGAAATAGAGAGGAATGGTGAGTGTAATGAAGCAATGACCACTGGTGTCTTAGCAATTTTATTTAAAAACAAAGGGTGTAAAACAAAGTTAGAAGGATATAGGCCTATAAGTTTGTTGAATTCTGATTATAAGGTGCTTACCAAAATTCTGGCCAACAGGGTCAAGAAAGTAATTGGGAGCATAGTGGCGCCAACCCAGGCCTACAGTGTTCCGGGTAGGGACATCACAGAAACTGTAAGAACGATTAAGGATGTAGTAAATTATGTAAATTATAATAATGATGATTGTGCAGTACTCAGTGTGGACTTTAACAAGGCTTTTGACCGGGTTGAGCATTTTTTCCTGATCAGGGTCATGGAGGTTTTTGGTTTTGGGGAGAGGATGGTCAATTGGGTCCGTGTTTTGTATAAAGATGCAAAAAGCTGTGTGAAATGTAACGGGTGTATTACAGATGTGTTTAGGGTGGAGCGGTCTGTTAGGCAAGGGTGTCCTCTTTCAGCTTTGCTCTATGCGATTTCCGCAGAGCCTATGGCCACATACATAAAAAGTAAAAAGTAAATAATTGGAATAGGAATACCCTAGTTTGATCCACCAATATGCGGACGACACTACCTTTACGGTGAGAGACATGGAGAGCATAAATAGAATTATGAAGTGCTTAGAGGTATATGGTAAGGCATCTGGAGCCAAAATTAATGTTGATAAGACTGAGTTATTGTGTGTAGGTAAAGTAAAAATGAGTGATTGTGTGGTTCCGCTGAAAAAAGCAGAGGGGCACATAAAGATATTGGGTGTGTGGATAGGGATAGAGGAGAAAGAGGAGAGGGATTTAACGTGGGTAGGTATAATTAATAAGATTAAACAGGTGCTCCAATTTTGGAAGCAACGCACACTAAAATTGAAGGGTAAGGTTGTGGTGATAAATAGCTTATTGATGTCTAAACTGACATATGTGTTAGGTGCCTTGGATATGCCAGAGGCAATAGAAAATGAGATTAATAGGGTTGTGGCGGACTTTCTGTGGTGGGGGAAGTCACCAAAAATCGCCCATAAAGTCTTAATAGGTAAGTGTAATGAGGGTGGTTTGAATTTAATTGACATAAAGGTAAGGAAGAAAACTGTAAGATTGAAATGTGTACAGAAATATATTTACGATGAGACCAAATACGGATGGAAGTGTTTTTTTAAAGAGAGCCTAGAGAAGGTAGGTAGGTGTGGTGACAATAGCTTATTTATGGGCTTTAAGCCTTTAATGACGGAAAATATACCGGAGATGTATAGGGAGGTATTACAGGCATGGGCAGAGTACCTGCCTAACATTGTATATGATTGTGTGGGACTGGATATGGTTTTAAATCAGCCAGTATTCCTGATTCCCAGGATATGCCACAATAACAATGTATTGTATAGTAAAATCTTCCTGACAGCAGGGATGACACAGATAAAGGATTTTGTGTATGAGTATGTGCCAGGTTTTCTCCCAGTGCAGGCCATTTATGACAATGTAATCGAGGTAGATGATGAATATTGGTTTGCAACTGTCGTGTCAAATTTTGAAAAAATTAAAACTGGCTTGCCGAAGGAATGGAGAGAGATAATAGAGAGAGAGTGTGTGGGGAATAGGAGTTGTAGTAGGAAAGGGAGATGAGCAGAAGGGTTTGGGAAGTGTGAGGAGTAAAGATATTTATAGATTTTTTGTAACAAAAGAAAGAATGGTGCCAGCATTGGAACAGGTGTGGGAGAAAGTGTTTCCGGGGTTGGTGGGAGGATCAATATGGGAAAATGTGAATATAAAGTTTAATAATATCGAATGTGATCATAATGATTTCATGGTAATACAGAATAGGGTCTATACAAAAACAGTGTTACATCATATAGATACACAGATAAGTAGAACATGTGATGTGTGCAAATTAAAAGATGAAAGTTTTATGCACATGTTCATTGAGTGTGAAGGCCTGCAGGGCGTCCATGCAGAGCTGAAAGAGGGCATGAGGGCGAGCTGGGGAATAATCAAATATACAGATTGGAAGAGATATTTTTTGTTTGGTGCATTAGATGGAAAGAAGGAGGAGAGAAATCTCATCAATTATGTATTGAGTCATGCCAGGTATGTGGTTGTCTTGAGAAGGCGAATTGCTTTTTCTGAGCAGAGAAAGGCCAATCTTTTTGAATTTAATGAAAAGGGATGTTATGTTGACAGAGAAATAGCTGAGTAAGGAGATATTTAAGAGATGGTTCATTAACAGTGGTAAACGTGTTAAGTTTGGAAAAGGTAAAGTAGAGTTTGGTTTTGGATAGTTTTTTTTTGGGTTTGTTTGGGTGGGATAGGGGAGTTTTTTTTTTGGTTATGCTTGATTTGTTGTATAGGAAATAAGTATATATAACATTGTTTTCCTTGTGGCTTGTTCTGTTTTTGTTGGTTGATTTAGGGAAGCGCAAAAGAAGGGGGTGGGCTATGCCTGGGAAATGTGAGTAAGACATTTAAATAATATAGTGTGTATATATATATAGAAAATGCATAAAATGTAAACTGATTAATTTTTATAATAAAAAGATAATAATAAAAAAAAAAAAAAAAAAAACACTGTCGCCTCACAGCAAGAAGGTCCAGGGTTCGATTCCCGCTTGGGGACGAGGTTTCCATGATGCCAGGTACCCAGGTGGGGTATCTCCCAGGCCTTTCTGTGTGGAGTTTGCATGTTCTCCCCGTGCTCGCAAGGGTTCCCCCCCCAATAAGATAAACCCAATGGAAAAACATGCACAACAACAGATCGCTAACGCTGTGGCATCCTTGACGAAGACGGGCAGGAGCACTTGGATTGGTCCCCGGGCGCGGCCCTCACCGACGCCTGTCTGCTCCCGGCTGCCCTTGGGGGGAAGGACGACGGGATGGGTTAATCGCAGAGACGAATCGCATCGGCGATCCTACAAAGACAATGCATGCGTGTGTGTTCCGGTGTGTGTGTGTGTGTGTGTGTTGAGGATAATTGCATGCCAATTAAAGACCTCCGAACAGGTCCTGCATTATTATTATTATTATTATTATTATTATTATTATTATTATTATTATTATTATTATTATTATTATTATTATTATTATTATTATTATTATTATTATTATTTATTATTATTATTATTATTATTATTATTATTATTATTATTATTATTATTATTATTATTATTATTATTTTCTTTCTTTCTTTCTTTCTTTCTTTCTTTCTTTCTTTCTTTCTTTCTTTCTTTCTTTCTTTCTTTCTTTCTTTCTTTCTTTCTTTCTTGCTCTCTCTCTCTCTCTCTCTCTCTCTCTCTCTCTCTCTCTCTCTCTCTCTCTCTATCTATATATTATATATTATATTACTATACTATTATATCTAATGTGTGTTGTCACATGTGTTCTTTTCAGACCCTCCTGCTGCAAATTGGTAAGGATTGTACCAGAATGTTTCATAGGACATTGATTAAAAACTATCGGCTCAAATTTGACAATTGATGGCTTATTTGGAAGGTATGAACCTGTAGTTTTATATTATGTAACAAAAAAAATTGAAAATTCTGAGGAGGTGGAGCTAGTTACCTTAGATCTCAGAGGGTTAACAAAGGCGAATACTCTGCCTCGAGATCAGAGGCAGGGCCCATTTAATCGCAGCCAACCGGCACCGCTTCTGACAACAAACCTATCAATTGCGAGTCTGGGTTACACACAAAAGACCAGACCCCCCTCCCGTGATTATAAATGCGCAGGGTGTAGTGACATGTGTATTGGAATACATTGATGAAGGGGCGAGAGTCGCGAGACATGGCAAATACACACAGCTGCCGGGTGGAAAACTCTATCTGATTTTTTTTTTTGTTGCCAATGCGCGACCCCACTTTGGGTCGCAACCCATAGTTTGAGAACCGCTGATCTACATGCTCCACATAGCCTACACACACCTGGAGAGGCCATCATCTACATGCTCCACAGAGCCTACATGCACCTGGAGACGCGACACAGCTCCAGAATCATGTTCTTCAACTTTTCCAGCACCTTCAACACCATCCGTCAGAAAGACTGGTGTGGTCCTTTAACTGCTGTCTGCACTGAATCTCTATTAAGTGTTTGGATTGGAGTGAGATCCATGAGTAATGGGGCCAGGCATATGGTTAATATGGTTTTAATCAAAATATTCAGTGACTACTAATGCCTTATAAATGGAGGTGCTGCCATTGTGGAACTCTCAGCCACTCTCAATGAGATATAAATCATTCAATATAGTGGAATTTGTATTGAACTGTTCTGTATTGCAGTTTTATCTCATCATTTATATTTGGTATAGCCATCTCTCTATGTGGTTCCCAAACTTTTTTTTTAATGAAGACAATTTCCCCCCCTTCATGGCACCCCAACCTCTTAACTCATTGAGCACCATACTGTTTTCCCATCTTTACTCAACTTTACTCAACTCCGCCCATATTACCTCATTTAAATATGCGGTAATTGCACCGGACGCAATGCTGATGGAACGCAGTTACCACCTCATTTCACCCGTTGCGCCTCCTCTGTAGCAAACTGTGTTTCAGCGCTATTTGCACCGGCTTTGTGTCGGAAAAAGCGGTGCAAACCCTTTGTGGATTCCGCCCCAAGTGTACTAAAACTCTAAGCAAATGAATAAAGGGCAGATATGTTACAGGGGGTTTTGTAGATACAGTACTGCATTTTGCCATCTTGACACATGCAATTTGAAATATGAATATAGTATAGGATATCAGGCCTATGAATTACCTTATTATGGCCAAGTCATACATCTATAGATCGGGCCAAATCTCCTCTTTCCAATGGCAGAGATACATCTGAATTTAGTACCACCAGGCGCCCATTACAAGGCAGCAAATACCGTGAATGAAATCTACTGTAAGTACAGTCACTTTTGTATAGTATATATATATATAGCTAGAGATAGACAGAGAGAGAGAGAGAGAGAGAGAGAGAGAGAGAGAGAGAGAGAGAGAGAGAGAGAGAGAGAGAGAGAGAGAGAGAGAGAGAGAGAGAGAGGAATGAATCCTGGAGCTAGCTGCATTATTTGGGGGAAGTATTTTACAACAAATGAGACTCGAGCAGGAAACACTAGAGCCCGTTTGTGCCTGATGAAAGTGGAGACACCATCGTTGCAACGTAAATAGGCTCCGCATGAGTATAGCCTATTCAATTTGATATGCCAAATTAAAATATGAACAATATATATGTTTAATCAGCTAATAAACTCGTTTTGACATGTCATTAAATTAAGTTTTTCTAAGCTATGTGGTGAAATGTATTATTTAGAATTAAGACTGTGAAATTTGCAGATTGTGCACGCACCCCTGGACAGTTTTCACGGCACACCAGGGTTCCACTTTGGGAACCAGTGGTCTATGCACTACTTGACTACAGTAATAATAATAATAATAATAATAATAATAATAATAATAATAATAATAATAATAATAATAATAATAAAACTTTATTTGTATAGTACCTTTCATAGAGAAACTGCAGCTCAAAGTGCTTTACAACAAAAAAAGACAGGCATAAAATTAGCACATAAAGTGCTGACATATAAAATCACAGTTTTTCACATTAGGATCTAACATCCCAAAAGGCCTCCTTGTTTATGGTTTGATTCAGTTTTAAAAATAGACAATAATAAAAAGAGTGAGATAGAATAGACAGAGTAAAATAGTGCAATAGTGCTTTATTAGTGATAGTGATTATTTAACAGTTTAAAGTCGTCTTTACCTTCTCTGTTTGGTATCCACAGTTTAAAACCTGACAGTCTTCCCTCCTGTTTGATACCCACTTTGACCCTTTGAACCTCCCACTCAGGGCAAAGTTCTAGGCCTGGGTCCTACACAGTTTTAAAGCCTGACAGTCTTTATTTTTAATTTTTTTTTTAATCTTTTTCCCCCTCCATTTTCCTCCGAATTCCCAATCCCCTTCCTGGTCGCTGCGCACTTACCCCCCACAGTTAGATCATCTGGGAGAGTGGAGGCTATCACGTGCTTCCTCCAGCCACACACGTCCAGCCAATCAACCGCTTCTTTTCACCTGGCAGCGCGGATATTCTCCGAGAGGGCGTAGCGTGTGGAAGGATCACACTATCCCACTCAGGTCCCATCCGCGCTTAGCAGGCGCCCCGACCGAACTGTAGCAGTCGCTGTTTACAACGACCCGGACCCACCCCGCCAACTTCTCCCACCCTCTAATACTGCCAATTGTATTAGTGTGAACGGCCAGCCAAGCTGGTGACAACCCCGGAGCTGTGAGCTGGATTCGAACAGGCGAATCCAGCTCACAGCTCCGGGGTTGGTGACGAACGCAATCTCCGCTACGCCACCTAACCGCCCTTCTGACAGTCTTTCTTGTTTGATACCCACACAGTTTAATACCTGACAGCTTTGAATCTGTAATAGCAATAGACAGAGAAAAATATTGCAGTGCAATAAAATAGTAGAATATAATAGACAGTAAAACTATGCAACAGTGCAGTACAATAAAAAGTAAAGTAAAATAGAAGTGCAATAAAATAGAATGGATAGATAGTACTATACTCTCATCACATCCCTCAACATATATTGCTAATTATGTTGTACACATACTGTAACTGAGGGGTACAATTCCCTGACTGTATTGATAAGTATGGTATCATTAAACCACTACCGCTTTATGTACTTTAATTACTGGCCATACAGTACATGATATATAAATATGATGAACACTTCCCACAATGAATCGGTTCCACACAAAGGTGTAATCAAGTATTTATTGCAGCAAAAGGTACATAATATACTTCTCTATTTTACTTTGGATGCGCTTATAAGGCAAAGGAATGTGCGTAGGCAAATCAATAATGAATGTCCATTCTCTGGTTACGCAGGAGGTAATTATACAACCTGAATCTTAGGGAATTATATCCATGGTACACTAGTAATATATAGCGGGAGATACTGGAAGGGTCCCCCCGGTTGTAAGCCAGCAGGGGTAGAGGATCTGTCGGTAGTAGAGAGTCTGGTCAACGATGACTAAGGAGACTCCAAGTACAGGAGACGGTGCAATAGTCTCTTGATCCACAGACGAATACAGCTGTTCTCCGTAGACTGTAGCTCCACAGTGAAGAAAGCTAGCCGGCCTCAGGCTCTCTGAGGCGCAGACTCGACTTGGCTCCTCACAGGGTAAATCCCACACGTGTAGGCGTCGGCGATTCTCCGCTCCATAAATCACAGGACCAAAACAAATATAATCCAGCCGCAAAGGGCTATCTAGTCGTCGGGTAGATTAATCCAGTGTACATGTCCACACGGTTCTCGTCTAGGTCTCCTCGGGTGAAAGCGACATGAAAGCAGCCCAGCCTGGATAAGCACTCTAGCTGATACGAGGAAGCGTTGGTGATGCTGGTCACTGTAGAACTTTAGCCGCACGATACACTATACACAAATAGACTATTACTGACTTAATAGAAATATGTCGCACTCGACGGTATAGCGCCAAACTCTGACAATTCAGTTATTAATTCGCACGCGGTCTCAATGCTCTATTTTGGGGCCAAACAGGCCATACTTCACCGCACGGAGTATCGTGGGTGAGGCTTCAACTTATTGGGTAACTCTACTTCTGTATTCACCTGCGCCATATTTATATGCACGGTGAACAATCTAGTGCCAACCTCATTTCTGTCTCGTATCCCTGGGCAAGGCCGGGCATGTACAGACATGTCTTGACGGTGGCCTTGAACCTGACTCTGGAGGCATGGCTCTGGCGCCTGTGGACCGCTGTCCAATAGGAGAATGAAATATTATGGTCTGTACTAGGCTAAAGGGACATTCCGTGTATATGTACAAGGAATATACAAGGGATATCAAACGATATACAAATACTATGCAATATATATCAATCAATAAATATATATATTCGGTTTAATCTGATCCTTTGTAACACATACACTGAATGTAGGTCTACCAAGAGTGATGAACATAATCTACTGTCTGTCTTCACTCAGGGTGAACAATACACATATTTTCATATTCGATATGATCTTTCGATTCGATGCAATTTTAAATTCGTTGATGCGTTCAAATGTATTGATACTACAGAGCTCTAACTACATATTGTTATAGATATACATTATACTCAACAGCTTGGTTTGGCTCATAAAAGTGCTAATTGTATATGTGTGTGTGCGCATACATACAGATATACAGATATAATAATCTAATCTAATCATGACATTTATGACATACATGACATGCAGATATACAGTACTGTTACATTTGTGACATACAAGATATGCAAATATACAGTATTGTTAAACAGATATCCTAACAGTAAATATATACATACGAGGGGGAGGGAACTGTACATTAGGAGGGGGTGAGTGGGTGGGAGGGTGGTTCAGACATTTACGAGGGTCAGTTTCGAATTGCAGCCTCCCGTAGGTGCTCTTTGAGAGCGGTTTTGAAGGTGGGTAGTGATTCGAATTTTTTTACGAATGAGAGAAGGAGATTCTGTATTGAAATGGTTCCACCCCCAGTCTGTCTGCATGCTGTCTCTGTGCGCTGTACTCCGAGTTGCCCTGCTGTCCCCGAACCATGTGGGTTTATTGTATTGTGAGATTTGTGTGTTGTGTGGATATTCTGCACTATTGTCACCAAAGTAAGATTTCTGTGCATTTACTGTATTTAGAAAATAAAGTGATTCTGATTCTGACATGGCCCATGCAGCGTTTCCGTTAGCCGGTAATTACCGGTATTTGACCGGCAAAATCTGTTGAAGTCCGACATATTTAATCTCTCCGGTCTTAATGTCCGGTGAAAATAATTCCCTGAGTCTAAGCACAATTTGATTATTTGAATTGTATTAAAATAGGCTAAAATTAAATAGCCTATGCGATGAACGAAACAATTATTACATTTGTTTCATCGTTGCTTCTAATAATGACGACGTTGTCAGCGAGAGCTTAGCGCTGGGTGTGCAAACTTTTGTGAAGCTGCAGAGCCGGAGCAGCAGCAGCACAGTGCAGTACTCCAGCAGTACTCCAATTCAGCCATTGGCAATTCAATGTTGGGTGGGGGGCGCTGCTGTGCGGTCCCCAGAAAAGAGCCAATAACAGCTGAATCTGCTGCTCTGCATCGACATACTCTCGCAAATAAGTCATTGGGAGGTGGGGAGAGAGAGAGTCGTCACGCAAACCCACGATAATGTTGCCGTCTCTTTCTGCCAAATTTCTCAGTTCTTCGCTTGATATAATTAATACAAATGTCCAATATAACGGAATTCGTTAGCTCATAAAAATGTGATTATAACAGACTGCCGTTTATTAATGTCGGGCGACTGCCCACAGACACCTATTTGATTTAAAGTCGGCAGCAGCACGGATCTCGGGACTTATTTTATTTGGAATATAATGACTTTATACGCAAAAGTAGCCTAGTTTTAAGTAAAAATATTATAAATCTACATGCCTTGTTGATGTCATTCTTTTGTTTTGTTGTCATTCTTTTGCCTATCAATTGTTTTTAACACTTTGATTGCCGGAAAACGCTTTTTCACGTCATTCAGAGCCATGCTAAAGGTGCCGAGGACGCCGTAACTCGTCTTTGATATCAATATTTCAAAAATCTGTGATCGAAATCATATTTTCTTTCCGGAGCCCTGAGATGTGCTGGTGGGCTCCCACCAACTGTCTACCGGTTCGAGAGCGCCATCTGGTGGCCGATCGGCAGATCGGCCAAGAGGGAGGGGCGCCCCAAACAGGAAGTGCTCATCCATATGAGCTCCGGGCACTCGCGTCCGGTAGCCGGACTCCATCTCAACACACTGGATGATCAATCGCTCGCCCGAACTCAATAAACAACGTTATTTGGACGTATATAGTATTATACAAGCTGGAAATGGTTCATCAGGATAAACATCCCATAATCGAAAACGGTCTACACCACGCTGATCGTCCAACGGCGCGAGAAAGATACGGTAAGATTGAGCGTTATTTTTGAACGTGTTCCATATAAACTGTTATGATGAACATATGACCAGTGATGCCACAGATTACTTGTAAAAGTTATCTGATTACTGATTACTGATTACTCCTTTAAAAAGTAATCTAAGTTACTTTACTGATTACTTGATTATCAGAGTAACTTAGTTACTTTGAAAGTAACTAGGTTACGAAGTCGTCGTCGTTCCCCCAACAGTTTTTTTTAAACGCTTTATTGAAAGTGCATAAATTGTTTTTAACTTGTTTCTCTGCACATAACGTAAATTGTTAAACTAGTGCTTCAGCTTCTGTACCATCAAGTATGGTAAAGCAACAGTCTATGATGCTCACAGCATTAGAGCAGCCAGCCAGTGGTTTTACAAAACCAGTGTATCACATCTAACAAATGCAGGCTGAACTATTCAATTATATCAACTGTAACTATTAAATTGTTTTTATAAATGTCTCTCTATAAAGATACAATCAGTCTCTCTTTAACATGTAAATTAACTGTAAATCTGGCAAATAAGAGCTTTTGCTCTGCCACCATCAACCCTCCTGTACCTAGTCGAAGCGTCGGCTAGTGTTGTGATTCCAGATGCTTTCAATGCAATTGGATGTGCTGTTTTTAGCGGTAGACAGTATTTTGTTTCCTCCGCCGTGAAGTAGTGACTGAGGCTACGTTTAGACGAGCGTTTTGGGGTGGAATTCTGAACAGAAACCGCAAAAGTCATCTTGCGGTTTCACTTTTAATTTTGCCAAGCGTTTTGGGGTGGAATTCTCCGACGACGGAGCCCTGCTGTCACACGATTGGCGCATATGTCACATGACGTGCTGTGAAGACCCGCCCTACTCTGCCTCTGATTCGCAGACTGTGGATGGGGAATGTGATTGTACCAAAGCAGAGTCACTCACAGACAGAGGGACCAGTCACGCCGCGGGACACATTCTTGTATTTAACCCTTTCACTGCCACACCACGTCACTCCCAAAAGAAAAACAGCTCAAAATGTATTTTTGACTGTCGAAAACGAAATAAAATACTGCATTCCGCCTGCATTATGAATTTATGATGAGATAGTAACGAAATAGTAATGCACAGCCACTTGGACAAGTAACTGCAATCAGATTACTGGCTTTTAAAGATTAACGCGTTAGATTACTATTTTCGGGGAAAAGTAATCAGATTACAATAACGCGTTACTTAGTAACGCGTTACTGGCATCACTGCATATGACCCACACTAGATGAATGATATAATGCTGCCCACGGAATTATAAACGATCCCCCGCCCATCCGGTCATCATCAGATCATACGTAGATCATTCTAGAACGTCCAATTGAAATTTTTTATATCGCCCCGATTGCCATCAAACTGTATTTCATCATCAATATAATGCATTTGGGGCTATAGATCACGTTCTGGAGAAAGCTGCAGAAAGAGATGAAAACATACTTATACATTAGACCATACTTTACTATGAATATGTGAATGAAAAAGTTTAACGTTGCTACACGATGAACAATACATATAGGACTTTGAATGGGCCCTAATAATGGCAATGTAGCAATAGAATTTAAAAAGGTATAGCCATGCAAAGAAGGGGTACTTCTCCATAGACAAATAGAGCTGGCAATCTATGGTATATCATGAATTTAACCCATGGCAATCAAAGTGTTAAGCTCAATAAACTCTGACCGGAATTTCTCTCATTTGACCGGTAGATTGAAATCTACCGGACACTGAGGCCGGCAACAATTTTTTCTAACGGAAACCCTGGGCCCATGCCTTATTTGGTGTGTTGGCCCAGTTGGAATACTACTATGTTGACGTTATCTCTCATTATAGAAGATAGCATAGAGCTTCAAAGGTAGCCCAATAATCCCAAAAAACAGCCATTGGCTCCTGAACACCAGTCTACCTACCTACTACTACTTTGTCCGGCAGCGTGGCTACATGGGTAGAGCACCGGACTCATGATCGGAAGATCAGCGGTTCGAGCCCCGGTCAAGGCCGTTGTCGGAAAGTAATGTTGTTGTCCAGCAGGGAGAACTCGGCCCTCTGGACCTGTTAGTAACAATGCCCCTGTTACGGTGATAAGGACACCGTACAGCTGTCTGTGACATCCCTCGGATGAGACGTCCTGACTGAATTTGGTTGTTAACACTTTGAATGCCGACGATGACTATTGTCGTCTTATCAGACCCCCCGTTGAGTGCCGACGACGACTATTGTCGTTTGATTTTTTTATTAGCGATCTGAATTCATATTTCATCAACCGAGTCTCCCGTTGGTACAGCAGCCCCTCCAGGAGCTCCGATGGGAAAAAACCGCGCCCTATCGTCTATCCCTGTGTAACTGCAGGTCAGTCGATTATACTGGGAGATCCCTGTGGGATCTGTAGAAGTGGAGCCAACTGGCTCCATTGTGCTGGCGAGCCGTCTGATGATGAGGGATCTGATCGCGAGACGGAAAGCAGCCTGGAATATATATTTACAGTAGCCAATAATCAATCAATAAACACGATCGATATTTGGAATGGCGATCAGGAATTGGAATAATCTTTTTGGAGAACATCTGATCTAAGGTAAGGAGTCTATGTTACCAGTTTTAGGATAATCAGAGCTGTATTCACTGAGATAACAGCGTGTCCCTATGTGTATATGTGTGTGTGTGTGTGATCTTGAGGAAACGAGAGAATAGATTTTTCAGCCCGCCTCTATAGCGTGCATAAGTACACATATACTATCGATAATCTAGCGTTTATTTGAAAACGATTCATAAATTGGCCGACAAATGACAACGTGTCTAGTGTCGTCGAGAATATTCCAATAAATGCCGTTTATGGGGGAATATTTCAATTTTCCAAAGAAAATCGCGAGAACGATAGCTTTTCGAAATGCTATAAAAAGGATATAAACCGATTAAAAAACAATCCGTTTCGACAATGTTGACTGCAAACAAGTCATTGATAAGCGACGGGCAGATTAGACACATTATTTAAAACATAGATTATGCGTTTTTAACGCTAACATTGAAGTGGATGATGGCATTCAACGGGGTAAAAAGGTAAACAAGGTCGGCACTGATAGTGTTAAAGAACCCAGGGTATTCCAAAGAGTAGGGGGTTCCCCAACGTTCCTGGCCAAATTCCCAATTAGGTCTCTGACATCAAGGCCACATAATCATCCCTCCCCCTTAATTGGCTGACAATCCCTGACTCCTGAGCCGTTCAGCCATTGTGTAGTGTGATGTGTGCCTGGTGCCAGTGTATTGGTTGGGTGCTACCAGTGGTGGTGAAGGAGGCAATTGTCCACCCTACATTGTGGGGAGCGCTTCGAGTGTCTGGAAAAGTGCTATATAAATACAATGATCATTCATTCATTCATACCAGCCAGCCAATCATATACAAGGAGTGGTGGGGATCATAATGCCATTCACCCAAGGGTAGTAGTGCCACACATTGCCCAGCAACTGTATTTCACTTTGTTCAGCAAGCACAGATAGCTAGATTTGGCAGCTTCAGTTTTGAAGCTCTGCTCTAACTCATATAACTCATATTGTTATATAATTTTCACACATTGCTTGAAAGCTACAGATCCAGCACTGAAAAATCAAACCTCTACTGCTCCTCTATCACTGCTCCACCACTCCACTCCAAACTGATTTTGTGACTCCTATTGTTCTGGACCGGGCCAGATTTAACACCTCCACTGCCTTCCACAGGCTGGGGAGATTTTCATCTTAAATTTGTATTCGTCCCAAACGCCCCAGCTCCATCCGATTCCTTCGCTTTTTTCGCTGTTTAATATAATATATTAGTTAATTAGTGTATTATGGGCAGTACCCGAAGTCAGACTTCCCCGAACCCACTTATTAAAAATGATCCTGGGGGTCTGAGGGCAGTAGCCTCCGACCCCCTCTCTGGGAGAGCACTTGAGTCAAGTACCCCCCCTTTGTTCTCTTGGGGGTCAGCTCAGTCACCCCCGAAATATAACACCTGAGTACTAGTTCTAAAGTGGTAGAGGGGTGGTACAGGAACAGTAGAAGGAACTGAATCTGGAGTGCTGCATTTGTAGCACTATGGGTAACCAATGCAGCAAAGCGTAGCCCAAAAGATGAACCTCCATTAAGCCCATAAAACCTGATGAAGGGACAGGGAGAGGACCATGATCCCGCCATGTAAAATGTCCTCCAGTCCACACTGATCAGCGCATTCAGCGTAGCTGATGCAGAGGCAGCTTGAGTAGAATGTGGTCTGACTGACTGCGGCGGAGACAAACCCTGGATCAAATCAAGTGATCTAACCTCCATTTAGAAGGACCAATGCCATGCTCTCCCATAACAGACCAGAAGCCATTTTGTCTTGTGTACGCTCCGAGTTCGTCTCATGTAGTAGCATGATTACACAGTGGATGTATCCTGCGGTAAGTAGGGTTCCAGGGTAATAACCCTTGACCTAAGAACTATTTATATTCTCAGGTACAGAGGCTGGTTTGGGTTTCAGCAAGTCATCCTTGATTACATTTACAATTTTACTTACAAGTTCTGTACGACAAGTCATCAGGAAGGGCACAAATCTATCAGCTGAGTAACAATGTTGATCAAAGTGTCGAGTGCTACAGTGTAGGTTAGTATATTAGGACAAGTGCATGACAATAAGGTTAGTTAGGGTTAGATTTTTTTTTTTTTTTTTTTAGATAATGGTTGAAGAAGTGCGTCTTTAGTCGCCTGCGAAAGATTGGACGGGTTTCGGCTGTCCTAACTGTGGTGGGCAGTTCGTTCCACCATTGTGGGGCAAGGACTGAGAATAGGCGGCTTCTCCTTGATGACGGATGGAGCTCGGATAGGTGTGGGTCTGAGACGACCAGAAGATGCAGAGCGTAGGGGTCTTGAGGGTGTGTAGTTAGAGACCATTGTGATTACAGTACAGCAGACACTAACAGAGCGCATACGTCACTCACTCTTTTGGCAAACACTGGTGACCACTCGGAGGAGTTCTGACTTTAAGGATCCTCAGTGGCACCTCCTCTGTAGCACCTGTCACTGCTTTCAGCACCACGGACAGATCCCATCCCAACTGTTTTTCTCCAGTTTGAGAGAAAGTCCTTAACCAGAGGGTGATGGTTGAAAAGGTGTTTCACAACAATAAAATGTGCCTAATTAAATCTGAGCACGGGATGGAATTCTGGCTAAATCCATCGCTGTTCAAAACTCGTTAATTTCCAGCTATGGTATTCAGCTTCAGTTACACCCCTAGTACTCATACGTCTGCAGATAGGCCTATTGCCTGCATTTCAAAAAGTCACTGTTCACTAGGGCTGTCCCCGACTAAGGATTTGGATAGTCAACTATGATTGGCCAAAATGTGCCGTTAGTCGACTATTAGTCGACAAAAAAATAAAAATAAAAAAAATATAATATATATATATATATATATATTTTTTTTTCTTTACTTCCGGTTTAGCTACAATATGTAGCGCACGCGTTTGGTAACAGCTCCGCTCCCGTCACCATTAATTTCGTTCAAAAACATTATTTTAACAAATACCAATGAGATTAAACCACATCGTATGTATTAATAGGAACTTCTACTAACTATATCAAAAGACATAAAGACTCAACATGGATGGTAAGGATAAGAAAAAGGTTGGAAAGAAACACGAAGCAGTAAATCCAACGGCGACGATTGAGACACGTTCAAAAAAAATAACAGGCGACGCGGCGGCAGATCCGTTGTTGACAATCCCCGATGGGGGGAATATAACGGAGAATATACCGGGACCATCGGCGACTTGCTCCGAGAGGGAGACAATAGAGGACAACATAACGGGAGCGACAGGAAAAAGTACCGTGAAGGACAAAGCAGAGGATTTTGAGAAGATAATAGCCAACAAATCCATCGGTCCCATCACTGCACCTACAATATCAACTGACACAGGCAGTGCAATTACACAACCCGACTTCAACTCTCTGACTAGCCTGATTAAGGAACAGATGGTAGCTTTCAAATTACACGTTGCACACATCGATGCTAAATTCGAAGAAGTTATGAAAGCGGTCGCTGTACAGTCCGTGCAAATCACGACAGTGGAGAATACGGTGACAGAAATTACACGGGTAGTCAAAGAGAACGAGAAGAACGTCAACGATGGATTGATAGAGTTAACGAAGGAGATAAAAAAGGTGGAAGAAGCATGTCGGAGGAAAATACAAGAAGTCAAAGATGAAGCGATGGAGAGGCTGCTCGAGACCCAACGTTACTACAGGCGAAATAATATCCGCATTGTGGGACTTGATGAATCAGTCAATTGCACAGACGACAAGTTTCCAACAGTGTTAACAGAGATTTTGGGTAACAACATTCTAACCACAGAGCCGATAGTGGACCAATGTTACAGAATCGGTACTCGAGAACAAAGAGGCAACGGTCCAAGAGTCATCATTGTTACTCTGCGCAAGACGGCAATAAGAGATGACATCATCAGAGTTGCACGCAACCAAAGGGGGAAACTGAAATATGGTGAAAATTCAATATTTATCTATGAAGATCTATGCAAAGAGGCCATCGCTCAGCGTTTCCCCTACAAGGAGGTGATGCAGAAATTGTTCAAGTGTGGCCTCAGACCAAGGCTAATATACCCGGCACTATTATCGATCGTGGGAAAAGACGGCCGGAGGGAAGGATTACGCACGACTAAAGACGCAGAGGAATACTTGAATCTACATGGAGCAGGTCCCTCAGGGCAGAACGCAACACTGTCTCTCACCAGATAAGCCTACTCATCTCTCTCTTTCTCTTTGTATTTCAGTATTAGAATGACTTTACCACGACTCAACAAAAGTAGCAGATGATATGCATGCCGGCAACACCAAGGCACAAGGTGTATAATATGGTTCGTAATGCATTATATTTACAGACTTCTGGTCTCCGTGGAGACAAGAATATATCATTGACACTGTGAACAATCTGGAATATTCTGGGCTCATCGCTCGACTGCTCTGGGACACTAAGGAATATCCCGAAAATACTAGTAGTCATGAACCCTGGGTAGGAAGATCATTCTGGAACATAACAGCAGTCTGTTCGTATATACTAGGGTATTCTACAACCAGGGAGCGAAATAAACTTTTTGACTCACCGGCCAGTGGCGGGTAGATGGGAAGAATCTACCCGCCAAGCATATTTCTTACCCGCCAACTTTTTTTTGATAAAATTTTTTTTATTATTATTTTATATAGATTTTTTTTTAATAAAATATATATATTATATAATCATACTTGTGATTGTGTTATCTGCGAGACATCGCCACCTCGCTGTCTGCAAACAGCTCCACTGTGTGTGTGTCTACTCGAGTGGCCTCCAGCTCCAGCAAGGATTCTCCGGGGGTGCAGCTGGACCCTAAACGCTACATTCAGCATGCAAAAGAATTCTCCGGCGCTGCACCTGGACCCTAGTCAGCAGCCCTCACTCATGCGATGTAAACCAGGGACTCGAATACGCATGTTGTTGTTGTAGGACATTGATGCCAAGAGCTATCTGTACTGCTGGATGGCGTTGGGACAACGCCTCAGTGAACTATTTAGTTTACTGCGACATTTCGTAGTGACTAGTTACCTAGCCAACGGAGGTATTATGCACTGAACTATTGCTGGAGGATTTGTTGATGTCGGGAGCTATCCGTAGCTAGCCGGCTGGATAACGTTACACAATGCCTCGTGTATTAAACTAAGTGAATAGTTGACTGGGTCATTTTGTAACGGTAGCTAACGTTATCTCACGAAGGTCCCACACTGACTAGACTAACGTCACGGTGAGGCAATAGCCTCTGTTTACATGCAGCAGCAGCAGCAGTGCGCGGTGCGCGCTTCATGTCTGCTGAGACAGCGAGTGAGAACTCCGCTAAAGAATTGGATCATGATTTTCGGTTTTCACATGACTATTTGATTGCCCGTCACACGGCGCTCAGACGTCTCAGTGGGAGGCGCCAAACGTAAAAACTGAGCGCAAATGGCGGGTGGCGCTCTCTAGTTTCGGTCCGTGTCTACAACCTTCTAGAATATAATGCACCATTACAACGAAGGCCTGCAACTTTAACATTAACATCCGGTGTGTATAAGCATATGATCAATTGACTGAAGTTTAATCAGGCCTTAATAAGGCTTTAAAAAAAATCAGCCACACCTAAATGTATGAGCACAACAAGGTTATTCTAATAATTTAAATAATCACTCCACTGATTTAGAGATTGGCACAATGTAGCTCTAAAAGTCTCTGTTTTTCTCTTTCATCTATGTATTCAATTTTATTTTAGTGGTTTCTCCACGTTGAGTTTTATTTTAGCTCTCACTCCCTTTTTTTATCTTACATTGTTCTTTTCTATTTTTCTTCATTTTAAGGTGTTAGTGTTTGTCTCCAATCTTTTCCTTTTTCTGATGTTTCCTACATAAGTTAGTAGAAGGTTCAAATGAATATATCAATGAAGGTATTCTTTTTTTCATTTTTTATAATATTTTACTACATTAAAGGAAGGCGCAAGACCAAAAGCGGCATTCTATTGAATTAGAATGAAAATGTTAGATCCTATGGCAATTAGCATAGGAAGAGTAGGATTACAAAGCTCAGTTTGGGCAATCCGGTGGCCTAAGGGAGGGAGTCATACGCGGAGGATGTGTCTATGGAACACAGGCCTGTACGACTCTCTGGGAGAGGGGGAAAAAGGAGATTTTTATTTGTATATATATATATGTTTTTAAGCTCGGCTCTCAACGGGACCTCAATAATTGGATGTACATCTATTGTAGCTTCGCACTCCAGAAGCATTACCAAAAACTACACAACAACATGTATAGATTATGGCTAGTTTGAATATAATGATATGGAACACTGGTGGGATAAATAAACAACACAAACGCAAATGCGTGCTCACACTGATGAAAAAAGAACATGTGGACGTGGCTCTACTAAGCGAAACGCACATTTTAGAGAAAGACATAGATACGTTAGCGGACAACACATATCATAATATTAGTCACTCTTCTTTTGGTACGAGAACTCGAGGTGTAGCCATAGTCGTTAGACGTAAGTTAAATATTGAATTAAAGGGAGTATGGTCGGATGCAGATGGTCGTATAACTATAGCTATGATTGTACACAATAACAGGAAAATAGTGTTGGCAGCGGTATATGCCCCAAATTTGTACGAAGAGGGTTTCTTCTCTACACTAACCAATGCAATGTTAGACCTTCCCGATTACTCATTTATAATAGGTGCAGATTTTAATGCCATTTGGAATCCAAGGATGGACAAATCTTACCTCGCCTTTTCCAGCGAACAAAAGAATTCATCTAAAGCATTAAAGGATTGGTCGAAGATTACATGTGTAAATGATTTATGGCGATCACTTAATCCCACGACCCGAAAGTACTCTTGTCGATCTGCGAGACATAACACATTATCCAGAATAGATTATGTCTTTGCATCCCGAGACTATTTGATAAATATGAAGTGGAAATGATACCCAATGCACTATCAGATCACTGTTATTTACTCCTAAAAGGAACATTTGGTATACTATCTTCCCGAGCCCCAAGATGGCGATTTAAATCGATGCTGCTTAATAACAAGGAATTCATTACACAACTCAAAGAAGCTCTTATAGTATTCCTACGGGAGAATGCAAACTCGGTGCAAGACCCCAGAATAATATGGATGTCGGTAAAGGGAATGATCAAGGATTTCACTGATAGCTTTTCCTCCAAAATGCGCAAGAATCAATGCACAAAACTGTCTGAACTGGAAACGCTTTACTCAACGTTATTTAATTCTTTAAAATACAACAACTCAACTCGACTAGAAAATCAAGTTAACGTACTAAAAATAGAGATCAATGCCATATACAGACAACAATCGGAAATACAAATACGCAGCACAAGACAACAGCAGTACTCCCAAGGTTCTAAACCTAGTCACCTATTAGCCATGCGATTAAGAATTAATGCAAAATTTGCAGATATAACTACCATTAGAGCACAACAAGTACTTGAAACAGACCCTGAAAAAATAAACGATACATTCAAAGAATTCTACTCCGACTTATATAAATCAGAAACGACCTTCGATCAAAACAAAATGGACACATATCTTAATCAAATTATTCTCCCTAAACTTTCAGAGGATGACGCTAAACAGTTAGAAACACCGATCACACTAGAGGAACTCAAGAAGTCCATATCCGAAATGCAAAGTGGTAAGGCTCCTGGAAGAGACGGTATCCCACCAGAAATGTACCTTTCTTGTTGGGACATAATTGGACCCTTATTACTAAATATGATCTTATACTCAGTCAAGGAGGGGAACTTCCATAAAAACGACAATATTGCACTCATAACAGTCCTTCTCAAAAAAGACAAAGACCCCACCGAGTGCGGTAGTTACAGACCCTTAAGCCTCCTCGGAACCGATATCAAACTGTACTCTAAGGTATTAGCCATCAGATTACAAAAGCATATGACGTCTTTAGTTCATCCGGACCAAACTGGCTTCATAAGAGGCCGCCTGATCACTGATAACATAAGACGAATACTGCACGTACTAGATGCCGACAAGGACGACACCATACCTAAGGTGATGCTGTCCCTGGATGCTATGAAAGCCTTTGACAGGCTGGAATGGTCGTATCTATGGGCAGTATTAGAAAGGATGGGGTTAGGAAAAGGATTCATTGATATGATTAAAGTATTATACAAAGACCCATCGGCCATGATTACAACAGGTACAATCATCTCCAAAATCTTTCCGGTATCACGCTCAGCCAGACAGGGTTGCCCTCTTAGTCCCGGACTATTCGATCTATCATTAGAGCCTTTAGCACAATATATAAGACAATCCCAATCCATAGAACCAATCGTAATCAAGGGCACACAACATAAAATTAGTTTATATGCGGACGACATAATATTGTTCATGCAAAACCCCAACACCACATTGCCTCATCTGCTCAAGTTGATTGAGAACTTTGGTGATTTATCGGGATTTAAGATAAATTGGCCGAAGTCGGCTTTCCTTCCACTTAACACCCCTGCAAAAAAAGATATAACCCTCCCAGGAGAGATACCTATGGTAAAACATTTTAGATGCTTGGGAGTGGAAATATTCCCCACCATAAGACAAACGGTGAAGCACAATTACACAAAAATCCAAAACAAAATCAAAGACGACCTTGATAGGTGGGCAAAACTTAAAAACTCAGTACAGGCACGGATATCAATAGTTAAGATGGATGTACTACCTAGAATCAACTTCTTCAGTTCAATGCTACCGTTACCCCCTCCAGAGGGTTACTGGAAAAGATTACACTCCTCCACATACAAATTTATTTGGAATAACAAACCACCACGTATAAAAAGATCCACCGCACAAAGAAATAAAGCAGACGGTGGCATGGCATTTCCAGATTTTTTCCACTATTTTAAGGCGTACACATTAAGACCATTGACAACATGGTTTGATCCCCAAGCATTAGTATCCTGGAGAAAATTTGAAGAAAACATAGTAGCCCCACATAGACTGAAGGACATAGCATACACTAAACTACCAATCAAGCACTGTGAACGGAAATTTGGCCCCATAATTACTCATGCGATCCGGATATGGCGTGAAACACAAAAAAAATATCCTAACCCACATAAATGGCACAATCATACTCCCTTATTCAATAACAATGCACTCTTAATTGAAAAACGACCTATAAGATTCCCTATATGGGAAGAGCAAGGCATACACTCATTAGGGGATGTTTTTAACAAACAGGGTTTTTGTAGTTATGGAGAAATATGCAAAAAATGTAATCTCACCAAGTCCACATGGCTTTTTTACATACAGTTACGGCTATGTTTGAAGTCTCACGGTGTTCCATTAGACATACCAATTGAACACCACAGATACCACAAATTCTTCTATGAAAGAGAGACATCGAGAGGTTTTGTTTCAGATTTTTATCATCAATTACTAACGTCCTCGTATGAAACCCTCCAACTAGACTCTGTCTGGAGGAGGGATATACCAGACCTGGAAAGTGACTTTGATTGGCAAGGAGCCTGGGCAAATGTCCGACTTACATCAAGGAACCCGGACCATCAACAAATCAATCTTAACTATATTCACAGGACATACTTGACTCCTATAAGACTGAACAGAATGGGTCTTAAACAAGACTCCAAATGCTCCCAATGTACAAATGGGGACAAAGGGACATTTATGCACATGTATTGGGACTGCCCACCAGTTAAGACATTCTGGAAAGATGTGACCCAACAATTATCAAAACTTGTATCTTGGAATATACCTGTACACCCCTCTGTATTACTATTGAATGATGTTTTTGAGTTTGCAGTAAATCCACAGCTAAAGAGATTGGTTTTATCGGGTATCACAGTAGCTAAAAAGCTGATCGCATCACGCTGGTTTCAACCGGAAAAAATGTGCCGGAAAGTTTGGTTTCTTACATATTTCTATGTGATTTATCAAGAAATATCTACAGCAAGAATTCTGGGTCTCAATGAATCCAAAATGTCAATGTGGTTAGAAGTGGTGGAGAGAATAAAAGCTAGCTTATAATGGTAGTGTCTGGTTAGGGGGTCCAGGAGGGGGGGGTTCGAGCTGGAGCATATGTGTGTAGGTTTTTAGATAACAGGTATTAGGGGTATATCCTGTATAAGACATTGGTATAAATGGTAATTTCATTGGATATACACTGTATATTAATGCTTGTGTATCTTATCGTGTGTTGTCATGTTTGTTTAGATGTGTGTTTAAAAAAAAATAAAAAATAAAATATATATATATATATATTTTTTTCGTTACATTTGGGCTGTGGGGGGTGCTTAATGTCTGAAGGAGTCGACTGAAGGCTTCTTGTCCTCTGCAAAAGCATGCAATTGGTCCACTGATGGATACATCTTGATATTTGTCTAGTCTAGTTCATTAGATGGGTGAAATCCTCTTTCAGTGCCTCTGTGCCTGTTTTCGTAGGCAGTTAGCCTCTGGTATGCGTGCCATTAGCGTTAGCCACGCTTCCAGGCCTCTTTTCTTTTGGAAATAATGATAAAAAAAAATTATAATTTTTTTGTTGTTGTATTTGACTAAGAGGTTGGCAGTCGACTACGGCTCCTTTCGACCGATTAGTCGACTAAACGACTAATAGGGGTCAGCCCTACTGTTCACACATGATGCCATTGCTCATATTTAGATGAGGAATGGGATTTCAAGAGGGTCCCCACCTACCATAATAAAATAAAACTGTCTTGTCTCAAATAATATCTTAAAGGTCCCATGCATTATAAATGGCCTTTTCCAGTGTTTAGCATTCTATCCTAGCTATTGGGGATTATATAAATGTGGTCTGTGTCGTTAATTATCATATTGACTCATCAGTCTAGTCTCGAGTTCACGAGATCTTCCCTCACTCAACTAAGCTGTTCTGATTTGACGGTATTGCTGACGTGAATAAGGTACTGATTTGCAGTAACGCCCCTCTATGGTTGTAGCGCATAGTGTAACCCGACACTTCCTCAAACGGGTTTTGACAGAGAGGCAGATAACGAGCGAGCGAGAGAGAGATAGAGAGGGAGAGAGAGAGAGGGGTCGGCGGGACCATGCAGACGTGTGTGTAAAAATTTGCATGCGCCATCTCTCTCCCTCGTCGGAGCATTTACACACAAACTTGACTGCGTGTGTGTCGGGGACGCATCTCTCCTCTCTCTCTCTCCCTCGTCGGAGCATTTACACACAAACTTGACTGCGTGTGTGTCGGGGACGCATCTCTCCTCTCTCTCTCTCCCTCGTCGGAGCATTTACACACAAACTTGACTGCGTGTGTGTCGGGGACGCATCTCTCCTCTCTCTCTCTCTCTCTCTCTCTCTCTCTCTCTCTCTCTCTCTCTCTCTCTCTCTCTCTCTCTCTCGCTCTCTCTCTCTCTCTCTCTCTTGTTTCCTTGTTCTCTCTCTCTCTCCCTCTCTCTCTCTCTCGCTCGTTCTCTCTCTCGCTCTCTCTCGTATGTATCACGCTGTGTGGGTGACTGTCACTGAAAGTGATTATGGGCGGAGCCCATCCAATAACAGTCTGAAATCCTGAGGCTGAAAAATTATGCTTTTGAGTACTTCATTAGAAATATAAAACAATGAGGGCGTTTTTTTCGGAAAAAAAATAACCTTACAGATGTCTTCCATAGACTCACAGGAATTGTGTAAAGTTGCCCAAATTGTGCAAGGAATAGCAATGCATGTCCCCTTTGGCAGTGATTTCTCGGTTTTGGAAAATACCTCCAATAAATATGACCAGCCTCCCATAAACACCTACTCAAAAATGTAATATTTACATTGCTGGCATTGACATTGCTTGCAAACTTAAAAGGGCACATTTCAACATGGGATAATGTATATAAACACGTAAACTGAAATATGCAATAAGCAGTCAAGATAGTAGTACCTTTGAATGCTACAATATCGTGAAATCTCTTGAAACATGCACAAAACCGCCATGATATTATTACTGGAGCCTGTTGACAAAGGTATCCTAGGTTTTCAATACTGATACAAGCGTGTCTGTGCAGATATAAGGGGCATAATTCTAACCATAAACGTGCCTCTGTGTTATGAAGAACTCCCCTGAGGCGTCTCCACTTGATGTGCAGATACAATGAAATCATGCCTCCTGCAGCATAATGGCCATTCATACAAATGCCTGGGTGTTTTGGCTGATTTGGCTGGAAAATGAACACTTGGGCTATTGTTGGAATTCAGGCTGTACAGAAAGACCAGATGACATTATATCTCAGATCCTAAATTACCCAAAACACTATTCTCCGTTTCGCCTTCAGTGTTCTATGAATAATGCATACAGTGCATCTTAAAAATAACACGTTATTCTTTCAAAGGCTTTGTAACCTACTTGCTTGCTATAGTCTATTTCAGAGGTCTCCCAACGAGTAGCTCGCAAGTTACCAGAGCTCATGGCCTGCTTTTAAGCAGCTCAGAGGACATTCTCTGAAAATTTCTTTTGCAAGCCACAATGTAAATATAGTACAGTATATAATATATAATATCCAGGAGGACTTTCATGATGATATTGCACTTCATTCCATAATTGGTTTGCACTACCAAATCAGCCTGTGCATGGTGTAGATCTGTAGTGTATAGATCTAAACTGGTAGATATGTAGTGTATAGATCTAAACTGGTGTAGATATGTAGTGTAGATCTAAAATGGTGTAGATATGTAGTGTAGATCTAAACTGGTGTAGATATGTAGTGTAGATCTAAAATGGTGTAGATCTTTAGTGTAGATCTAAACTGGTGTAGATATTGTGACGAGCCTGGTAGTGTTCAGACTCGCCACGGTTCAAAAACAAACTAATCCAAATGTCCACACAAGTGCAATATCAATCAATAAGAATATTTAATGAATAAGGGCAGAATTCAGTTCGATAGGCAAAGAGAATGGTCGTAATACAGTCCGATGGTCAAAAACACAAAACAGGCTCTTGTACACAAAAAGGGATTGTTCAATACACAGGGTAGTCGTACGGTCCAGGGTCAGTACACAAGGGGGTTTATCAGCCAGTCCAGTACACAATGAACACCTTCTCGCCTTCACCTCTCCTCTCACTACCTCTCACCTTACACAACTCTGAATATCTCAATCTCTCTCTCTATGTCACAACTCCAACCTCACCTCCACTCAACTTACCTCTGACTAACCTAGTGTATTTGTAGTGTGTGTGTGTCTGGGGCGTGTGCATGTGAGATGTGGGTGAACTAACTAATGATGAACAGGTGTGTTCTATCAGTACTAATCAGCTACCTAATTGTTCCTACTCCTTCCGTATCTCCCGTCCTTCACATATCCATGAGAGGGGGGTTGATATCTGCCACAATATGTAGTATATATCTAAATAGATATGTAGTGTAGATCTACAGTAAAATGGTGTAGATATTTAGTGTCAATCTAAACTGTTGATTACCCACACTAAAGCCAGCTATCTTAAAACAAAAATTCAATGACACTTTACATTACACAGTAGAAGATGTTTAAAGTTTTACACAATTCTTTATGTGAAAAACATAACAGGTATGGCAGGGGGTCCAACAGATGACCAACTATAAAAACCCAGCCACTCCTCAGCCAACGAGGGTGACCCTCAGCTGGCAGAGGAGCTGAACTCCTTCTTCGCACGATTCGAGGCGAGGGCGACAAAAACATCCACACTGCACATCAACGCCACCCCCGAGGCGGTGCAGACAGAAGCAGCCTCACCACACTCACCAGCCCTCAGCAGCATCATCCTCACGGAGCACGAGGTGAGACGCACACTGAAGCGAGTGAACCCTAGGAAAGCGGCGGGGCCGGACGGTGTCGTGGGACGGGTGCTGAAAGACTGCGCTGACCAGCTGACAGGGGTCTTCACTAAGATCTTCAACCAGTCCCTGTCCCAAGCCATCGTCCCACCCTGCCTGAAAACCTCCATAATTATCCCGGTCCCAAAGAAGAACTCCATCAGTTGCCTGAATGACTACCGTCCAGTCGCACTCACCTCCCTACCCATGAAGGTCTTTGAAAAGACACTCAAGCCCCACATCATCTCTAGCCTCCCACCCAGACTAGACCTCCACCAGTTCGCCTACAG
Organism: Notolepis coatsorum; assembly: GCF_963971535.1. Taxonomy (NCBI): domain Eukaryota; kingdom Metazoa; phylum Chordata; class Actinopteri; order Aulopiformes; family Paralepididae; genus Notolepis; species Notolepis coatsorum. Next base: position 3,836,769 of record NC_140173.1, on the reverse strand, counting down.
AGCCAACAGGTCCACGGAGGATGCCATCGCCACAACTCTCCACTCTACCCTGTCCCATCTGGAGAGAGCGGGGGGGCTACGCACGGCTGCTCTTCGTGGACTTTAGCTCTGCATTCAATACCATCCTGCCTGACAGACTAGTGCCCAAACTCATGGTGGTCCAAGGACTTCCTCTCTGACCGCCCCCAGAGGGTCAGGATAGGCCCCCACACCTCCACAGCCATCAGCCTCAGCACCGGATCCCCCCAGGGCTGCGTGCTGAGCAGTGGCGTCGTTAGCCCTGGGCTTCCGGGGCTTTAGCCCCGGATGTTTTTCTCCTAGCCCCGGATCTAAAAAAATAAAAAAAATTGTTTACATTTTTTTACTTTTTTTTTTTTTTTAACTTTTTTTTTTACTTTTTTTGTTAGCATCCCCATTGTCTGTGCTGAATGTTTGTTAGTGTTTGGTATTTTTTGTTGGTTTTTAGTACTTTTAAACATCCATTTTTAGTAGTTTTCATTTGATCCTATAATTTTTTCATTCACCGATTTGTGGACTTTTTTTTTGTGTCCTGAAAGGCGCCTTATAAATCAAATGCATTATTATTATTATTATTATTATTATTATTATTATTATTATTATTATTATTATTATTATTATTATTATTATTATTATTATTATTATTATTGTTATTATTATTATTATTATTATTATTATTATTATTATTATTATTATTATTATTATTATTATTATTATTATTATTATCATCATCCAGGAGGGAAAAGATTTGGCTAGTAGGGACTGCATCTCTGCCTGTCCTGACCAGGAAACACTTTGCAACTGTGATCTCCTCTGGCAATAGTTGGATATTGTAATGTGTGGCGAGGGGTTGCAGCAATTCCACTGAGAGAAACTGGTCTGAGGCTGGATAACATGCCTGTATGCCTCTCATAAGTTGTTATTCAACTCATGAGAACCTGCTCTCAAGCTCTTGCAGCATTCTGTCGACGACTGGATAGAACAGTCTCTGTCTCAGCTGATCTCCTGAGCTGAGGTCTGAGCTTGTGCCACAAGATGACTCAACTACATACTCGTCCATCCTTTTCTGCTTCCTCCTTTGGCTGGTAGTATGTTCCTCAATCCAAAGGCCATTACATATGGCCTTTGTCCTGTCATACATGTCCACTGCCATCTCTGAGGTGCGATAACCTTTGAGTGTGTCCTGCACTGTGCTTTTAAATAGTACAGATATTGAAGATGTGCACTTTAACGCAGCAGCACCTGGAGCCATCCATACCCATACCCATACCCGTCCAGTGTCCTATAATAAGCTTTAATCAAACCCTGGTTCATTTCCTCGGATAGTCCGGTTGGTTTGGGGTGGTGTGAAAGCTCATTCACTGCAAGTGAACCCTGCTGAAGTTCATTTGAGATGTGAATGCAAAGCGGACCAAAGGCAGGAAAATACCTTCTTTTATGAGAAGACTGAAACATATGTATATAATGAAACACACAATACAGTTTTTTTTTAGGCCCGGTGTTTCAAAACACACAATTAGCACAACCACACACACAATTATCAGAACACCTCAGATCCTTTGCTAAATTAAACACTTGTCAAAACCATACACTAATTTATAAAAACTACATTTTGTTACCATATGAAACACACGTTTCATATGACTTAATTCTGTTTGAACCAGTTACACACAATGCAGTGCTTAACCTAAAACACATTTAGCAATTCTACTTCTCAGTGATTAGAGTACTGTAAGTGAAGTACGCAGAGAATGTGTAAATATACAATAAATTCACCAAACACTACACAAGACAATGCTGTAGACTGATGAAAATATAATTTATTTATCTACATATACCCAAATCAATGATGCAGACTGATGAAAAAAATTACATTTTCTCTCCATATACCCAAATCAATGATGCAGACTGATGAAAATATAAATGTTCTCTCCATATAACCAAATCAGTCAACATTTCAACATGGAGAATCACAACAATACATGTCCCAGTTTTCATGCTACTATGTGCATAACACTGTAAGCTCAGCAAATATCAGACAAACATAAAATACTGTATCCAGTACAGGTTAAAATTACAATAAAACAAATTTCTTTTTGAATTTTTTTTAACAGAAAATACTAGACATTATCTCTTTGCCTAGCTGGATCTGGCAAGATAATTTTTTGTTGTGATTCTCCATGTTGACTGATTTGGGAAAATGGGAGAAAATGTATATTTTCATCAGTCTGCATCATTGGTTGTCTTGTGTAGTGTTTGGTGAATGTATTGTATATTTTTACGTTCTCTGTGTACAGTACTTCACTCTCCTTCCATTTTGGTTGAAGACAGGTGAACTCACCTGCTGCATTTTTATAGTGCTTAAACCTGATTGGTGTATCTACAATTAAGCAATGGTGTGTTTGTGCATCTGATGGCTGTGTTTAACCAATTGGCTCATATGTGTGGTAATTTGACATTCTGTGTCTAATGTAATGCAAGTGTGTTTTGTGTTTTGCAAATCACTGTGTGTATTGTTTTGCAAAAAGTGTGAGGCTGACATTGTAGGGGTACAAATCTGGGCCTATATTTTGCTCCTTGAGTGTAAGGTTTTGATAATTGTGTAATACTTTTGATTTGAGTGTTTATGTAATTGAAGAAAACTGTAAAGACTAGAACTGTTTATTTCTTTTGTACATAGGTTTGTTTGTTTGTTTATTTGCTTATGTGTATGATTCTTAACTGTTTTTATTTTGTTATTGGTGTATATGTGTGTATGTATGTACAGTATATGTATGTATATATATATATATATATATATATATATATATATATATATATATATATATATATATATATATATATATATATATATATATATATATATATATATATATATATATATATATATATATATATATATGTGTGTATATATGTATATTTGTACTCCTGTTGGGGCTTCTTGGACCAGATCAATGTTTTATCTGGCTAAATAAAGGTTAAATAAATAAGAAACTGATGGTTTGGTCCTGTTAACTTTGAATTTTCTATGGGGACTGCCCAGATCCCTCTCATGGACCTGGACCTCACTTTGAGAACCTCTAATGATTCTAGTTATTCAGTATTCATCTCTAATTACTATAAAATTGCGTATTTCTGTGTTTAAAAAAAAAAAGGGTAACCCCCTCTCCACCCCCCCGGGCTGAAGCCCCCAATGTTTTCTAACCCTAAAAACGCCCCTGGTGCTGAGTCCCCGTTTCTACTCTATTTATACACATGACTTCACCGCAGTCCACCCCAGCAACACCATCATCAAGTTTGCTGACGACACCACCGTGGTGGGCTGCATCTCAAAAGGCGACGAGACCGCGTACTGCGATGAGGTAGAGCAGCTGTCAGCCCTGTGCAAAATTAACAACCTGCAGCTGAATAAGCTAAAGACCCAGGAGATGATCGTGGACTACAGGAGGAAGAAGACCAACATACAGCCCCTGTACATCGACGGGGGATGTGTGGAGAGAGTCTCGGTCATCAAGTTCCTGGGTGTCCACCTGGAGGATGACCTGACCTGGAGAATCAACGCCACGGCGATTGTGAAAAAGGCACAGCAGAGACTCTACTTCCTGAGAATACTGAGAAAGTACGACCTCAGACAAGACCTGCTTGTGTCTTTTTACCGCTGCTCCGTGGAAATCATCCTCACCTACTGCTTCAACGTGTGGTTCCTCAGCTGCACAGCGGCAGAGAGGAAGGCGCTCCAGAGGGTCGTCAACTCGGCCCAGAAAATTATCGGCTGCCCTCTCCCCTCACTTAAAAAAGCAGTAAAAATACTGAAAGACCCACACCACCCAGGCAACAAACACCTCGTACGGCTGCGCTCGGGCAGGCGTTTCAGCGTCATGCCCACCCGGACTAACAGACTGAAGTTTAGTTTTTATCCTAGGGCCATATGTGCACTAAACTCAGCTACAATTTAAAACAACAGTCTCCCTTGCACCCCCCCCCCCCCCCCCCCCCCCCACGCACACGCACACACAACATTAAGGGATAGTGCAATTATCTTTTACACCCCCCTGTTTATGTTAATGTTATTTATGCCTTACTCCTGTTTTTATATTTAATACTGTGTTTAGGACTGTTTTTATATTTTTACTAGCACCTAGGGCTGCATTTTAAATTTTGTTGTAACAACTGTAACAATGACAATAAAGATCTATTCTATTCTATGTGACAGAATATACAAATTGAAATGGTAAAAATATTAGGCTATGAAATAGGGCTGGCCTGGTGGATGTGACTAAGATGCGTCACAATATTTCTCATTTAGCTTTTTCAAGGCTAGTAACAGTAAACGGTAAAACCCAACTGGTGTCAGACACAGTACTATATGTAGCCTTTAAAGAAAGTATAGGCCTACAAAATAAAAATTATATAAATACGATTTATGTTGTTAAATAATCGTTTATTAAATAGGTCTGAAAACCCAAAATGGCAGATTTAGGTTTTTCAGACCTATTTAATAAACGATTATTTAATTTCAACGTTCATTGAGTACAGATTTGAATATTTTTTTTAAATTTTAACTATATCCTTGTGAAGGCAAATCATGAAAACATTTTAACCTGTGACGGCATCTCACGCACCCCCATAGGTAGACTTCTATTTTAACTACATTTTAATGTAGCCTACATTGGTATGTGAACTGATGTGGACGGTAAGACCAACTTCTAGGCCTGCATGGCTCTTATTGGTAGAATCCATACATTTCCGTGCAGAACATATCCTTAAAAAGGCAAACTGAGTATGGATACTGTAACCCACAAGAAAGTATCTCTCATGGTCAAAAAGGTTGGAGACCCCTGGTCTACAGTATATGAAAATATAGATGTTAATAATAATAATAATTCATTTTATTTATATAGCGCTTCTCAATGACCCGAAGTCGCTGACAGTAGTTATAGTAAAAACAAAGAAACAAAAAAGGAACATGAGACCATGGGGGAAACAGGGGGAAAACAGCATGAGATAACACAAAAAGACAGAGCGACAGGAACAGACATCAATCCGGTTGGAGGGGGGGAGTTATGGGTGGGGGGGGGGGGGGATCTCAAATAATTGGTCATATAACAAAGAACATTTGACCACATAAAATGTTGATGAAGGTTCTATGAGTGGGTGGTCTTGGTTTCCTCTGATGACTTATTCACATACTGCACCCACACCCATACCACTTCCCTTATGCAGGCTGAGATAAGATAAGATATTCCTTTATTGATCCCCTTCGGGAAGTTCGGGAACTACGTCTAGGTTTTGCACAGTGGCCTACAGATGATCTTGATGACGTGACATTTTATGTAGGCTAATCAATGTATGATGGGTGATGTATTTCATTCTGTATAACAACAACTTTAGGCTGCCTTTAGACTGCGCTCCTGAGGACAATCGTGCAACTACTGTAAGATGCAATGCAATCACTGTTGTATGTATGCAGCTGGTGTGAAGAGAACATGCAACATTCATGCTTCGAAATAAACAAAAAAAATAAAAGACAACCAACTGGAGCGGGTTGTTATTTGATGTTTGCCCTACTTGATGTTTAGCCCTTTTATGGTTTGCTAAATGTACAATGAAATACTCAACATTACTCCTTTTTATAAAATATATATAAATGGAATTGTGCAGTGCATGTATGTTATTTTTCTAATGAGGAATGAGCATCCAGATTCTGAGAACTTATCAGGCACAGACCAGCGCATTTAAATAATTGTTTCAAACCCAACAAAGGGATTTGTGTTTGTGTGTGTGTGTGTGTGTGTGTGTGTGTGTGTGTGTGTGTGTGTGTGTGTGTGTGTGTGTGTGTGCGTGCGTGCGTGCGTGCGTGCGTGCGTGCGTGCGTGCGTGCGTGCGTGCGTGCGTGCGTGTGTGTGTGTGTGTGTGTGTGTGTGTGTGTGTGTTGTGGTAGGGTGGAGGTGGCCACACTGGTCTGGTGGCAAATCCTGTAATCCTTTCATCTGATCAAAGTAATACAATAGCTTTTAAATTATTTAATGGAAAGGTACATTTCAAATTTCAACGTGCTTGGCAATTGTGTCAATGGATGTCTATTTTTCATTAGGTAAACATACATGGGATGATAGATTTAGTAGGGATTACACTCGCATGGTTCCATCTCTCAAACCAACTGTTTCCGTTTCTATTTAGTGACTACTGACTATATAGCATGTCTAGACTGTCAATCAAAACAAACTCTGTAAATACCACCCCCACTGCCTGGTGGAAAGCTAGCAAATTACTCAACCTAAAACTCTTTGCAATATCACCCCATCTGGCACAATCCTATGTTTAAAATCAATCAATCAACAAACCCATCAACTTCCCTGTATGGAGACAGAGAGGAGTAACCAGACAGTCATCTTTTCATTGGTGGCTCTGTCATGACCTTCGACATTCTCAAACTAACATACAACTTACCCATCCATTGTCACTTCCAGTACATACAGTTGATATATATCAGTGTTTTCAGCTTTATCCCATCAAACTGCCGTTCCGTGAAGTTTCTGCGTTGTGTTTGTTGAAAAAGATCATTCAATCTGATATCCACAACTTCCAAAACATCACTCAATTTTTTATAAAACTAAACTCCCTTCAACCCAAAACTGCTATCTCACATAGAATATGGCGGCACGGTGGTGTAGTGGATAACACTGTCACCTCACAGCTAGAAGGTTGTGGGTTCGTGCCCCGGGGATCAATCCAAGTGCTCCTGTCCGTATTCGTCAGGGAACGTGACAGCGTTAGCAATCTGTTGGGCATGTTTTTCCATTGGGTTTATCTTATCGGGAGGGGAAACCCGTACGAGCACGGGGAGAACATGCAAACTCCACACAGAAAGGCCCCACCTGGGTACCTGGCAACGCAGAAACCTGGTGCCCAAGCGGGAATTGAACCCAGGACCTTCTAGCTGTGAGGCGAGCCATCGTGCCGCCCGGTACATACTCGGCAGGAGGTACATACTCCTGCCGTTGCCCTTGACCAAGGTACTGCTATTACAACTGGAGTTGGTCCCCTGTTGCCCGTCTGTGGCTGCCCACTGCTCCTAAGTAGTTAGGGTGTGTTAAATGCAGAGGACAAATTTCCCCAAAGGGATAATAAAGTATAACTTAAACTTCATATTTCTCTAATTGGTGTTATAATTACCAAATGTCTTGGGCTAGAAGGGCAAAGGGCTCAAATATATATCAGATAGGTACTCTTGGGACAAGGCTATGTACATTACCTGTAAGGCCTCAGAAACGAACAGGAGAATATTATAATCAATTGGAAGATCTGGTCTCGGAAGACTCTTGCAGCAGCATTCTGTATTCATTGTTTTATTTTTAATTGTCTTTTTAATAAACCAGAGAAGATTGCATTGCAGTAATCCAATGTTCTAGTAATAAAAGCATGTATTAACTTCTTTGTGTCAACTTGAGACAGAGGAAGGGCCTAGCTCTGGCAATATTATTTAAATGATAAAAGGCTATTGTAGTGGCCGCTTGTCGCTCCCCAGTGAATCGACAAGCGTCCACGGTGCACCCGCTTTTGGCTTATCCTACTCAGTCCCAAAGTTGTGATGTTGAATGAATTGAATGTCCAAAGTTGCCGCCGGTTCGGTTTACAGGGTTTATTGTTGTCCAAAGGTAAATGATGGTGAATGAAGGGTTAAATCAGAACAGTTGTCAATTGCTCCTTCAGAGTTCCAAACGGTGAGACAGTGAAACAGGTAGAAAATTGTATCCTAATACACAGGTGCACCAAGAATGCAGTGATCACCTTGGCTATTTATAGGAGTGGGCTGTAATGGGTGGTGAGCCCTCTAGTGTCCAAACATAAATAAGACAGTCTAAAACAGTGCCTAGTTCCAATATATAATATAATATATAGATAATAATAATACTAAATAATAATAATAATAATAATAATAATAATAATAATAATAATCTATAACAAGAACACTCATTGGCCTTATCTTGTGCAGAGGCTTTTTCACAAATCAATACGTGCAATTTTTGTTTAGTTACAGTTGATCAGAGTATCGATGGGATGAAGTTTGTCTGGCATGACAGAAATGTACATATGTGTACATCTGAATAGCTATGGAAACGAATGCCTTGTTTGCGGGTCATACTTCCTAAAGGGAGCATGTAAGGCTAAAAAGGACAGTCCCAAGAATGGGGCCTGTGGTATGCCACATGTGATGGCCAGATAAACCAACACAACTTTTTGGTTTGTCAAGTAGAATTTCATGGGCAATACTATCAAAAGCTGCACTGACATCTAACAGAAAAGAGATTTTTTTTGCATCAAGACTGACTTCATTCATTCACAGCTTTAGCTATGGCTGTCTCTGTGCTGTGCATAGTACAGGATCTGGACTGGAACATCTCTGTGATTACTGCTCAAATATTTACTCAGGTGCAGTGAAGATCAATAAAAGAAAAATAATAATAAGAGATTGGTCTGTAATTACCAATAATCTATAGGTGTCCAGAGTGCTTATTTGGGCTATTTATTTATTTATTATTTGTATTATTATTATTTCTATTATCCTATTAACCCTATTTGCCAATCATCTGGTATCTTACTTATCAATTCCGACCAAAATCGTGCAAATGAGCAACTTGGGCTTTTTCCTTTCTTTTCTTTTCTTTTCGCTGGGACTGACAGATTAGCAATATGATGTAGAAGTGTTTCAGTTCAGTGTCTTGGTGAGGATACCACTGCAGAAGCATTTAGTTTAAAATGCTCTAACTAAGATTTTGGATATAACTTGAATAAGCAAATAATTTAGTGGTTGAGTCCACAAGGTTGTAAATGCCGGCCCGATGGAATGGGGATGGTGTAGACTCAATCACTAAATGATGTACTTATTCCTGGTAACTGTATGTGGTACAAAGTCCTAATTTCAAACGATTGAAAATCTTGGTTAGTGTACCTTTAAAACTGGTATTGTATTTTACGGTTCTGCATCCAGTTACCTTGTTGATATAATGGCGGTGTACTGTATGTAGTTGGGGGAGTGTGTGAGCCAGTTTTATTGGCTGCTATTGGATTACTTCTGGATCCTGCATGGTGGCTTGAGGTGGTTATCCAGGTAATCCAGGCAAAAATTCAGAGCGTGAACAGGTAGCTGGTGTAGACCCTAAGGAGATGTTTGGTTTGTGGGACTCCCTCGTTAGATTTCCAGCATATCTCTTCATATCAAATTCTCTGTGTATTTTCAGGTTTCTACTGTATAGGTAGATAGGTAGGTTGTTTGTTGTTGGTTGGGGTTTCTAGCTTTTATAGCTACTGTAGTAGGGGTACTACAGTGCCCCACGATAAGATAGTATCACAATACTAGAGTCACAATATTGTAATATCACAATACTGCAATGTATTACCTTTGTTCAACTGCAAAAAAAACAATATATCATCTGTTTTATCTAATAAGATAACGTTTTCAGTATGTTCACCTCATTCCAATAATTTGAATTGCAGTAACATGGGATTGTCAAGCTAATAATTAATAAATCAATAAATATAACATTAAATATCAATACTTTTTCAATAATCCCCACCCCTAGCTTGTATATTCTCTTCTTTTGTCTGTTCTCTCTGCCATACCGACAGGAGAACTGAGCTCCCACGCCCCTTCCCCAAGCATAGCTGTCTCTTAATGATACGGTACAGACATGATGTTGATTGAGAACGTGATGTAAAGTATATCTGCATATCTGTACTGTTTTGATTTTGTGCTGAATAAAAGAAATATATGATCCAATATAGTGCACACATATTTCATATGTGTGGAAGCAACTCCGTTCTGCATGCTTTTTGGAGCCCCGGTGTGTCCTGGTCTGCCATGTCTTCTCTGGGGCTGCCTGATCTTATGATTGTGTACAGCAGACTCAAGATCATTGCCAGGTAATCGAGAAAACTAAATCAAAGCTTATAAATATTATATAGTAGCGATAATCCTTTAAAATGTGTATTATCTTGGGTCAGGCATGGGTCATGCACCTGTGCGCACATTGTGCTAGTGGAAAAGTAATATGAGGCTAAGCTGGCAAAATAAATGTAAAAAAATATATATATATCTTTGTGTCCAACAGTGGAGTGGACAGTGCATTGGTCTGCTTTGTGATACTGTACATATTGTCTGACAGCTCAAAAAGCCAATTCACAAGGGAACCTACTTGTGTTCAAAGCAAAATACCTGACATTCAGCACAGACCAGGCTGCAGAAACAAATTAGTGGGGGGGCATAAAATTTTCTCGGGGGGGCACAATGGTTTTTCAACACAGGTTCCCTTTTATACGTTTCAGCTGGGACAGCGGCGCTGTGGCTTGCTTGGCGCTGCCCACGGTGCTGAACTAAACAGCAGAAAGGCAATTGAAAAATCTAATTTCTCTCTATCTTAAGAACTTTCACTTATACAAAAACACGGACTGAACGGATATATATAACAGACCTGCTGGGGCAGCGGACTGAGAGCAGGGGACACAAACAGGCTGGATAAGATGGTCAAGAAGGCCTTGTAGCATGGTTGGGGTGGAGCTGGACTCTAGCGAGGGTGGCGGAGAGGAGGAACCTTGCTAAGCTCCAGGCCATCAGGGAAAACCCCTCCCACCCACTATACACAGACTTGGCTGACAGGAGGAGCATGATAGGCTCACACTACCTAAATGCAGCACTGAACGGCACAGGAAGTCCTTCATTCCGACAGCCATCAGACTATACAATGCATCACTGTGCCTCACTGCATCACTGAGCACAGAGTGACAATTACCATCTTCCTGGACTCTTACTTTTTAAACAGCACTTTGCATTATTACACCTACTGTAGACTTCAGTATATTTTTACTGTATTTATTTACTGTATCTTTTATTCTATTTCATTTTATTCTATTCTTAGGCCATTTGTTTTGTTATTCTTATTTGTGACTTGTTCTGTCTAAATGTTTAATGTTGAGTGATTTGCAGTGTCAAATTTCCCTCAGGATAATACATTTCTATTCTATTCTATATCTTTGAAAAGTCTCCATTTATTCAACACTTCTGAATTCACTGACAAACTGAACTGAACTGACAAAAATAAGGTGCATAAAAAAGCAAACAAAATTCCTCCACAGGCTACTCACCATCATAAGTAGAGAGGCAAGCAGCGTTTGGTGACAGAGTGAAATCTTCTTAAAACACTTCCCCTCCACTCATTCCTGAACTTTTTTGTTAAGTCCTTCTCAAATGCCAACTGAATTAAATTGGCCTTAGTTGCGTCGATGAAGCATACTAAGGCGATGTTCTGTAAAGACGTTCTTGAGGGTAGAAAACAAATTCTCACAGAGTGCCGTGCTAGCTTCAGTAGTGTTGTTGTTGACATCAGTGCCCACTAGGGCTGTCCCCGACTAAGGATTTGGATAGTTGACTTTGATTGGAGAAAAAAAATTACAAAAAATAAAAATTTACCAGGGTGGGCACAGCTGACTCAGTGGGCGGGCCCGGCCCCCTAATGCCCGCCCATGGCGCCGGGACTGATTCAGCACCAACTTCCCCGAAGGAGGTGAGCTAAGGGCTGAAAAACGGACAAAGTCAAACAGAACTTCAGAACGCCATTTTCAGCCATGAAGGTACTGGAGCACAGAGCCAATTACACAAGTCTTGCGTCGCAGGGGTGTCATAAATCCCATTGAGTGGGGTAAGTAAGTCCAATGTTGATCTCATGCCAACCTTTTACAGACTATGCACAGTTTAGTATAATATTGCAGTTTAGAGTGTCAGGATGATGTAGCATAGAGTTGTAGTGTAGGCCAGTATGAGTATAGTAATATAGTATATAGCACTAGCGTAACATAGAATAATAATATATTAAAATATTGTATAATACTGTACCAATATGGTGTAGAATAAATAGTATGATTTAGTTATATTATAATAAAATAGAAATTAGATAGTATATAGAAGTATAATACATTATATAAGTGTGTGTGTGTGGGGGTGTGTGTGTGTGTGTGTGTAAATGAATTAACCTAAATATGTAGTTTGACTGATAGATAGACAAAATGGGTTTATTTATGTTGATTTAATTTGGTTGTGTTGATGTTAAATTTAAATTTATTTTTGCAAAATGGGTATATTCTGTTTGGTTTTACACAATATGTCTATCGGTGTGTTGTTTGTGTGTAGGGGCAGGTATATATAAGATTTTTTCTTCTTCCTGTTCCTTTCGGCCATGGTATTTTTGGTGAATTATATGAATGTACTGTTGGACTGTGGTAATTCCATGTACGAATAAATAAATGATGATGATGATGATGATGATGATGACTATAAACTTTTGTATAGTGGGGCGGCTGGGTGGCGCAGCGGTCTAAGCGCTCGTCACCAACGCGTGAGACACCGGTATCGAAGCCGGCTGTCAGCGTTGCCTCCGGCTTGGGCCGGCCGTCATACTGACTCAATTGGCAGAGTCAGCGGGAGGGGAGTCGATGGGTGGTAATCTGGTCGTTGTAAAACAGCGACTCCTACAGGTCGGTCAGGGCGCCTGCACAGCAAGGACAGGGGATGTCGAGGGTAGTGTGAGCCTCCCACACGTTACACCTCGCCAATGAGAGTCCACGCTGGCAGGTGAAAAAGAAGTGGCTGGCTGACTCTGCATGTGATTGATTATTCAACCCTCCCTACGACCGACCAGTGGGGGGCACATGCGAGCAACGATCAAGACAGGGGAGGGGGGAATTGGCACGACTAAATTGGGATGGGAGAAAAACAGAAAAAGAAGGAGAAAAAGTGGATAAAAAAAAATACTTGTATAGTAAAACCGTCTGTTCTATAATGGTGATGTTCTCTTCTACTGTTCTATATCAATATGGTGATGTTCTCTTCTACTGTTCTATATCAATAGGTGATGTTCTCTTCTACTGTTATATATCAATATGCTGATGTTATCGTCTGCTGTTCTATAATGATATGGTTATGTTCTTTTCTACTATTCTATAATGATATGGGGATGTTCTCTTTCAATGTTCTGCAACAATAAGGTGATGATCTCTTCCATTGTTCTCATGGAAGATTGGTTGGTTGGCCAAAGTCAGTAAGTGACCTTTTGATTGAAGTGATCCTGCCGATCCATATGCCACTTCCACAGCTGCGAAGCATTGGATTTTCTCAATTAGGCTAAACTAAATTTCAATAGACATTTCATATAGACTATTACATGTGGCCATTAACTAGATCATAACCAATATATAAATCTGAGTCATTTGCTAAATATGCGAAATTAAAAATATTTTAAAGAATAAATACAAGAAAAACACAAACCACTTCAGCAAATGAAAATGATTTCCAAGCAGCCAAACTCATACAATACTACTAAAGATACAATAAATACATTACTGATTTAATCAGAGATCAACTCAACAGACTTGTGTGTGTAGCCAACAGTTTTTTTTATTCATCATATCTAATGAATTAGGTCTCTCTTTCTTTTCTCTGTTAACATGAATTTGATGAGGTCAAGTATTTTATCGGTAGGTAGCCTACTTTCATCAGAATTGTAATTAAATCAAGGTGTGACGTACCTGGGTACGTGGGTTGGTCATTACCATTATTACTGTATTTATGACACCTTCTGAACATCAGGTTAGTATATTTAATGTGTTGTGTTTTGTATGTGACGTGTGTGTGTGTGTGAACATGAGAGCTAATGCTGTCTCTTTTCTCTCCCTGTCAGGTGCTGCCCATCCCTACACTGACGAGTGCTGATTGCCTAATGAATGACAGCTGATGGCAATCACCTCAAGAGGGATGGGTAGAGAAATACCTGACAGCACACACACGTCTGGGCGCCTCATTCTGTCAATTGCCAGTGACCAGAGAAGAGTGAGGTTGCCATTGTTTGCCACTGTGGTGGAATTAATACTGTGCTTGTCTACTGCTTCGGGTGGACTAAAGTACTGGTATATGTATATAGATATTGTTGGCCTCTGCGCCACTCCTCCATTGGAGTAAGTATTCTCTTGTTGGCTTTAGGCCTAATCCCACTGAGTGTGGAATTGTACCTTTGGTACCTTTGCTGGGGGTTTTCCCAGTACCAACTTCTGGCTGGTTGGTGAGTGTCTGTGGGCGCTTATCTAGTTTACTTTATTATTATACTTACCTTGTTTGTTCTCCCCTTACCCTTCTCCCTGTGTGTTAATTGTTTGTGGGTTGTTTTTTCTCTTTGTTGCCTAATTAAACATCAGTGGAGGTTTAAATCCCTACCCGGCATAATAAATATAATTTACTATTTTTGGAACAACGTCTTGTGTCTATTATTACCTACCTGCCCGGGACTGTTTTGAAGCATTTACTGAGAGAGGCTGCTTTTGCTCATGTGTAGCCAGCTCCAGTTATTACTCTGTGTGGTTCTTAGACCTTCGTACATGACATGGGGGCTCGTTAGTTTGCACAATTGTATAGTTCCTTGTTGTTATGTGACATGTGGACTTGTCGATTGGAGCGTGTCAGGTAGGTTGCATTTTTTCATTTGGTAAGTTATATTATTATATATCCATTTTTCCGTGCTGCACACTTGACTGTTGTAAACCATTGTTGTAAGTTATGCTCTTAACCATTCTATTTTTTTCCACATAGGTAAAGGGTGGATCACCTGCTTGGCTAGGGGGAGGGGGGCACGCGTCGTCTATTCCGGTGGAGTGCGCAATGAAATCGGTAAGCGACTGAAGATATGTGTAGTCCTCATTCCGCTAGGGAAGTAGTTTAGATGGGGTAGTTAGTGTTACCCAGTGTGATCCTAGTTAGGTGATTAGAACCGACATTTATTGTTTTCATGAATGTTAGATCTGGATATTAAATCAAATTGGTCAGGTTGTCATACTGCATAATGTGGCTGTTGAGTGTTGCACAGGGAAATTATTGAGTACTATAGGTGAGTGGCTATTGTGTGGGGCTTATTGAAGTCTGATTTGTTGTAGTATTGTGGGTAGTATTGTGTGTTGCTACGGCAGTATACTTTCTTTCATAAACTGTATACTGTATGCAGAGTGCAGAGTACAGAGTACAGAGTACAGAGTACAGAGTACAAAGTGCATAGTACAGAGTGCAGAGTACAGTGTGCAGAGTGCAGAGTGCAGAGTGCAGAGTGCAGAGTGCAGAGTATAGATTTTTCATGAGTAGCGCTATGGAGGTTTGTGATCAGGATGTTGATGTGTCGGATCCTGAGAGTTTTGACTCTGCATTAGGTTCAGACCATGGTTCTACTACTTCTGCTGGTGAGTTGAGCGCACTGAGCGCTGAGCTGCGTTTACCCTGTCTAGAGGAGAGGGCGGCTTTGCGCAGGGAGGAGAGAGACAGGCAGGACAGAAAGGAGGAGAGAGACAGAGACAGAGAAGAGAGAAAGGAGGAGAGAGAATGGGAAGAGAGGAAGGAGGTGAGAGACAAGGAGGAGAGAGACAGAGAGAGAGACAGGCTGGAAAGAAAGGAGGAGGGAGACAGACTGGAGAGAAAGGAGGTGGCTGATGAGGAAACTGGAGTTGGAGTGTGGTGACGCTAAACTAGGGCTGGGCGATATAACGATAACGATAAATATCGCGATATATTTTAATAATCGATATCGAATATCGAAATAAAAAAAAAATCGATTTTTTTTTTTTTTTTTTTTTTATTATTATTATTATTACCTGCAACAGGGCAGTTTTAAAACCAGAGACAGTGGACAGACTTGTCTTTCTTGCCTGCAACTTAAAGTAATGGCTTTGCTTGTCCAAATGACAATACTGACCAAATTCAGATTTCTTTTTCTCTTGTCCATTTATTTTGTTTGCTTTCTAATTTAAAATACATTTTGAAACCGTCTGTACACAGTAGGCTATGTGTGCTAGCAGAACTAGACTCCAGTCACGAGTCACAGTGCACATGTGCGGTGGTTTGTCCACCAAAAAAGCGCCAAAAGATCGAAAATAAACTAGCAGAGCCAGAACTGTTCAACTCCTCTGGAGCCACAGCCAGCAGAGAAGCCGGTTTACTTTAGCTTTTAAACCAGCTGCAGCCTGAGAACTGGAGTGTGAGGGGATGTAACACTAAAGATGGCGGCAATGACAAAGAATTGCTGCAAAATAAACATACATCTGTTGTTTAAAAAAAAAAAAAATTAAAAAAAATTATAATTTTTTTTATACTTATAACAATTCGATAATTATCGATATCGAGAAATAAAATAAAATTATCATATCGTTATCGCGATATGATTTTTTTCCATATCGCCCAGCCCTACGCTAAACGTAGCACCATTTCCTCTCCAGTACTTTCCGACCCCCAGGCACCCTTTGATATTAGCCAGCATATGTCCTTGGTTCCCCCCTTTCAGGAGAATGACAGTGATAGCTCTGTACACTCAGCGCGTGCCTCTGTTTCTTCTTCCACTCATAAATCGCGTGCACGTTGGGGCCGTCTCCAGATGGAGGAGAGAGCGGCTATACGAGACAGGGAGGAGAGAAAGGAAGAGAGAGAGAGAGACCGGGAGGGGAGGAAGGAAGAGAGAGACATGCTGAGGGAAAAAGAGGAGAAGGATAGAGTGCTCCAGGTGACAATAAGGAGGATGGAATTGGAGAGTGGTGGCTCTTCCTCTCCCTCATCTGAAGGTTACCCGGGCACTTTTAATATTGGGCAGCATATTCCTTTAGTTCCCGTCTTTCAAGAGTCTGAGGTGGAATCATTTTTCTCTGCTTTTGAGCAGATGGCGTGGGCTTTGCATTGGCCAAAGGACATGTGGGCGATTTTATTGCGATACAGACTCACTGGTAGGGCTCAGGAGGCGTGCGGGTCATTATCGAATGAAGACAGCGTGGTATATGAGAAAGTGAAAAGTGCTGTCTTGCGCGTGTACGAAGAGGTACCAGAAGCATACAGGCAGCATTTTCGCAACCGCCGTAAGTCTCCTTCCCAAACCCATGTTGAGTTCTCCCGGGAGGAGAGACTTAATTTTGATCGGTGGTGTTCTGCGTATGAGGTAAAAGACTTTGCATCATTGAGTGAATTGGTACTTGTGGAGCAGTTCATAGCCACCCTGCCAGTCGAAGCTGTGCTCTATTTACATGGGCAGGGGGTGTCAACACTCCGACAGGCTGCGATTTCGGCAGATAAGTTTGAGTGGTCACGAAAACGTGTTTCTGTACGTCCTAATGTATGTGGTGGAGGTGGCTCATTCGTGAGTGAGTCAGCATTTCAGCCACGCTCACCGCCGTCTAAAAGAGCGGTGGTGTGCAATTATTGTAAGAAAACTGGCCATATGGTAATGGTCATACGCTGAGGAAGCGACAGGAGAGAAAAGGGTCAGCTCAGAAACCAAGAGGTGTGGGGTTGATTGGTACAGTGTCATGTTCTGACCAGAATAGTTCTCTGGAAAAAGAAAGTGATGGCTGTTTTAAACCCTTTCTGTTTGATGGGTGTGTGTCACTGTCGGGTGACGTCTGTGACCAACGGAAGGTGAGAATACTCCGTGATACAGGTTGTTCTCAGTCATTCATCCTGGCTGATGTCTTACCGCTAAATGAAGACTCTTACTGTCAGTCTAGTGCGATGGTAAGAGGTATAGAAATGGGGTGTATGCGCGTGCCGTTGCATAAGGTGCATGTACAGTCAGATCTTTTCACAGGTTGTTTTCCTGTCGCCGTTCGCCCATGTTTCCCTGTGGAGGGCGTTGAGTTTATCATGGGGAACGATATTGCTGGGGAGAGTGTGATCCCTGTGTTGGGGGTTGAAAACGCTCCATTGACTGACTTGTGTTGTGATGAATTGATTAATAATCACCCCAATGTTTTTTCTGCTTGTGTTGTCACCAAGGCACAGGACAGGAAGCGAACTCAAGCTTTGGCGTTGAGTGACTCTGTCGGTGGCGAGGCTATCGCTGTGGATAGGGGGGCATCTATTGGAAAGATGGAAGAGGTTGCTGTAAGTAGCGTTCAGGGGAAGCTGGTAATTCCCAAGTTTGCTGACGTTTCACTACCACTGACTCGTCAAGCATTGATCACTGCTCAGCACAGTGATTCCTGCCTATCAAGTTGTTTTGCGGCAGTGGCCAGTGCTACTGCTAGTGGGAAACATACTTTTGTGATAGAGGGGGTGTTGCACACCTAGACCGGGTGTTTATCGACTAAAGGATTTGAAAGGAGACTTTGGAGAGAAATGGGTAATTGAGATGGCGCCGCTATGCCCGGTCGCCTGTCTGTTCGCTCCGTCGAGATTGACCGTCAGTCACTTATAGACATCGGATTACGGGAAACTTACCGATTGGATTACTCCCTGAATCAGCTTTCCGAACCGCAGCAATGGCCTATGGAGATTCTCAGAACAATGGGACCAGATCCTGACCCCAGGAACAAAGGAATCATCAGGCGGTGAGGGAAGAGAGCTGGGATCCGTAACAGGCTGAGATCCAGACGACACCGAACGCCACTACCCAGTATATTGCTGGCCAATGTACAATCAATTGACAATAAACTGGATGACATCCGAGCAAGGATTCAATACCAAAGAGACGTTAGAGACTGTAACGTTCTCTGCTTCACCGAGACGTGGTTGACGCCGGACGTCCCAGACCACGCCATACAACCGGCCGACCACTTCTTCATCCACCGCAAGGACAGATCAGCATTGTCCGGCAAACAACGTGGAGGAGGTATTGCCTTCATGTTTAACAACAATTGGAGCGATCCAGGTAACGTGAAGGAATTATCGAACCACTGCTGCCCAGACCTGGAATATATAACCATCAAGTGTCGTCCTTTCTTCCTCCCGAGGGAGTTAACGGCGATCATCCTTGTAGGAGTGTATATTCCACCGCAAGCCAGCAATAGTGCCGCGCTCTCCAGGCTCCACGACGAGGTAAACAAACTCCAGGCAGCGAACGTTAACGCCGCCATCATAGTGGTGGGTGATTTCAATAGCGCCAATCTGAGAAAGGTATTACCTGACTTCTATCAGCATGTGACTTGTAACACCAGAGGCGGTAACATCCTAGATCACTGTTACACGCAATTCAAGGGTGGATACAAGGCTCATTCTGCTAGTGGCTTTGGTAAGTCAGATCACGCATCCATTTTCCTTTCACCAAAGTACAAACAGAGAATCAAAAGCACTCCCGTAGTCTCGCGAGAGGTGCAGAAATGGGATTTGACGTCAGAGGAGACGCTCCAGGCTGCGTTTGACTGCACAGACTGGAGCGTGTTCCGCGACACAGATAACATTCATGTCTACACGGAGACAGTGCTGGACTATGTTCGTACTTTGGTGGAAGAAACAATCCCCACTACCACAATGAGAGTTTACCCAAATCAAAAACCCTGGGTAGACAAATCCGTCCGTGAAGCTCTGAGAGCGCGCACCAAAGCATACAACGACGGCCTAGTGGCAGGCAACATGAATGACCACAAGGTGGCGCGATACAACGTAAGGAGGACAGTGACAGAGGCCAAACGGCGCTACAAGGATAAAATTGAACTCCAGTTTGAACAGGCTGACTCTAGAGCTATGTGGCAGGGGCTCAAAACGATGACAGACTACAAAGGCGCCTCCCTCAAACTGAACAGTGACATCTCCTTAGCAAATGACCTCAATACCTTCTATGCGAGGTTTGATGCTGGTAATACCAACACCAGCCCACAAGCCACGGCAATGGGGGGGGGGGGGGGGGGTCTGCTGCTGATGGAGACTCAGTGTTCAGGGTAACAGAGCATGAGGTGAGGCGGACCTTTAAAAAAGTGAATATCAGGAAGGCAGCAGGTCCGGACGGCATCCCCGGCCGCGTCCTAAAAGTCTGTGCCGACCAACTGGCCCCGGTATTCACTGACATATTTAACCTGTCCTTAGAACAGGCTGTCATCCCCACCTGCCTGAAGAAGTCCACTATTATCCCTGTACCCAAAAAATCCAAGCCTGCTTGCCTCAACGACTACCGCCCTGTAGCTCTCACCTCCATAGCCATGAAGTGCTTTGAGAAGCTAGTAAAGGGCTACATCTGCTCCTCCCTCCCCATCAACATGGACCCCCTGCAATTTGCATACCGCCCCAACAGGTCCACGGAGGACGCCATAGCCCATGTGCTGCACACAGCAGCATCACACCTGGACAAGAGGCAGGGGAACTATGTGAGAATGCTATTCATCGACTACAGCTCGGCATTCAATACCATAGTCCCCTCCATACTCATAGCCAAGCTCAGGGACCTGGGCTTGAACTATGACCTCTGCCAGTGGGTCTTGGACTTCCTGACGGGCAGACCCCAGGTGGTGAGAGCAGGCAACTGCACCTCCTCATCCATCACCCTCAACATAGGGGCCCCCCAGGGCTGTGTTCTGAGTCCCCTCCTCTACTCCCTGTACACACACGACTGTGTGGCTCAGCGGAGTAGCAATACAATCATCAAATTTGCTGACGACACAGTGGTGGTGGGCCTGATCTCTGCCAACGACGAGAGGGCCTACCTGGAAGAGGTCAAGGTCCTGGCGGGATGGTGCCAGGAAAACAGCCTCTCCCTGAACGTCAGCAAAACAAAGGAGATGATTGTGGACTTCAGGAGGTCGGGGGTCAAGGACTACAGCCCCCTCAGCATCGACGGGGCACCGGTTGAGAGTCAACAGCTTTAAGTACCTCGGAGCCTACATATCCGAGGACTTGACATGGACCACAAACATTGACAGTGTTGTGAAGAAGGCACGACAACGCCTCTACTTCCTCAGGCGCCTGAGGAAGTTCCAAGTCAGTCAGAAGATCCTTAAGAACTTCTACTCATGTACAATAGAGAGCATCTTGACTGGCAACATCACCTCCTGGTTTGGGAATAGCACTGCACAAGACCGAAGCAGACTACAAAGAGTGACACGTTCAGCCGAACGCACAATTGGAGGGGGGCTCCCCACCCTCCAGAACATTTACAACAAGCGTTGCAAGGGCAAGACTAAGAGAATCATTAAAGACTCCAGTCACCCGAACAACTGCCTCTTTGAACTGCTGCGGTCAGGCAAGCGATACCGGAGTCTCAAGGCGAGCACAGAAAGACTCAGAAGAAGCTTCTATCCCCAGGCCATCAGGCTGCTAAACGAACAATGAACACTACACAACAACAACCATCAAACGCACATAGCACACACATCCACACGCACACACTCACTTTAAACAAACACACTGTAGCACCCACTCCACACACTTTATAGCACACACCCACTTTAAACAAACACACTGTAGCACCCACTCCCCACACTTTATATTTATTGATGAAGGATTGCACTACAACTCGTACACCTTACTGTAAATTGTACCTAAATTGTACCTCATCCCATTTCTGCTTTGCACTATATAGTACTGTACATTAGTACACTGCATAGTATTGTATATTATATGGTAACTCAGTTACGTCTATTCTGCATCGAACATTGTACATATGTCTATACTGAACACTGTGACCACATTTTCTACTTCTAAATTACATGCTATACTATGTTATTTGATACTATCTTGTCTAGCACAGTCTCTGGAGCGTAACAGTAAGAAGCATTTTGTATGAAAGTATTCT
This sequence comes from Notolepis coatsorum, assembly GCF_963971535.1. Taxonomy (NCBI): domain Eukaryota; kingdom Metazoa; phylum Chordata; class Actinopteri; order Aulopiformes; family Paralepididae; genus Notolepis; species Notolepis coatsorum. Next base: position 3,815,185 of record NC_140173.1, on the reverse strand, counting down.
GTACTTCTGTATGACAACTATTAAAGAAACTTGAAACTTGAAACTTGGTACTGTGTTTCAGCAGCAGCTTGTGTTTTCACCCCACTGGTCTTTGTCAAGACCCGTTCAGCTTTCTGTTGATCCATTCAAAAACACAACGCAAACTTGCAATAATTAGTTAGGACATGTTTTGACCTAACCCTCAGAATCTGAGGCGGTTCATTATAGAGCTTTGTATATAATGCATACAAAGCTTGTCAATAGAGCCTAGTAAAATAGAGAGTACTACATGTGGATTTTTTCTGCTGTAATGATCAAAGATGCTAAAATGGAACGATGGAGCAGGGAGATGTAGCGTCAGTGTTCTTTCAGAATAGCTTGCTGTAGATCTTATAGGCAAGGTTTCGTTTTATTGGTTCCTTCTGGAGTTGACTGCTAAATTAAAGGTGCACTATGCAGTTTCGGAGGAAAGTGATTTGTTTGCAGAGCCTGCAAAAGACTAATACTTATTCTATCTTATTTTATCATAAATTAAAACAAAATAATTTTTTAGGCACTGTGAACCAAATGTAAGCCTAGGATATGTTTGTTAACAAAATTGCAGGCCTGCCTTTGTAAACGACAGCAGTGAAATAGTAACTTTTCAGGAAGCTTTCTAGAGGACAGTATATTTATTCAATTGTGAAAATATACCATTAGAAATTATTCACTTCTCACAAAACTGTAGTGCACCTTTTAAACAATGTTTGCCCAACAACCCTGGTAACTCGAGTCGTTAGTATTTTTGAAAGATTTTGGCAAACAAATTATATTTTTGTATTTTCTGTGATATTTTCTTCACTTCAACTTTTTCTCTTTATACAAAGGTATCAATATGTAAAGCTGTTTTTGTTGACTTGCTGCTACTGTAGACTCCAGTTAACAATCAGAATTACTTCTACCAAAACCATTGAGGTGTGGAGAAGACTGGAATACAAAGCGTCAAATTGTGTTGCCGATGATATGTGGACATTACATGTAAATGGTGGCACATGACCATGTGTGGTCTGCTAATTTAGGTATTGCTAAAACTTGTAATAGTGGGGACGCCAAATCAGGGGGTGCATCCGGCTCCCCTGCACTCCATTCCGGACATGGGGGAACCTTTTGAACATGTATCTGTCATCTGCCTAAAACAAGGGCGGAAAATCATTACATGTTGACAATTATATGTGGTTCCACCCGTTTCCCGGAGGCGATACCTCTGAGGAAAATTATTGTTCCAGCCGTTACCAAGGTTCTAATTTGAGTGGCATCATTTTGGATCCTGACCATGTTATTTTTGTGACGCTATTTTGGAAAGGAGATGGGCGCTGTGATGGTGCCAGGGCAATGTGCTGATTTGTGTTTCCCTGTGTGCTGTCCTGTTAAGCGCGATGAGATGATTTTTTGTGCTTTATTTGTTTTCCCAGGAAGTTTCCAGATTGTTGTCTCCTGTTGACAGGACGGTATCGGCGGAGCGGCCTGTCAAAGTAGAGGTTGTTGTTGTTTCTGTTTTCCCTGGTGTGTGGTACTAATCGGATGTTGGGTAATAAGTAATAATGTTTTGCTAACCCTGCAGGTTCGCTCTTATGGGGGGAGGTGTGACGTACCTGGGTATGTGGGTTGGTCATTACCATTATTACTGTATTTATGACACCTTCTGAACATCAGGTTAGTATATTTAATGTGTTGTGTTTTGTATGTGACGTGTGTGTGTGTGTGAACATGAGAGCTAATGCTGTCTCTTTTCTCTCCCTGTCAGGTGCTGCCCATCCCTACACTGACGAGTGCTGATTGCCTAATGAATGACAGCTGATGGCAATCACCTCGAGAGGGATGGGTAGCCAAATACCTGACAGCACACACACGTCTGGGCACCTCATTCTGTCAATTGCCAGTGACCAGAGAAGAGTGAGGTTGCCATTGTTTGCCACTGTGGTGGAATTAATACTGTGCTTGTCTACTGCTTCGGGTGGACTAAAGTACTTGTATATGTATATAGATATTGATGGCCTCTGCGCCACTCCTCCATTGGAGTAAGTATTCTCTTGTTGGCTTTAGGCCTAATCCCACTGAGTGTGGAATTGTACCTTTGGTACCTTTGCTGGGGGTTTTCCCAGTACCAACCTCTGGCTGGTTGGTGAGTGTCTGTGGGCGCTTATCTAGTTTACTTTATTATTATACTTACCTTGTTTGTTCTCCCCTTACCCTTCTCCCTGTGTGTTAATTGTTTGTGGGTTGTTTTTTCTCTTTGTTGCCTAATTAAACATCAGTGGAGGTTTAAATCCCTACCCGGCATAATAAATATAATTTACTATTTTTGGAACAACGTCTTGTGTCTATTATTACCTACCTGCCCGGGACTGTTTTGAAAGCATTTACTGAGAGAGGCTGCTTTTGCTCATGTGTAGCCAGCTCCAGTTATTACTCTGTGTGGTTCTTAGACCTTCGTACATGACACAAGGTCACACCAGTAGGACATTAACTTTCAGCATAATCACAGTTATTGAAGAAAAACAATAAATCTGCCTGCAAAGGCATGGTCAATTCTTTATGTGCCCTCCATGGATTAGAAGATCTAAGTTCCAAATATATAATTCATTCATAATGCCTGCGTGCCTAGTAAACTACAAACACAATTGGGCTAGATCCACAAAGAATGGATTGCACGGTGCTAATTGCACCCGTACTTACAATTCATTATGAATTGAAAATGGGGGACCATGATGTAAACAAGACGAAAGTCTTTCTCTGGTCTGCATCCCCTTAATCACCTGCGCAGTGATTGACTGAATGCAAATTTTATTAACAGATTGCAGAATGGGTACAATACAGTACGGCTCAATACACACAATTGTTAAGGGGATGCAGACCAGAGAAAGACTTTCGTCTTGTTTACATCAGGGCCCCCCATTTTCAATTCATAATGAATTGTAAGTAAGGGTGCAATTAGCACCGTGCAATCCATTCTTTGTGGATCTAGCCCATTGGATAGCTAAAACATTTGTCACAGACTTCTATCAGCTGAGCTTGATGCCTTCAAATATTGAGCCAAAAGTGTAACATATACTACATAAACTATACAAGTATGCTCCTAAATATGTATCTGTATTTGTGTTCATAAAAGATCATTTTAAAATGTTCTTGTCACAATGATTGTGAATACTAGTAAATATATCCAGTCAATCTTTCACTTCATTGTGTGTATACGTGGAGGGCGTCTAAAGTTTCCTAATGCCTTGCAGTCTTGCATGAGACAGATATCAGCTTTGCTGACAGAAAGACTTGACATTAAATGTCCCTCTCTGCTCACATGCTCAATGTTGCACATACCTTCCTTATTATGGAAACATACAGAATTATTTACAACTCACATATTAGCCTTTTGACAGCTACTGTACTACTCATACAAGCTCTCTGTCTCACACACGCACACACACACACACACACACACACACACACACACACACACACACACACACACACACACACACACACACACACACACACACACACACACACACACACACACACACACACACACACCTATTATGGTTATGATTGTTATATTGAAGAACGTCTTGCTTCTTCTGTATCCCTCAGCCTCCACAACCACAGTAAAATTTGCTATTTCTCAAAATGTTTTGTGACAAGCTATTCGATTTAAATTAAACTTCCACACGGAAAATGGTTTCACCTACTCTCTCTCATGCTTTAGACACGCAAAATTAGATCCTCAAATTCACTCTTGTAGGTCAAACGGGCCAAAGTATCACAGAACATTCACTGGTCATTTCAAAACTTAACATAAAGGCCCTATGGAATCTGTGTTGTCATTGACCTTTTTTCAATGTGCAAGCCGCAGAACTGGAGAACTACTAGAAATGTCTGATGAATAAGGGCCCTTTCTCACTCACCATTCGGGGTAGAATCAGCGCCGGGTCGAACCAGAAAAGGGTGTGTCCGTCTGAGTGAGAATGCTCACCCCCGTCCCCGTCCCCCGCTGATTTGTCCCCGGGGGCACTGAACCTGGACCGATGAAATAGGTGGTCTCGGGTGCGGGCCAGTGGGAGCGGGGGGCGTGACACACACAACGTCGTTACTGTAATGCTTTCATGCTTGCTTGAATTTTGGGCAGATAAAACCACACAGCAACAACTGGACAGTACCCACAAAAACGATATTTATGGGCAATTTGTGTCTGACTCGTACCACCTAACCTGCACAGACGTTACGTATAACGTATGATGTATATAATAATAGAATTAATTTATATACTGTAGCACACTTTAAACTCAGTGAGCTCTCAATGTGCTTCACAGCAGAAGAAAAAAAATTTAAAAAAAAAAGTTTAAAACAAGAAAACATTAAAAAGAATAAAATAAAAAGATAAGAATCATCCCAGTTAGGGTACCTTATGTATACTGCACCTGTGTATATTGTTTACTCATAGTGTATATTCATATTCTAAGTGTTTCATTGACCATATTTATTGTAACATATAAGGTAGGGCATGTACACCCTTAATTACATTGTTTACACTGCTTATTTTTTATCTTTACTATTATTGTATTGCCTATATTTATGTCTTTCAACTATTACCATGCCCATACCTGTAGCTCCCCTCCTCCCTCCCCCATGCTATATGACACCCACATTTCCCCAAGGGGATCAATAAAGGAATAGCTTATCTTGTCTTATCTTTAATTCCATGATTTAATTTGTGATTTCATCATCACAGAAACTATAGGGTGGTACATTAACACTGCCATCAGTCTGCGCGTCACCGTCAAATGACATTAGCCTCCAGGCCTATTCTGGGAGAAACCCTGCATCTCCATATACTACACAGCAAGCATGTTTTACATAACTCCCGGCCATTTCTAGAGCATACAACCTATTTTCATTAACGTTATCGTTAGCCGGAGTAGCAAATTATTCTTGTTGAGATCAGAGGCTCTGTGTAGGATTGTTAGTAACTGTCTAACTGTACATATGGCTGTTTACTCTAGTACAGGGGTGGCCATCCAGTCAGAGACTAAGAGCCACAAAAATGACTGTGGTACCACAAAGAGCCACACCATATACCAGCGTTTCTCAACTTTTTTTTCAGTCACGGCACCCTTTATGTGTTTATATGTCTCACCCTCTGGCCTCTGAAGTTGCTAATGTCTTTTTTATTTGGGCCTCACAGGGTTAAAAGTACCCTGTGAGACCCACGGTTGCAAAATTACAAAATCACTTTTAGCCATTTAAAAAAATAATGTTTATAGGGCGGTCAGGTGGCGTAGCGGAGATTGCGCTCGTCACCAACGCAGGAGATGCTGGGTTCGCACCCAGCTCTCGGCGTTGCTACCAGCTTGGCTGGTCGTTCATACTAATACAATTGGCAGTATTAGGGGGTGGGAAGCTGGTGGGTGGGAATCTGGCGTTGTGGACAGCGACGCCTACAGGTCAGGTCTCGACGCTTGCTCAGCGGGGGCAGGACTTGGTGGAGATAGCGTGCCCTCCCAAGCGTTACACTTCACCAATGAGAGTCCTCGCTGCCAAGTGAAAAGACGTCACTGGCAGTCGCCACACGTATCGGTCGGCTTCAGGACGCCATTGTACCGACTCGTAGGAGAACATGCATACAGCAGCCAGGTAGGGGAGGGGGGGAATTGGCACGGCGACTAAATTGGGACGGGGAGAAAAACAGAAAATTGGAGAAATAAAAATAAAAATAAAAATAAAAAATTATGTTTATTTAAAAAAATTTAAGCACATGTAGGCCTATAGTCAATTGGTCCTGTGGTTCAGCCTCACAATGCTATTTGATAGTAAATGTGTTTATATGTCCCACCCTCTGGCCTCTGAAGTTGCTAATGTCTTTTTAATTTGGACCTCACAGGGTTAACCTCTTAAGCCCGAGATATACAGTAAAAGTGTATATTTTCAGCATTACGTTTGTTTACCAATTATTTTAACTGTTATTAGTGAAATATAAAATTATAGAAATCTCAGGGCATTGAGTCGGAGACCGGCGCATATTGACAGGAGGAAGTGGCACAGCCAAAAGTGAGTGTAGTCTTTTGAAGGAAGAGACTCAGGGTTTTCGGATTTCGAAAAACTACCCTACCCAGCTCACACCAGCCCCTGTCAATCATCTGACTTCTGGATTTACTTTTTTATTTCTCTTATTTTTTGGGATTATCTCCCACAAACCCAGGGCTGTACGCTAAGCTTTTTCACTAGGGGCACACTTGCCCCTAAATGAGAAATTTAGGGGCAAAGAATATTTTTTAGGGGCACATTTTTAAATAACTATTTTACCATTATAGTAGGGCTGGGCGATATGGCCTCTAAATGATATCGCGATATTTTTTGGCCATATCACGATACACGATATATATCGCAATATTTTGACATTTCCTCTAAAGCACTTAAAAATGCTTGATTTAACCCTTTGATGCATACAGTCACACCAATATGATGATTATAATAAGTCCCTACAACATATGTTGCATTATTAAACCATGAAGATGCTTTAAAAAATAATTGAATGAAAATGTACTAAGAGTAGTCTACTGACACACTAATAAAAAATTTATTTACATCTAAGACCATTTATATAAAAACTTTTGGGTGCCTTTTTTTTGCACAGTACTGTGTTTTCTATCCACTTTAGCCAAACACACACACACACACATATATATAGAATGCAGTTCTGTTTCGTTAAGGGGCTCTGCTTGGCATCACTACTGCACTTCCTCGCGTACGTGCACGCGCACTGAATAAATTCCACAAATGTACCTTTAATACCAGTATTAGTCTGACCACACCCCTCATCAGCTTACCTTCATAAGCAGGTGTGTGGTCACCTGCTCTCCTCCTTCTCGCTTTCACCACAAGAAAGTGCCTCGGTAGTACCCCACTTGACGTGTTGTTAGTGGAGAAACATTTTTTGTTTACAAGGAAGGAGATACGTTGACATCATATCTTTATTTTCTCTCTCACTATTTTCAAGAAAATACGGCGATATTGTCTTCGTACTGGAGTGTCTAGAAGATGATGATCATTCTAAAAACCCTCCACCGGTTTTTCGTATTGGGAGCATGCCGCTGCATGCTTCTCAACTGCGGTTCCTTGCTGTGTTTGTTGGGGTGAAACCTGTCAGGCCACAGCTGAACTGTCGGACATGCCGCTGTTGTGAGAAGCGGTGCGTTCCAGGTTGGGTGAGTAGTGTTTGCTGGCAGGCTCCACTTGTCTGTTAGTGCTATGGGGGCTACTTGACAATGTTTATGGAAACCGGCCCCAGGCTAGGGTCCTTTGTTCAGCCACCTAGGCGACAGAAGACCTTGGTCTGAAGACCATTATAGTTTTAACTAGTGGGCCGCGACCATTAACACTGGTGATCCCTGTGTGTTTTGGACGAGTGGATTCTCTCTGTCACTGTGTTAAGGCCCCATCTTTCATATCCAAATGAGAGTATTCCTTCACGAGGGGATATGTGCATGGATGTGCGATAGCGGCAGATCCATGTTCAAAGTCAGCTACACAGGCCAGTTGGTATTGTGCTGATTCCGTCGGGTGTTGGTAAAATCACCGTTGTGAAGCGGTGTTGACATCTTGTTTTCTCTTTTCTCTTAAAAAGTGAGGAGAGGTTCAGAACGGCGGCCTGTCTGGGTGAGTGTTATGTCATTGTTTACAGGTTCAGTTGATAGTTGCTTAGCTTACGGTTAGCCAGTCAGCTGTTAACTGCTGCGTTAGCCTGCTGGGATCGCTGCATGGCCTGCTCACTGCTGTTAGCTGCGGTGCTAGCATGTCGTGATCGCTAGGTAACGTTAGCTTGCTGCTATAGGCCATGGCCTGACGCGGGGTAGCTTAGCTTCTTGCGCGCCGCCGTGAGCTCGCTTCTGATCGCGTGCGTCGTTAGCTCGGCGTCTCGCGAGCAGAAGCAGTGGCACCCGAACGGTTGGAGCGGCCGTTAGCTTGATGCTATTCTGTTGAACGTGCTTTGATTTTAACATGTTTTACACTCTTGACTACGACGTCATCCTTGACAGGGGATGTTTCGTCGACCCTGCCCTGAGCCAGGACGGCAAGGTTGCATCAACAAAGGACTGTAGTGCGGGTTGGAGCGGCGACGCTGCCCAGTTCGAACAACACAGGAGCGGCTGTGTTCCTACGGTGTCTGTGACTGCACTTCGCTGATCTACGTTCCGGGTAGGAACAGGTTTGACCAGACCTTATAACACGTTTTCTGGTTTTACTTTTCTTCTTTTTTTTTTTAATTGGTCTTTTTCCCCCTCCATTTTCCTCCGATTTTCTCCCATCCCAATGTTAGTCGTATGCCAATTCCCAGTCCCTTCCTGGTCGCTGCGCACTTACCCCCCACAGTCAGATCATCTGGGAGAGTGGAGGCTACCACGTGCTTCCTCCGACACACGTCCAGCCAATCACCGCTTCTTTTCACCTGGCAGCGCGGATTCTCATCGAGAGGGCGTAGCGTGTGGGAGGACCACACTATCCCCCTCGAGTCCTATCCGCGCTTAGCAGGCGCCCCGACCGAACTGTAGGAGTCGCTGTTTACAACGACCCGGACCCACCCCGCCAGCTTCTCCCACCCTCTAATACAGCCAATTGTATTAGTGCAGACGGCCAGCCAAGCTGGTGACAACCCCGGAGCTGTGAGCTGGATTCGAACAGGCGAATCCAGCTCACAGCTCCGGGGCTGGTGACGAACGCAATCTCCGCTCGGCCACCTAACCGCCTTCTGGTTTTACTTTTCTAAATGTATTGTGAATAACGATGTTTTTCCCAAAACGTGTGTTGCTGCAATGCATTTGGGATACGGCGCGGGTTATGTGTGAGCTGTTTTTGTCACTGGCAGTTAGCTTCTCCGTGCAAATCGGGATGTAATGATCTGGTTGTTGTGTGAGAAACATCATGGTGTTTATATGTACCGTGTACTCACAACTAAGGTAACTAACCTATGAAGCTATGCTTGGTGACAAGTGAGTGAAAGAATGTTCTTTTCTCAGACTGTGATGACAATGAACAGTGTGTTCACATATTAACAGGTTTTCCTGTTTTAACTGGCCGTATTGAGGGTAAAATAAGAGGATTGTGTTTCCCCCCGGTTCCCTGGGGACTTTTTCATCCTCCTATCAGACATGTTTGTGCACTATTTGTGTCTTTTGTGTGGTAGGGATGCGATGTAACTCTTAGCTTGATTGCTGAGGTTGTGCTAAATCTGCTGGAGAAACTTTATTTTCCTAAAAGAAAAAATGGTTTGGTCGCTGTCGTGTGTGCTTAGCAAGGCCTGTGGCCGATACTAATCGAGAATGATGTATTCTCTCATTGTGAAAAACGGCGTTCCTCTGTTGAGTGTTTTTGCCATTTTTTGTAGGTGATGATGGGTTGTGTGTGTCATGTGACCTACAACTGGGTTGGACTGGCCACAGAAGCACATGTGTATGTTGGACCGGGGCTCTTAGAGCCCTCTCTATTCTGTGTTTTTCCTTAGTAAAAATCAGATAGCAGGTTAGCTCATGCGCTGTGTGGAGCTGTCAAACGCTTCATAGAGCTGACTATGACTGTGTCATATTCTCTTTTTGTCATTACATCGTATCATGGGTGTGGGGTCGTAAAGGGGTGAACTGGTAACCTTTCCTCTCCCCCTTGTTTCTGTCGGTCAGGGGTACACCCCCTGTCCTTCAAGGTTCCCGTCACGTGGCGGTTCGGCACGTTACGGGGGGGGGGGGGGGGGGGGAGTTTCCTGGTCCCACGGCCTGGTATATTGGGCGTGTGCACCGCAGGAATTCCCCCACCATAGAGTACGTCACCGTGCGCGTCTCTGTTGGTAGGACTTCCGTGTGCTGTTCAGGTCCATGTGATGGATCTGTTTCAGGGGGGTGGTCAGGGCTCCTCCTCACCAAGCGCCTATTCGGGCCTTCTGTGAGTTCGGACTTCTTCTTCCATGTGAGGGAGCCTCCATCTGAGTACAGAGCCTTCCTCCTCAGATTGTCAAAGTGAGTGGAACCTCTAGACGGGTCCTATTCTATTGTATATGTTTTCGATTCAATTCGATTATTGAGTGTGTATGGGTTCAGTGCCTCTTCCACGGAGAGCCCTAAAACCGATTTTTTACATGGCTCAAGGTGTAATATATTCTTTTCAATCTGTACAGCTCGCGTGGGAAGTCTCTCTGGGGATCCCCGTCTCCTTCCTATGGGAGGGTGGTGGGATGTAAAAATGTGAAAAATGTTTACCCCTGGCTGTGTAGACTGGGATACATACTGTTGATGCTTCCTTCTTTTCTATTCAAAAAGTTTTGGAGTTAGGGAGTGTCACACCCCTCTTGTCGTTCCCCTGGGCGCCTTGGGGATTCAATGACAGGTCTAAATAGCCTGTTCATTGATGGGGGTGTGTCCCGACGCACGTATAGTGCTAGCTCGCTGTAAACAGGCGACTGACTGGCACGCCTTGGTTGCTTGTGGTTGAAACAGCGTTTTTATAAAGCAACTGAGATGGGGGTTTTTCCTCTTCCGACGACCAAGTCCCACGACCTGGGTTGGTTTTTCGACGGATTCTCGTTCATGTCTGGGGGTTGATGACAGAATGGATCTGAACATATGTAGAGGGGTCTCACGCCCTTGGGGTGGGCCACCAGGCGCGGTTCGGCCGAACGTCTGGGTGGCGCCTTCTTTTTCATGTTAAGATCGACACGCATATCTGCCCTTTCTCCTGGAGTTGGCAGGTCGGCGTGGTTAGGGCACGGGACTGGTTCTGGTCACGCTGGACCGGATCAGTTGAACCCGTTGTCCGCCGGGGATGCAGATCTGCTGTTCTGGTACCCTGAGGGACTTGGGCTTTTTTCAGGGTGAAAAATGCCAGGTCGGTCCGGGTGTCACAGGGTTAAGCGCTATGGAGACCCTGGTTGGGTACGTTTTTACTCAGCACTGTCGTAATGGCTTACGGCCATGCCAACCTGTACACGCTCGATCTCGTCGGATCTCGGCCGCTACACAGGTTGGTCCTGGTTAGTACTTGGTTGGGAGACCGCCTGGGAATACCAAGTACGGTGTGCTTAGGGGCTGGTTCTCCATTATTTTTCGCTCCTCTCTCACGCATGGCGAAGAGGGGCCTGTTGGGGGTGGTCTTTGACCTCCTCTGGTGACCCTGTGTTTCCCGTATCGCCAGGCCCGGTCCGAGGTAATGTTCATCGACCCGTAGGCCTGGGTTAACCCTTTTTTGGAAACTGAGACACTTGTACTGCGGTATAGCCGGTGTATACCCGCAGGTGTGTTTTGGAGTTTTTTCTTGAGGGGTTATAGGAACAACCACCGCATTGGGTAACACCGAGGTGGTTGATTCCCTGGTGTGTTGGAGCAGTGTCAACTCCCGGGTTACCCGGTTGAGGGTGCCCCTGCACGTTCATGACGTCTGCCAATCGTGTCAGCCTTCTCTGCCTCAACCCCTCTGGGTGGGGGTTTTTAAATGGAGGCTTGGTCATGCAACAACGCCAGCATACGCCCCTTCCGCCGGGGCAGCTGTGTTCAGCTGTCCCCTCTGGCGCCTGTCTCGTCCGCAGTCTCCAGGCTAGGGTTGACAGCCTTTTGCCTGGTTTTTCCCCGGTGCGCTGCCTGCTTCCGTTGGTTAACCTTTTTTGTGTGCTTACGGCCATGCTGACTGCCTGTTCTGCAGGGTCAGTGTGCCAGGCGGTGTACTATTGGGGGGACAGGGCCCGCTCGGCTTACGGCCGTACCGACCTGAACACGCCCGATCTCGTCCGATCTCGGGAGCTATGCAGGTTCTGGCCTGGTTAGTACTTGGTTGGGTTACCGCCTGGGAATGCCAGGTGCAGTAACTGAGGGGCCTTTGTCCGAATACGCTGGCGATGTGGGGGGCGGGGCACTACATGCCCACCTGGTGGGGTCTTGATGCTGGCATCATGGACTTCTCCGGGCCCCCATTCCAGGGAGTCCAGTCCTTTTGGTGGGTCTGGGTCTTCCTTCGCGCTCCGCTGCTACGGCCTTGCCACGGGGTTGGGTTTGCCTTTGACCCCGTGATTCTGGGGGCAGTAACGAGGTTGTTCCTCCGTTCGTTCCCGGGTGGCATGCGGGTTGTGCGTGTGTGTAGTCGTGGGGTCAAGCCACGGTCTGCTCACCCTGTGCGTTGAGTTGCTTGAGTGCCTCTTCGCACGGTCGGGTCCGTCGCCTTCCCGTGAAGCCCCTAATAGGGGGGATACCCTCCATTAGGGGGGGTCGGGGGGGCTTGGCCCTCCCTGTTCTGATGGTTTTGGGGGGCTGTCAGCGGGGTGTATTTGTCAGCCAGCGGCTCCGCTTGGCCTCCCCTTGTGCAGTAGTGATGCCAAGCAGAGCCCCTTAACGAAACAGAACGTTAGGTTATGGCTATAACCAAGTTCTGTTAGTTAGGGGTGACGCTTGGCATCAGACGGCCGCTGCAGCCCTTGACCTCACCTTGTGGTGAAAGCTTGGGAAGGAGGAGAGCAGGTGACCACACACCTGCTTATGAAGGTAAGCTGATGAGGGGTGTGGTCAGACTAATACTGGTATTAAAGGTACATTTGTGGAATTTATTCAGTGCGCGTGCACGTACGCGAGGAAGTGCAGTAGTGATGCCAAGCGTCACCCCTAACTAACAGAACTTGGTTATAGCCATAACCTAACGTTAGTTTCTCTACCTTTCTGTGAACGTCTTGCAAAAAACGGTGTTGCAATACGATGAAAAATGGTGGAGAAATTTACATTATAAAAAAGATGGCAGAATTCAGTACTGTATCTACAAAACCTTCTGTTTAATCATCTTCCCTTTATTAATTTGCTTAGATTGTTCAGGTCTGGTCAATTTTAGCATGGTGTTATTCACAGTCAAAGATAAAAACATTTTTTAAATAGAATTGATATTCTCCTTTGGTTCATTACAATTTACTCAAGCCTAGTAACAGACACACTATTTCTGACACTGATCCATATATGTCCCTAGATTCAGATCCCAAGAACATGCAAATTGCACATAAAAAAAAAAAAAAAAATGTTTATTCAACATCCTTATGAAAAAAAAAAGAAAAAAAATTATTATAATTTTTTTTTTATGGATGGAAGAGCCGCACATTGACGGGCAAAGAGCCGCATGCGGCCACCCCTGCTCTAGTAACTGTTTACCTGCATATATATATATATATATATAATCGTCTCCACCAGTGACTGTCTAGTTGCATATATCTGTTTCCACTGGAGGGCGCTCTAGGCAGAGCCACTCAGGTACTCTACCTTATGGCGAGTATAAAAGCAAAGGTATCCACCCATTTCGTTCTCTCCCCCAATGTCTCTCAGTGAGAGAAGACTTGTGTTACTGCTGCTTACCATGTGAATAAAAGAAGTCACGCCAGTTCAGGCTCAAGATAGAAACCATGCCTCTTGACCACATTATTGTCGCCCTATAGTTGAATTCTGTTAACAATTATTGTCATAGGTTTCACTCTCTCCTCTGTCCTATCCACCTATATACTGGTATGAGTATAGACTGCAAAAACGTACCATGGTAGTTTGATGGTAATTTTAGTTTTAGCATGGTATCACCAGCCATTGTATACATAATTTACCATGGTACTAACATGGTAAAGGTTATGTATTGCCATTAGGGCTGTCCCCGACTAAGGATTTGTATAGTCGACTTTGATTGGCCGAAATGTGCCGATAGTTGACTGGTAGTCGACTATAAAAAAATTAAGAAATTATAATAATAATCATATATATATATTTTTTTTTTATCATTCCTGTTTGGGCTGTGGGGGTGCTTAATGCCTGAAGGTATCTTAATGTCTGAAAGTCTCAATGTCTTGTCCTCTGCGAAAGCATGCAATTTGTCCACTGATGGATGCATCTTGATATTTGTCTAGTCTATAGTGTGTTCATTAGATGGGTGAAATCCTCTTTCAGTGCCTCTGTGCCCGTTTCTTAGGCAGTTAGCCTCTCTGGTATGTGCGCCATTAGCGTTAGCCACACTTCTAGGCCTCTTTGAAAAAACATATATAATAGTTACTTTTTATAAAATGTTTTGTATTCGACTAAGAGGTTGGCAGTCACCTACAACTCCTTTCGATCGATTAGTCGACTATTCGACTAATCGGGGTCAGCCCTAATTGCCATGGTATCACTTTTGTACTTAAAAAAATACCATGGTATAATCCAAGTTAAACCATGATACCAATGGTAATAGCATGGTATTTATATACGTTTTGGTCACAACCATCATTGTAATGACCAGAACAATATGTATATTGTCCCGATTCAATCTCAATTGCATAATCCAATGTTGATTCATAAAATCCCAGATCGATATTTTTTTTTAATGTACTGTAATGCTATAATGTTGGCTGCTGTAGTGTGTTGGTCATGTTAAATCCAGTCATGTTAGATCCAGTGATGTTAGATCCAGTCATGTTAGATCCAGTCATGTTAAATCCAGTCATGTTAAATCCAGTCATGTTAGATCCAGTCATGTTAAATCCTGTCATGTTAGATCCAGTCATGTTAGATCCAGTCATGCTGCTTCTGTCCGTCTGTGTTGGAGGTAAGGCTGTCCCCGAAGCCTGTTTTTGGGATTCAAACTTTGGCAGGGTTTTTCGAACGAATGTTCGAACCTTCGTTTTTAATAAAAACATTTAATTTTTTTATTTTATTTTTTTAACTACATCCTCAATTTGTGTGTGTGATCAGTGATTCATCTGATTAAATGAGTATTTTCCCAGCCCCAGCCCAGGGAGAAGCCCCACCCCAACTAAATCAATTAAATCAACTTTCTAATGAATATAACTCATCAGTTTTAATACTATAATATTAGTGTAGCCTAATATTTATCTGCAACTGTGAAGAAAAACCCCATTGGCTTAAACAGAATAAAACATTTTAAAATAAAAAAAATTATTTTATTAAAAAATAAAAAATTTGAATGTTGATTTAGAATTCGAATGCCAACGTAACGAACGAACGTTCAAACGTTCGGGCTCAGCCTTAGTTGGAGGTGGGGCTCTGTCAGCTCCACACAGATAGCTCAGTCAGTGTTAATTTAGTCAACGAAAATGATGACTAAATATGGTCGTCAGCGACGCTTTTTCCCCTGACGAAAACGAGACGAGACGTCACGTTAATGGAGATCATGTGACACTAACGTGACGAATTATTCATCCAATGTCGTTGACTAAAATGACGTCACAAAATGTAGTTTGCAAAATAAAATCTTGCTAAACGTTTATTCAACTTCAACGTCAACAATTAGGGATGAGTTATTTCCCTTATGAAAAAGTATCATGGTATTTCCATAATTTATTTTGTCATCACTGCAATGATGGTAGTGACCCGATACCATGTTACCATCAGTATCATGATTTAAATATAATTATACCCCCATGGTATTATTTAAGTACAAAAGTGGTACCATCATGGTACATTATTTATAAGTGACTTACTTGACTTAAGCCTTTGCACTCCCTGCGGAGCATAGGCCACTGACGATTTCTTTCCATATTGCGCGGTTTTTGGCCTCCCGAACGATGTTGTGCCATCCCAGTCCAGCCTCTTTCATTTCCCCTTCCCAAGAACGGCGCCAGGTGTTTCGAGGCCTGCCGCGTTTCCTCTTTCCAGGTGGGTTCCATCGTAGGGCTTGCCGGGTGATGTTTGTGTCTTCCTTTCTCAGGGTATGGCCTATCCACATCCACTTTCTCTTCTTTATTTCTTCTGGCGGGGGTAGTTGTTTTGTGTGCTCCCACAGGTCCAGATTTGTAATGACATTTGGCCATCTCACTCTTAGAATGCGGCGGAGGCAGGAATTTATGAAGGACTGTACTTTCTGCTTCAGCCCTACGGTTGTCTTCCAGGTCTCCGCGCCATACAGGAGGACTGATTTAACATTGGAGTTAAAGATCCTCAGCTTTGCGTTGGTTTTTATTTCGCGAGACCTCCATACTCGACCAAGTAGGTTGTATGCCGTTCTTGCTTTTCCGATTCGCAACTCTGATGTCTTCTTCTGTGCCACCCGCTGTATCTACTACACTCCCAAGGTAGGTAAAGGAGTTAGTTTCTTCGATGGCCTCTCCCTCTAGTTCAATGTTTTGCTGGCACTTTGTGTTGATCTTCATAATCTTGGTTTTTACCCTATTGATCTTCATTCCTAGAGTTGAGGCTGTTGCCTTTAGTTTGTTGGTCTTTTGTTGCATTTGCTGGTGACTGTGTGATAAGAGAGCTAGGTTATCTGCAAAATCGAGGTCTTCAAGCTGGTGCATCAGTGTCCACTGGATGCCGTTTCTGGCTCCTTCTGTTGTCTTCTTCATGGTCCAATCAATGGCCAGCAGGAACAAGAAGGGGGACAGCAGGCAGCCTTGTCTCACTCCGGTCTTTATCTCGAACGGGTTTGAGGGCTCCCCTCTGTGCAGTACCCTACTTGTCATCCCGTCATATGATCCTCTGATGATGTTGATGTACTTCGGTGGGATTCCATAGTGCTCCATCAGGTGCCACAGACTGTTCCTATCTAGACTGTCAAATGCCTGTTCGAAATCGATGAAGTTGATGTATAAAGAGCTGTTCCATTCCAGGGACTGTTCGATGATGATCCTCAGTGTGGCGATCTGGTCTATGCATGACCTTTCTTTCCGGAATCCTGCTTGATGGTCTCTGAGGAGCATGTCAACGGCAGTCTTCATCCTATCTAGAATTATCCGGTTGAAGACTTTGCTGGCGGTTGAAAGTAGCGTGATCCCCCGGTAGTTTTTGCATAGTGCAAGGTCCCCTTTCTTTGGTATCTTCACTATGTAGCCTTCTTTCCAATCTTTGGGTATCCTTTCTTCTTGCCAAATTTTCCTCATGAGGGGATGGATTGCTTTGATGCTTGTAGTGATGTCGGTCTTGAATGCTTCACTCGGAATGGTGTCTGGTCCTGCTGCTTTCCCATCTCTCAATTGTGATATTGCTTTCCTAGTTTCTTCTTTTGTTGGGGGGGTCATTTTCAGTGGGAGTGTGTCTGTTGCTGCTTGTATATCTGCTGGGATGCTCGCTGGTGCTCTGTTGAGCAGCTCTGTGAAATGTTCTACCCATCTCCTTGTTTATATTATTTATAAGTAAGAGTAAGATATTCCTTTATTGATCCCCTTGGGGAAATTCAGGCATCATAGCAGCATGGGGGAGGGGGGGTACAGGTAGTAAAAAGAAGTGTAAACAATATAACAAAACAATATAATATAATTAACTCTGGACATGTGCGCAATGGTCAACAAGGTGCGAGATGAGGGTATGTTTACTTGCTACTTGCTAGCTAACAGGAACTCGTTTGCCGACAGGAAAGTAACAAACATAATTGTCCATGGGGAACCCTTATACCCAACACATTGTTCCGTGGGTGAATTATTGTAATGTTCTGGGGTTGAGTGTCGCTCTATGGTCTTAGGGGCACCACTGTTATGCTGGGCGTGTTGTTTCCCCCCGGGAGATATAGGAGGACGGACCGGATGTTACGTTGTTGTTGTGAAGCTAGCGTATTAGCAGGTAGCTGTGTTGTGTATGAGAAGGGAAGTATCAACTTGTAAAACCCCATATTGAGGTGGAAATAAAGTGTGAGGGTCCACCTGTCCCTGGACCTTTCTCCCCTTTCCACCATCCTCAACAGCCCCCACCTTTGCACAGACTTTCCACTACTCCTCAACAGCCCCCACCTTTGCACAGACTTTTCCCAGCCCTTGGATCTTTGCTGTCACTACCCCTCCTGGTGGCGTGAATATTAAAGGCAACCAACTTGTGTTCAGCTTTTCTCTGATTGGCCGCGCCCCCCCGCCCCCACGCGCAGGCAAGCGCAGTCGTCCCACGTCCCAAATGAAATCCAAGGAGCGCAAGCGAGCGGCAGCGCGGGCAACCAACTTGTGTACCATGGGCTGCTGTTCCAACGCACTTGTGTTGGGCTGCTGTTTCACTCGTGTATAAACAAAGCCCATACAGTTATGAAATGCGCTGAACTAGAAAGCGTAACGTTATTATTTTTCGCGTTTTTAACAACCAACTACCAGATTCACTCGTGTATAAACAAAGCCCATACAGTTATGAAATGCGCTGAACTAGAAAGCGTAACGTTATTATTTTTCGCGTTTTTAACAACCAACTACCAGATTCACTCGTGTATAAACAAAGCCCATACAGTTATGAAATGCGCTGAACTAGAAAGCGTAACGTTATTATGTTTCGCGTTTTTAACAACCAACTACCAGATTCACTCGTGTATAAACAAAGCCCATACAGTTATGAAATGCGCTGAACTAGAAAGCGTAACGTTATTATGTTTCGCGTTCCATTGATTAACGCCATTACCTGCTGTGCTGTAGGAAGCAGAGGTACAGTAAGTTACAGTAGGTGTAGGTTACATGTTTAATCAAAGTCCATAAAAATTTTTAGATGAATGATTGTGGATATAATATAGAAAACACATCATTATGATATTGTCAGAGGGAGAGGCATGACTTCGCGACAGCCATATTAGACACTCACTGTACATCAGTGTGGAACTGTAACGTTATATGTTATTTCGCCCGTGGAGGCTGCTGAGCCTGAAGCGCCAGCGGGGCGACGCGGTGGTTTATCCCCGGCTTTCGTGCGCCGCCGCCGGCTTGATACAGCTTCAACAGCAGCAGCGGCGGTGCTCTGTTGTAGGAAGCCCTTCAATGACAGCAGCGCGCTTTCATATTTTGCGAATGCATAAACTATATCTTAAATTATGGCTATGTGTCTAATATGGCTGTCGCTTATCAATGACTTCGCGACAGCCATATTAGACACTCACTGTACATCAGTGTGGAACTGTAACGTTATATGTTATTTCGCCCGTGGAGGCTGCTGAGCCTGAAGCGCCAGCGGGGCGACGCGGTGGTTTATCCCCGGCTTTCGTGCGCCGCCGCCGGCTTGATACAGCTTCAGCAGCAGCAGCGGCGGTGCTCTGTGGTAGGAAGCCCTTCAATGACAGCGGCGCGCTCTCATATTTTGCGAATGCATAAACTATATCTTAAATTATGGCTATGTGTCTAATATGGCTGTCGCTTATCAATGACTTCGCGACAGCCATATTAGACACATCGCCATAATTTAAGATATAGTTTATGCATTCGCAAATATGAGAGCTCTGTCATTGAAGTGGGTGGTGGCAGCATTACTAACAGTAGCGATTTTTATTGTTTTGTCATGACCAAACATAATCCCAACATAGATAGGAGGTGTACTGTATGTCAAATGTCGGTCATGTGGTGGAAGAGTTTAGTACAGTCACACAACAGAACACCGCTGTAGTACAGTCACACAACAGAACACCGCTGGTTCGACCAGCGCTCCTGCCGTGTCTCTCTTGCCGCAAGGGCGTGTGCTAGTGGATTGATTGATTGGCCGTGTGGCCAATCAGAGAAACGCTGAACGAAAAGCTTAACACAAGTTGGTTGCCTTTAATATTCACGCCTCCTGGTGCACTGGTTTATGTTTACATGTCTCTCTGTGCCCTTCCCCTGCTACATTGTCTCTTGTTCCCTTGTTAATTGTTATTTATTAGTTCCTTGTATTGTTCCCTTTTTATTTCCCCAGTGTGTTGGTATTGTGTTTTCCTATTATCCCTGTGTTAGTTCTACCTTCCCTCTCAGGTGTGTCTTGTTACCAATTACCCCCTTGTGTTAATCAGCCTGTGTATTTATGCCTGTGTACCCCTTGTCTCCCTGTGGCGTCATTGCGTTTCCTGCCTTGTTCCCCTTGGTCTGTTCCTGCCATTTTCTGATTAGTCTTGTTTCCCTCTGTATCCTGGCTCTCTCACCTGGTAATGTTTTTGCACCGTGTGCCTCCCCAGCTTTTCTGTATCTTGTTTTCGTTTATTTTCTAGTTTCTCAGTTTAGTGTCGTTACTGTTTGTTTGGCTTTCTTTATTTTTCAAGTGTCTCTCCTGCAAGTATTTTTCAGCACCGTCTTGTGACGTGTCATTTTGTTTTGTACATTTTTGGACTTGCTCTCTTTATGAGATTATTCTTTGTTTTGTATTTTGCCCTCTGCCAGTCTTAAGCTGAGCTTTCCTTGTTTTGTTTTACTGCTGCCTTTGAAGTATTTTTTTGTTACACTTCACCCCTGGCTCGAAGTGTCTCGAATTAAAGGAGCAGTGCTCATATTTGACAATTCACATCTACCTCTCCCTCGTCTCTGTTTGCGCTTGGGTCCTCTGCCAACACAATCCCTAACAGAATGGCGCCACCATGTTTGGACCCAGCGAACAGAACGAGGGAGGCTTTGAGTGCCTTGGAGGTGTTCGGACTGGGGGATTTTCCTTCCTCCTCCTTGGAGGAGAGGAGGGATATGTTACGTCTGCTCTACTCTCTCAGGGAGTGGCACCCTGAGCTGGCCCCACAGCTGGAAGAGACGGGCAGACACTGGATAAAGTGCCTATTCCAGCCTCCAGTCTCCAGTCAAGCCTCTACTGCTGGTAAGGCCTCTACCACCAGCATGGTCTCAACTGCTAGCGTTGCTACTACTAGTCCAGTCCCTACTGCTAGCGTAGCTTCCACAGCTAGCATGGCCTCCTCTGCTGGTGAAGCCTCTACTGCCAGCATGGCCCCAGTAGTTAGCATAGCTACTGCTATCACCTCAGCCCTGTCTGCTAGCTTAGCCCCTGCAGCTAACCAGGCTTCCACAGCTAGTCCAGCGCTATCTGCTAGCTTAGCCCCTGCAGCTAACCAGGCCTCAACAGCCAGCACCATAGCCCTGTCTGCTAGCATAGCTCCTACTGCTAACAAGTCATGGAGAGCTAGAAGGTCTAGAAAGGCTAGCATAGCCCCTGCAGCTAACCAGGCCTCAACAGCTAGGACTGCCCCGTCAGCTAGCTCGTTCCCTATGGCCCCTGTTTCTCTGGTCTCGGTTCCTTGGTCTGGTCCTCCAGCCAGTATTAACTATCCTGCTAGGACTGCCCCTTCAGTTCTCAGGATGGGTTATATCCATGTTACTCCGACTAACACCTCAGTCTCGTCTGCTAGAGCCCCTGCTGCTAGCACCTCAGTCTCGTCCACTAGAGCCCCTGCTGCTAGCCTCTTGGTCCTGTCTGCTAGAGCCCCCGATGCTAGCACCTCAGTCTCGTCCGCTAGAGCCCCTGCTGCTAGCCTCTTGGTCCTGTCTGCTAGAGCCCATGCTG
Source organism: Notolepis coatsorum (assembly GCF_963971535.1). Taxonomy (NCBI): domain Eukaryota; kingdom Metazoa; phylum Chordata; class Actinopteri; order Aulopiformes; family Paralepididae; genus Notolepis; species Notolepis coatsorum. Next base: position 3,793,991 of record NC_140173.1, on the reverse strand, counting down.
CTAGCACCTCAGTCTCGTCCGCTAGAGCCCCTGCTGCTAGCATCTTAGTCTCGTCCGCTAGAGCCACTGCTGCTAGCCTCTTAGTCCTGTCTGCTAGAGCCCCTGCTGCTAGCGCCTCAGTCTCGTATGCTAGAGCCCCTGCTGATAGCACCTCAGTCTCGTCCGCTAGAGCCCCTGCTGCTTGCCTCTTAGTTCTGTCTGCTAGAGCCCCTGCTGCTAGCACCTCAGTCTCGTCTGCTAGAGCCCCTGCTGCTAGCACTAGCCAGGTAGCTAACCTAGTCTCTACTGCCAGTTTAGCCCCTGCTAGAGCGGCTCTTGCTGCCCCTGTTCCTCCTCCGGCTCCCGGGGAGATCCTGACGTCTAGTCCAGGTCGTGCTCCTGCTCCTGTCCCCGGGGAGTTGCCTGCCTCCGGCTTCTCATCTGGTCCCGGCTCGTCGTCTGGTCCCGGCTCGTTGTCTGGTCCCGGCTCCTCATCTGGTCCCTGCTCCTCGTCTGGTCCCGGCTCCTCATCTGGTCCCGGCTCCTCGTCTGGTCCCGGCTCCTCATCTGGTCCCGGCTCCTCGACTGGTTCCGGCTTTTCATCTGGTCCCGGCTCCTCGTCTGGTCCAGTCCGACGTCGTGGTCTACGCCGTGGTATACGCCGTGTTCTATGCCATGGTCTTCGTCTGCAGGGAACCCCGTCCGGGGTTCTGCATCCGGTCCCGAGTCCGGCGCCTGGAGGGTCCCCCGTCCGGGGTCCTGCTCTGGGTCTGTCACCCTCGCCCCTTTGCCCTCGACCCCCTCATCGGCCCTCTGTCCCTGCTTCCAGTTTCCCTCGACCCCCTCATCGGCCCTCTGTCCCTGCTTCCAGTTCCCCTCGACCCCCTCATCGGCCCTCTGTCCCTGAGTTCCCCTCGACCCCCTCATCGGCCCTCTGTCCCCGTCTCCAGTCTTCCTGATCCCGTGCCCCGTTCTCCCTTCTCCCGCCCCCTCTCCGGCCCTTTTCCTCTGCCCCATTTCTCCTATGCCCCTCCTGGGTTTCTGTCGCCGCCCCCCTGCCCCAGTGTTACTCGTCCCGGCCTTGTCCATCCTGACTCTTTCCCCCGGACTCTCCCTGTGTTCACCTTCCCTGGCTCCCGGCCCCCTGTCTTGCCCGTTCCCGGACGGTCCTTTTTGACGTCTGGGAGCCGTCCCTGGAGGGGGGGGTACTGTGAGGGTCCACCTGTCCCTGGACCTTTCTCCCCTTTCCACCATCCTCAACAGCCCCCACCTTTGCACAGACTTTCCACTACTCCTCAACAGCCCCCACCTTTGCACAGACTTTTCCCAGCCCCTGGATCTTTGTTGTCACTACCCCTCCTGGTGCACTGGTTTATGTTTAATGTCTACATGTCTCTCTGTGCCCTTCCCCTGCTACATTGTCTCTTGTTCCCTTGTTAATTGTTATTTATTAGTTCCTTGTATTGTTCCCTGTTTATTTCCCCAGTGTGTTGGTATTGTGTTTTCATATACCCCTGTGTGTTAGTTCTACCTTCCCTCTCAGGTGTGTCTTGTTACCAATTACCCCCTTGTGTTAATCAGCCTGTGTATTTATGCCTGTGTACCCCTTGTCTCCCTGTGGCATCATTGCGTTTCCTGCCTTGTTCCCCTTGGTCTGTTCCTGCCGTTTTCGGATTAGTCTTGTCTCCCTGTGTATCCTGGCTCTCTCACCTGGTAATGTTTTTGCACCGTGTGCCTCCCCAGCTTTGCTGTATCTTGTTTTCGTTTATTTTCTAGTTTCTCAGTTTAGTGTCGTTACTGTTTGTTTGGCTTTATTTATTTTTCAAGTGTCTCTCCTGTGAGTATTTTTCAGCACCGTCTTGTGACGTGTCATTTTCTTTTGTACATTTTTGGACTTGCTCTCTTTATGAGATTATTCTTTGTTTTGTATTTTGCCCTCTGCCAGTCTTAAGCTGAGCTTTCCTTGTTTTGTTTTACTGCTGCCTTTGAAGTATTTTTTGTTACACTTCACCCCTGGCTCGAAGTGTCTCGAATTAAAGGAGCAGTGCTCATATTTGACAATTCACATCTACCTCTCCCTCGTCTCTGTTTGCGCTTGGGTCCTCTGCCAACACAATCCCTAACATAAAGTACCATACAGAAAAGGAAACTCTCCTCTTTCTTCCCTACATTACTGCATGATGGATCGCTACATTATCTTGATCCACCACAATAGAACACATTAAATAGCTTTCATAAGTCTAACCAGCTAGCACTAACGTTAGCTTTTTTTGTTTAGAAAAATCTCACGCCAACTTATGAGGCTGTAACTGAGTGGCGAGACTAAACAAAAAAGACTAAATCGAAACTAAACAAAAAAGACTAAAACGAAAAATGGTCAGACCTGTAGTTGACTAAAACTTGACTAAAGAAAAATAGATAAAGGTGACTAAATATGATGAAAACGAAAAAGAGCATTTGAGACATGACTAAGACGGAAACGAAAATAAAAAATAGCTGACGAAATTAACACTGGGCTCAGTCAGCTCCACACAGATAGATAGATAGTTCTAGTTGTGCTCAGGAGGAAGTTATTTTCCACAGTACATAATACAACAAGTAAGACATACCGAATTATACAAAATGCAGGATTTACAGGAACACTTAATTACAGAGGTCACACAGCAGAGACAAATAAGTGGATTGACACTCAGATATACCACAGACTGGATTTCACATAGCTTGAAAGTGTACTTGTTGAAAGCTTGTATGGCTGAGGGAACAAGGCTCTTGCTAAAACGTGTGTTAGTTTGTCAGCCGTTCGCTGAACACTACCGTGAGTAGTAGTGCAGGGCCCTGGCGGATCTACAGGGACATGGTAGGGTGCTATTTGATTTTTAGTTGTGGGACTGAGCACTACGAGGGAACGCTGGGCGGCGGAACGTCATGGTGTGGCGACATTGGGAGTGTCAATCGAGCGAGAGCGACGCCGACAGGGTTGAGAACGGCCATGCAAAAAGTAATGAGACGGATAGTGACAACAACATTATGGAGTGTAGTGAGGGAGAGGAGAGCGGGGGTGAAGGGTGGAGAAAGGTGGAGAAGAAGAACAGGGAAAGTGAGGGGAAGGGGCATAAGGAAGAAAGAGAGGGGAGGTAGCTCAAGTGGGTCAGATGGTGAGGGTAGAGGGAAGGATTTTGCAGAAGGGTTGAATGTAGTGGTGCGATTTGAGGGAGAAGACGAAGTTAGGAATATAGAGCCGAGACAGCTGTCAAAACTCATTAGAGCACAGTTAGGAGAGGTAAGGTACGGAAATGTGTTGGGGGATGGGAACTTGTTTATAGGGTGTGTAAGTGTAGTGCAGGTAGAGAAGGCAAGGGAAATGAAGAGCATTGGCAAAGTGAATGTCTGTAGAGTAGTAAGAGTAGGGGATAAAAGGGATAGTGGTTGCAAGGGGGTAATTAGTGGAATTCCAATCAAGGTTAGTATAGAGCAGCTGTTAGGAGATTTGAGGAGTAACGAACGTAATGGGAATGTTAATAGTGTAGAAAGGAGGGAGAGAGGTGCAGAGAAGTTCAAGTTTCTTTAATAGTTGTCATACAGAAGTACAGAATACTTTTATACAAAATGCTTCTTACTGTTACGCTCAGAGACTGTGCTAGACAAGATAAGTATGAAATAAAATAGTATAGCATGTAGAATAGAAGTAAAAAGGAAGGAGGAGACAGGGACGATAGTAATTCAGTTTGAAGATGAGGTTTTTAGGGTATATGGCATATAGGATTAGGGAGTTTGTGCCGAAACCGTTGAGGTGTTACAGGTGCCAGGAGTTTGGGCATGTAGCTAAGTCATGTAGGAAGGGGCAGAGATGTGCAAGATGTAGTGGGGAGCATGAGTATGGGGAATGTGACCAGGGAGTGGAGCCGAGGTGTTGTAGTTGTGGTGGGAAGCATAGTGTAGCGTATTGGGGTTGTGAGGCGATGAAACGAGAGGTAGAGGTCCAGCAGGTGAGAAGGGAAGGTAGGATGTCATATGCAGAGGCAGCTAGGAAGGTAGGACAGGGAAAGCAAGGTAAGGAACAGGGGTTTTGAGAAGGGCATTTGGCAGTGAGGGTAGTGCAGGAGGATCAGGGAAAGCAAGATAGGGAACAGGGTTTTAGGAAAGGGCATTTGTAGCGCGGCTACGTGGTACAGTGGGCAAGGCGCTCACCTCGAATGCTGTAGACGCTGGGTTCGATCCCAGCGCTCCACATTGCTTTCAGTTTAGCTGGTCGTCCGTACTAATACACATTGGCAGTATTAGGGGGTGGGAAACTGATGGGTGGGGATCGGGCGTTGTGGACAGCGACTCCTACAGGTCGGTTGGTGCGCCTGCGCAGTAGAATCAGGAAGCGATGGGGGCGGCGCCCCTCCAAAGCGCAGACCCCTGACGCTGATAGATCGCGCCGCGCAGGTGAAAAGATGGGACGGCTGCTACCTCGGGTATCGGAGGGGACTCGTGCTATGTATGGCTTCGTCCACATTGCAGCCGGCTTGTGGGAGGCAAGAAACAGCGTTCGAGACAGGGGAGGGTTGAATTGGATGATACGAAATTGGGATGGGAGAAAAATAGAAAATGGGAGAAAAAGTCGATAAAAAAAAAAGGAAAGGGCATTTGTCAGTAGAGGAAGTACAGGAGGAGAAATACAGGGTGTGGGGGGAGAAGTTGAATATAGTGGCCTTTGTGGCAGGAGTAATGAATGCAACAGCGATGGTTAGCGGTAAAACAGAAAGGATAAAGTTAATAGTTAAAGTAGCAGTACAACACATGAATGATTGGGGTATGAAGGGGTTGATATGGCAGGAAGAAGTAAGATAGTTAGAGAAGGGGGTTGTGGGTGATCAAGTAAGAGAGTTAGAGAAGGGGGGTGTGAGTGATCGAGAAGTCCAGAGTCAGGCCACAGGAGTGTCTCACGGAGGGGGACTCAGTCAGGACTCGGAGGAAGCAGCATTAGCTGCACTCCATGATGGTGAACACAGAATGGACATTGTAGGAGGTAAAGGGTTCCAGAAGATGGCGGTTTTGCAACGTTAAGCCCACATCAAGCTAGAGGAGGTGGCGGTAATGCACCAAGAAGGCTGTGCCAACAGCCAATAAAAATCAAAAGAAGAAGAAGAATCTACAGGGACATCTAAATAAGCAACAGATCAAGCACCCAGACGCACCAATGATCATAGCCGGCGACTTCAACCAGGCGAATCTGAAGAAGGTGATGCCAAACTTCTTTCAGCACATCGCTTGCACCATCAGGGGAGGAAATACGCTTGATCACTGTTACACCCTGTTTAAAACCAGTTACAAGGCAATACCAGCCCCTCCTTTAGCCGGTTTAACAAGCACATCGGATCACAACGCAATATTGCTTATCCCCGCCTACCGGCAGAGATCACGTGACGCTGTCGTGTCACGTGAGGTAAAGAAGTGGTCCGACCAATCAGAGGCCACGCTACAGGACGCACTCGATGACGCCGACTGGGGAATGCTCCAGGCGAGCTCCAGTGACGTCAGTGAGTTCGCTGATGTTATTGTCCCCACGAAAAAGGTGCAGGTTTTCCCAAACCAGAAACCGTGGGTGGACAATTCCATACGAGCGGCCCTGAATGCTCGCACCACTGGTTATAACCTGGGCAGAGCATCAGGAAATATGGATGAGTATAAGGCTACAGTCTATACTCTGTGCAAGGCCGTAAAGCTTGCTAAGAGGACATACGCTGGCAAGATAAACACAAGAGGTTTATGGCGAGGACTACGGACGATAACTGACTACATTAAGACTGACAGTAGGTCTTAATGACTACAGACCGGTGGCACTCACCTCTGTGGTCATGAAATGTTTTGAGAGGCTGGTTAAGGATTACATTTGTGCCTCCCTACCCAGTGATATGGACCCTTTGCAATTTGCATACAGGCCAAACAGGTCCACTGACGATGCGGTCTCTCAGGTACTACACAACACCCTCTCTCACCTAGACAGCCAGAAGGGGGGCTATGTGAGACTGTTGTTCATTGACTATAGCTCAGCGTTCAACACCATAGTCCCCACCAGACTGGTGGACAAGCTGATCGAGCTGGGTCTGAGCTCCGCTCTGAGCGCCTGGATACTGGACTTTCTGAGTGAAAGGCCTCAGGCGGTCAAGGTGGGGGGTCAGACCTCCAACACCATCACCCTGAGTATCGGGTCCCCCCAGGGCTGTGTTCTGAGCCCCCTGCTGTATTCACTCTACACACATAACTGTGTGGCCAAGTTCAGCTCCAACTCCATAGTGAAGTTTGCGGACGACACAGTGGTGGTGGGGCTGATCTCTGACAACGACGAGAAGGCCTACCGGGAGGAGGTCGATGCACTGGCACGCTGGTGTCAGGACAACAGCCTGCTCCTGAACATTGGTAAAACCAAGGAGCTGATCATGGATTTTAGGAGAACACAGCAGGGGACACACACACCACTGTGGATAAACGGGGCTACCGTGGACAGGGTGAGCAGCTTTAAGTACCCGGGGGTCCACATCTCAGAAGACCTGACATGGACAACACACAGACTCAGTCGTAAAGAAGGCGGAGCAGCGCCTCTACCACCTGAGACAGTTAAGGAAGTTCAGAGTATCGGGAAGATACTCCAGTCCTTCTACTCTGGAGCTGTAGAGAGCATCTTGACTGGAAACATCACTGCCTGGTAGGGATGGGTATCGTTAGGATTTTATCGATACTACTACTCTTATCGATACTGCTTAACGGTTCGGTACTTTATCGATACTCTTATCGGTTCTTTTTGATTATTTTGCACAAAAAACTAGAAAAAGAATTTAAGAACAGAATCGACATTGCTTTATTGTTTATAACTTTATAAATAAATATTATAAATAAATATAATGAATAAATATTATTTCTTCAGCAACAGTAACACTGTGACACTCGTTCACCCTATCCTGTGTCATCCTTCCTCTAGCTGCTAGGGTGAAGGGACTTTGGGCTTGGCTGTGACCGGTGGTGGTAGAGGGAGGAGGGGTGGGCTGGGACATGGTGGCTGTAGCCTCAGCCTGACGATCTATAAAAGATGTCATCTTTCAAATATATTTGTAGCTAAACAATTAGCTAAGCAATTATATTTTATTTATTAGCCTATTCGTAATAATTCGTTATTAGCCTAGCTAACTCCGTATCTTGGCTTACCTGCAGTGGACGTGGATGGAGATGGAACACTGCGAGCAAAGCAGTTGAAAACAGTGCATTACTGCAGACTAATGTTATGTTTTGACAACAGATATTTTGACAAATTGCTTGTATTGCCACCCATACTTGCAAATGTTTTATTGCACTTGTGGCAACGTGCGTTGTCGGCATCGACTTTCGTAAAGTGTACCCAGACTTTAGAACGTTTTGTTCTCTCCACCATGATGAGCGCATGCAGAGCTGTCTGTGTGCTGCGTGCTTCAGCACGGAGCCAAGTACCTGTATGTGCATTTGTGTGAGCGGCTCAAGCCGTGATTGTGTGTAACTCAGTCCCGCTTCTCTTGCAGACAGAGCGAGACAGAGAGAGAGGAGAGATAGTTTGCAACGTTTAAATTCCCTGAAAAAAAAAAATCCATGGGCGGCTAGGTGGCGCAGTGGGCAAGACGCTCGCCACCAACGCAGGAGATGCTGGGTTCGAGCCCAGCTCTCGGCGTTGCTACCAGCTTGGCTGGTCGTTCATACTAATACAATTGGCAGTATTAGGGGGTGGGAAGCTGGTGGGTGGGGATCGGACGTTGTGGACAGTGACTCCTACAGGTCGGTTGGTGCGCCTGCACAGTAGAATCAGGAAGCGGCGGGGGCGGCATGCCCTCCAAACGCAGACCCCCGACGCTGAGAGATCGCGCTGTGCAGGTGAAAAGATGCGACGGCTGCCTCCTCGTGTACCGGAGGGGACACGTGATGCAAGGTTTCGTCCACATTGCAGCCAGCTTGTGGGAGACAGGGGAGGGTAGAATTGGACAATCCGAAATTGGGGAAGGGAGAAAAATAGAAAAATGGCGCGAAAAAGGAGATACAAATAAAAAAAATCCATAATTTCTCGAGTATCGATAGTAGTACCGATAACGTCGGAGCTTATCAATACTCCGTTTTTTTTCTAATTTAGTACCGGTTCCCGTTTAGAACCGGGTTTCGGGGGGCATCCCTACTGCCTGGTATGGAAACAGCAAGGCACAGGACAAGAAGGCCCTACAGAGAGTGGTGCGCTCAGCTGAGCGTACTACGAGTATTGCACTACCACCCCTGCATGTCTTATATAACAAGAGGTGCAAATCCAGAGCGTGCAGAATAATGAAAGACCCTCAACACCCCAACAACAGCCTGTTCAAGCTGCTGCGGTCAGGCAAACGCCTGCGCACACCAGCAACTAGGACAGAGAGACTTCGGCTCAGCTTCTTACCCCAGGCCATCAGAGTCTTGAACACTGAACTCTCCACACACAAGCACACATGAGCACACACACAACACACATACTGTATACGCTCACACACTAACAGTCGCTTTAGCATGAACACACACACATGCTGCACAAAAAATAAATAAAAAGAACGGGAGTGGTTCTTGTATAGTAAATAGATGGATATAGCAAGATAGCATAAGGATATATAGTATAACTGTAGATTGTATAGTATAGTATAGTAGTGTACATAAGACCCAGTGCCTCATCCGTAGCTAACATTGTATTGCACTATTGCAGGACCTTAGCATGTCTTTTACCATGCTTTTTGTAAACTTTATGTACATTATACCTGTTATGTCTTATTCTTATTACTTGTATTATTGCACAAATGTCTTATTCTTATTACTTGTATTATTGCACAATCGCTGCAGGCATGACCTCCCGCATTTCACTGTATGCTTGTATGCCGTGACAAATAAAACTCTTGACTTGACTTGACTTGAGTAGTCGTGTTTATCTTTGTGAAGGCATTATCGCTCCTTGCCACGGAGGATAATATTGTTGTGCTGTTTTGTCAGAGACGCCATCTCTTTATGATTGCTGTGTATCGCAATCATTATTTAAAGTGTTTATTATTATAGAGCGTTTAGCATGTTTTGGAGACTTGCCCTCTCCCTTTGTTTTTGAGCCACACTCACTCGAATTAATGGAGCAGTGCTGATATTGGAGAATCAACACCTGCCTCCTGTCTATCCTCTGCCTGTCTGCGTTTGGGTCCTACCTCCTACCACACCACCAGGCTGTCTAAATGTACCCACTCTAACAGTTTATACCTACAGCCAGAAGGAAGGGGGGTAAAGTGCTGGTAGAGTGGGTGGTCTGGGAATACCAATGAGTTTGAAAGTTAGTTATCCTCAAGAATGTATTCGTATTGGTGACTGTAAGCATATATGGAAAAAACAGATGGCCCCATACAGAAGAAGTGGCTGAATAATGCCACGGTATAGGAGGAGAAGAACATGGGGTTGGACAGACAGGTGTCTTAGTTTACAGATGGCTGTGAGTCTTTGTTGACAGTTTGTAAATGTCCATGGTATGCTGATTGAAGCTGAGCCCCCGCCACACACACACAGACACGCACTCATACAGTACACACAGACACGCACTCATACAGTACACACAGACAGTGAACCTAATTCTGAAGTGAAGATACGTTGATGTGTTACTCGAAGGAGGCTGTTTTTCCCAACGACTGCATAATTCCAGCCAGAGAGTTCGGAAGAATAAATGGACTTGGTTTCAAAGCCGCGTTCCACAGCTCTGGTGTGGAACCATTTGGGGTTTAAGCCAAATTACGTGAACTAACCGGTATGTCAACTGGATGACTATTTCATTCTCTTCCATTGAGTGCATATTTTCATCTAAGTGCTGAAAAGCAGTCAGGAGAGGCTCAGTGTTTTGTGCCACACATCAGACTCAACAAGTCGAGAGGGGATGAGACAGGAGTACAAACTCACGTGTGTCATTATCCGCACCCTTCAGTGGCGGCGTGTCTCTCCCTCACCCCCCCCCCCCCCCCCCCCCCCTCTCGTTATTCAGCTTTTTAAAGGAATCAGCTGTAGACAGCGTCATTCTGGCACTTGCTTGCTTGAATGGGTTGAATAGGCAATAGTCTTCACAATGAATGAGCTTTTTCAGCTCTGATCCACACTGTTTCCCCGACTGAGGATAACTATTTCTTTTTTTTAGACTACAAAAAGCTACGAGTTGCCTATTCCAGACAAGGAAGCATGAAGAGTTATTACAGGGTGTAGTTAGCCATGCCTGACATGCTCAGCTAATAGAAAGATAAGCAATGCCAGTGCAATATGTCAAAATATAATGTCACAATAGACTACATGACTGTATCTTTCTTTTAACGAACGATCAATGTCAACCTTACTCGCACAAACTGTGCCACTAAGTCAAGTCTGAACTGCACTTCCCAAAGTGAGATGCTCACGGTATATTATCATTATATCAGTGGCATAGAATGGTCTTAAAATTACAATAATATTGTTTATCATAATTATTTCTGGGACAATATATCCTGCACCAAAAGTAGTGCTTGTGACAATTGGTATTGTAACTGAAATATTCCTAACTGAATCGATATTGAATCTAATTGGAAATGTAATCGAAACCTTGTGAATCTGAATCGAATCGGGAAATCAGTGGCAATACCCAGCTCTAGTATATAAATAAATATAAATTGGCTTGTGACTGAATTTCAGTATTCATATGGTTTCCTTATGCCTGAGGAGTAGGATAGACCTATTGAGTTACTGCCTTATATAAACCCAGAAATCAGAGATGGGAGTTTGTCATGCTCTCTAATCTGTGATGCCAAGATTATGTAAAGCTCCACCGACATACAGTGGAAACAATGAGTAGAACATGTCAGTAACACTAACAATGGGTGAGGGTTATGTTCCCTGTGTAGCTCAATGGGTAGAACATGTCACTAACACTGCCAGGGGTGAGGGTTCTATTCCCTGTGTAGCTCAATGAGTAGAACATGTCACTAACACTAACACTGGGTGAGGGTTATGTTCCCTGTGTATCTCAATGAGTAGAACATGTCACTAACACTGCCAGGGGTGAGGGTTCTATTCCTTGTGTAGCTCAATGGGTAGAACATGTCACTAACACTGCCAGGGGTGAGGGTTCTATTCCCTGTGTAGCTCAATGGGTAGAACATGTCACTAACACTGCCAGGGTTATAGGTTCCATTCCATGTGTAGCTCAATGGGTAGAACATGTCACTAACACTGCCAGGGTTAGAGGTTCCATTCCCTGTAGGTCAAAGGGTAGACCATGGTTCTAACACTGCCAGGGTTGGGAGTAGGGCTGCACGATTTTGGGAAATAATCTAATTGCGATTTTTCTGACAGATATTGCGATTGCGATTCAATTTGCGATTATAATTATAATTTTTTTAAGCAGCCCCACAGAGGTTTATTGTAAAATGCGGCTTGCATCTGGCCTACGCGGTGGGTCTGTTCGGGACACAAAATGTTTCTTTTTACCTGGGAATCGATACCGGTACCCAACGGTAAAAAAATGTCTGTACTTTACTCTCCCTCTCTGAAGTCTAAACTTCACAACACACAATCTAAAACCCCTTACCTCCCTCTCCCAAACTGTTCCCACAACAATAACAACAACTTGCAAAGGAGATCTTGTATCTCAATGGGACTTCCTGGTTAAATAAATGTGAAAAAAAGAAAAAAAGAAAAAAGATCATTTGCGATTTTTTTTTTATTATTTGCTAATTGCATCATTTAAAATCGCGATTTCGATCTAAAATCGATTAATTGTTCAGCCCTAGTTGGGAGTTCCATTTATCTGGGACCACATGCACTATAATATGCACTCCTGCTGCTGTAACGCTCTTTGGATAAAAGCATCCACCAAATGTTAAATGGCATAAACTGACATTGACAGCCATTAGCTAATATCATTATACACAGGCATTACAAACAGTAATGCTATCTAATTCGTGATTAACTTCAAAGCAAGTCTTAAGTCCTTCGTACAAATGTCACTGGGCCAGAAAAACACAGCCATGTGCCCATGTTGCATTCTATATTTCTTCTTGGTGTTTTGTACTGTATAGGTCTGTCATGAAGAGCTAAATACAAAGTGTGGACGAACAAGAAGGAATTAAAATCAAATAGGGTGTCTTATAATTCAGCCTATACAATATACTGTTGTACGCTGTGAACTCTGAACTCTATAATCAAATCCATAATTATCTACTGCCTATTAAGGCTGTCCCCGAAGCCTGTTTTTGGGATTTGAACTTCGTCAGGGTTTTTCGAACGAACGTTCGAACCTTCGTTTTTAATTTAAAAAATATTAAAAATTTAAGATATTTTTTTTCAAAATATTTTTTTTCTTTTTTTTTAATAAATATCCTCAAACTAAATCCTCAATTTGAATAAAGTGATTAATCTGATTAAATTAGTCTTTCTTCTTTATTAAGGCGAGACACTGCAGGTGAATAGGCAAATATACTTTTTTTGTTGATTTTGAGATTTTGTTATATTTTGCTTCCTAAACATGTCTTCTATGAAACTAGTGACACTAAAACGTCAATAACACACATTTAGTTGTTTATTTTACTTCATTTTGCCTTATTGCATCCATAAATGTCCACATATTTAATGGGGAAGTGCCTCATTTGCATATATAAACATAAATTTCAGAAAACTTGCAATATATTTTTTCTTAGTTTATATGTACATAACAAACTGGGAAAGTTTCATAGTGATATCTATTCAAATATGTTTTGCCTATTAGGGGGTACTACACTGTACTACACTGTTTGTAGCCTGTGTGTAGTTCTGTTCAGTTCAATAACATCATTATTATTATGTTATTCAGTTATCAGGCATGTGTTTAGGTTGTCTATTACTAATGGTTTGATTAGGTTTTGTGTTTGTAAATATCTGTTTAAAAAAAAAGTATGGCATTTTACAATACAGAACTTTGAAGGCGTTTTCCCAAAAATGAGTTTTAAGAGTTTTTCCTCATACTCTGAGCCAGAAATCTCCACTGCAGTAGCACTCACATACACCAAACCTTCCAGTTCTATTCATATCTATGTTCTGAAGGTATTTACAGAAGGGTTTGTTGATATCGCATTCATACCCTGATTTATATCACATTTCATTCCTAAAAACATGGCGAAATATGGAATTTTACCATAAAAATTTACTGAATGGAGTATTTTCTGATTTATGGAGTGATAAAAAGAGATATCCAAAATCCCCTCTGTAATAACCTTTGGCTCTAATATGTCAACAAAATGAAACTATAATTTTGAAAATGGCTTTATCCAATGTTCAGATTTCTGTCCTGGAATTATATGCAAATTAGTGCATATTTAAGTAGATAATGCCTCATTTGCATATTTAAACATACAATTTCAGAAAACTTGTAATACAAAACAGTTTTGTCTTAATATAAGTAATCAACTGGGGAAGTTTCATTGTGATATCTATTAGTTAATTATTTTACCCTATTCACCTGTAGTGTCTCCCCTTAAATCAACTTTCTTTAATGAATATAACTCAGCAGTTTTTTTTAATACTATATTAGTGTAGCCTAATCTGTATCTGCAACTGTGAAGAAAAACGCCATTGGTTTAAACAGAATGAATAGACACGTAAAAGAAAGAAAAAGAAAAAAAATGTAATGTTAACGTAACAAACGAACGTTCGAACATTCGGGCTCAGCCTTACTGCCTATACTGCATGCCTACATCTGTCTCACACTGCTACCTATATCCAACCTACAGTATATACTACCTAGTACTGTATAGTTTATTCATATAACACTGTATAACCATGTATAATAACACTGTACAAAGTGTATGTACACATATATCTACAGTATGTATGTAGAGCAATACCTACCTGTATTTAGACAAATGGCTAGAGTGGTTAGTATCGTAGTGTATTCATACTCCCACCACTATATATATATATATATAGTGTACATGTATTAGCATATTTACTGTAGCTTTCTCATATATTGATTGATTGATTGATTGATTGATTGATTGATTGATTGAAAACTTTAATTAACAGATTGCAGAATGGGTACAGTACAGACAGTACAACTCAATACACACAATTGTTAAGGGGATGCAGCCCAGAGAAAGACTTTCGTCTTGTTTACATCAGGGTCCCCCATTTTCAATTAATTTACTGTTTACTACAATGCACTTCACTGCTCCTTTGCACGCTGGTTAGATGCCAACTTAATTTCATTGTACTCTTGACAATAAATGTACTCTAAATGACTCCTCGTAAGCCTTGGCTATTACGGTACACACTAACTCATGTTTGAGTGAGTCAAACACATTGAGATAGATACTGTGCATGTCAGTCTTTGTGCATACAGTGTTGGAACGTTAAGCAAAATACCAATCTTAGCAATATTCATAATTCACTAAACAAACCTGTGCCACAACACACTATGTGTGTCTCTCGAGAAACAAGACTTTAAGACCGCTGTCCTTCAACAAGCAACCATGACGTGGTGAAGCACAGCTGAAGAGCTGCATTACACACTGGGAAATCCACAATTTGATTATGTGACATCAGGGGTGGGTCACCCGGCGATCTTAGATTATCACTGGTTAAAATGTCATCATGTGCATTCACGTGGAAATCGTGGAGATTTATATATTCTTGCACAATCCACACTTAATTTCTATTATATTTCTATAACTTTCTGCTCAGACAGTCCTGATACTAAGAATCTTTATTTGTGTTTAATAAGCTCAAATGTTTTAACAATTGTTTTCCCTTTTAGGCCTATACTTTAAAGGCTGCCAATGGAGTACTACATTGTTACCCGTTGATTTGTACTGTGCTGTGACTTGCAAAATAACCATAGAAAAGCTTAAGTGAAAAATAGTGTGATACATATTATGAATCGTATAGAAATATCGGCCATCTAATCTGACAAACGAATTACGGTCATAAAATTACAACCCCTTAGTGAATATTTTGCTTATCTTAAAAGAGGAACACCACCCAAATTTAGAATTCCAATATGCTACTTCCATGGTCTAGGAAAGTCCAATCATGTGGACATGAGCTACTCACTCAAAGCCATGAACCAAGAGAAGTACGACTCAAACATGTGATGTCATCAGATATAACGTCTGGAGCTGCTCCATTGACAATGAATGATTTTGTGGACCCACCACATTTTTGTTTAGTTTTCTATACTCAAATGAGCTTTATTCTATAGTGATATTCTCAATTCTGGAACAGAAGATGTGTACATCTATACAGAACACCCCCCTGGGTGCTCTCAGCCTTCACCATCTCTCCCAATGCATTGTCTATTGAGCAGCTCCACACTATACTTGATGACATCACAAGTTTGAGTTTTACCACTCTAGTTTTCGGATTAGGGCGAGAGTCGTTTGTTCTGACTAATGTCTTTTGGACTGTCTTAGACCAGAGGAGGAACAAGTATGAATTCTTAAAATGGGTGTAGATTCCCTTTAAGGAATTTGCTTTACAAGGTAGTTAGATTAGATAGTTAACGTTGTATGTATGCAATCATATGCCTACCTTGGAGATATTTAGTAATTAACATGAGGCAGCAATATTTAATCCGAAACAGGTAGGTGCCTAACTTTTTGGAATGAGAGTCTTTGTTTGCACAACACATCTCTGAGACAGAGGGTTGAGGCTTGGCGTGACTGGATTTCCTATGCTGTTAATCTACCAGGAAATACTCCTTGTCTCTCCCTTTCAGCTTATGAATGAGTTTGAACTTCGCATTACAGAACCAAGAACACCACCTGCTATATGTTCTGAGATTCCACTGAAGTCATGCAGCTATAGTGTGATGAGTGAACAAATGACTGGATGATAAATGAAAGAGTTGCAAACAGGCTTTGCATTATCAACTGCCAATAGCAGAAACAAAACCCCTTTCTAGCTGTGAACAAACTGACTGAACAATTCTGCTGCCCCCCCCCCCCTCCCCTTCACAAAATCAGCGGTTAATCCTGATTAGGCCAATACGATGTCATCGGATTATTGTCTGCACACATTAACCAATCAAATGTGTTATAGTGTAGTAATGCATCTGGGATCCAAACCCCTCAAGTCAGGATAAAATGAACATTAACACAGTTATAAATGATTGGTGTTGCTCATGTAAAATGTGTTTATGCATGGAGAAAAGGAAGGAAGATCAGTATGATCATCATTCATAAATGTTTCTGTTGGTGACATCTGGAGGGTTGGAATCCTAAGGGTTCTTCAAACAATATTATCAATATTTTGAATCACTGGATATTACTGGCACTCTTAATGCTTTGTGTTTCGATTCTACAATAGTGTGGTCTATTTTTATTTAATTTGACAGCAGAAACGAAAAGCAGTAATCGGTTGATATCAAGTAAAGCTATAAATACTGCAATCAGTCATAATTATGAATAAAATCACCCCATCTCCCCCAAATTATATCGTATCCATCAAAGCTAAACATGTTGAATAAGGCCATTACTGTGTCCTCGACAAATTAACATGCATATTCGGGTGCTTCTCATAGTGTGTGGTCTATGATGTGGCCTAAGCTTGTTCCATTGTACTTGTGAATGTTTATTCCTATTTATTGTACAGGTATACAGTATGAGGTAAACCATTGGAGATGGGATTTCATAGGTCAACCATTCCCCAGACAGATGCGTGGAAGGCACCTCTGGGGAAGAGGAACACCTGTGTGTTTGGCTAATGAGGCCTTGCAGGAGATTCGCTCATTAAAAATAACTATGACATGTGTCAAGAGGATGGCACAAAATCGAAGACAGGCATATGTGCAGTAGACGAGAGGGAATGCATGACTTTATGTCGGGAGTGCATTGATTGTATACTTTGAATATGAATAAATGAATAAACAATTAATTAAATGAATGAAAACAGGCCGTGGCTGTCGTCTCTTCTGCACGGCGAGCTGTAAAGAACTGTGGTCCCAAAGAGAGTCAGATGGCTTACCTTCACTGCAGTCCTTTCCTTGAAACCCGGTCCTTGAGCAGTCACACGTTGGCTCGTCGTCAATGAAGCTGCAGACTCCTCCGTTTAAGCACGTGTTGGCTGCGCCACAGAGATCATTAACGACCCCTTCACTGTTGACCATCACCGACTCCGTTTTGTTAACCTTTATGTCCGTTATCCATCCGGTGAAAGGCACCTGGTCCTTGACAGCAGCTGACGTCAGTCGCAGCGCCACTGATCGTAATTCCGGCGGTATTCCCCCAAGAAACAAATGACTGAAAACAGTCATATCCCGTCTTTTAGACTTCACTTCGACCCACTTCACCTCCTTGTCCACGATTAGCGTTGTGTTCTTAAAGTTTCTCCTGATGGTGACCGCGTGCCACCGGCTGTCGTTGACGGCCATGTCGGTCAGAACGGTCGCCGGTTCAGCGCAGAAGATTGAGAAGCGGAGGCTGAGTTTGCCGTTGTGTATAAGGAGTTCTAGAAAGTCACAGAAACCTTCGTCGTCGAAGTAAACTAGCAGCCCATGAGAACTCTTCGTTTTCATGTTGAAACTCATCTCGCTTTCACAGCACGCATTCCACATTGGAAATCTAGCCCATTGTCCCTCTGCACCTGTGAACTCTAGACATGTGCCAATCTCTACCAAGCAGCACACAAGTAGGCCAACCCATAAGAGATGGCCACCATGCCGCATTGCTAAAACCATGGTGTGACTATTATGTGAGCTTGATATATAGGCTATACTATTGTCTTTTTGTTTGGTTATTTTTGGTTTTTATAATGTATTTTTACAGATTTTTATTCAAGCCAGATTTGTTTTGGACTTACTCTGATAACATAGAGTGATATAGATTGCCCACTCCTATATATTGGTGTTACCTGACACATTGTAAAACAGAACGCTGTTGTACACGGGCTATAACATTTGCATAGCAAGCGAGCTCGGCCAACACTAATTTCCTGGAGCGAATATCATTACTTCGCGCACCATCCAGGCCAATGGCCAAACCTCAAACTCGGTGCCAAAATTGTTTGACCTTTTTAAAGGTCCTCTGTGCCATATGAGTTTTACTCCTCTTTCATCCAGATATTAAAGTGAAAGAGATTCAAATATCCATTGGACACACTTGGTTAATTTTGTAATAATGGCAGGGGGGCCCTCTCGGTGCCAGTTAGAGTAAGGACGGGTCTACGGGAGTTGAAATGGCAGCTTTAATCTTCATGTTCATGCCAACGTTCTTTGGCGGGCGACTGGAAGCCTTGCTCGGGGCATTTCACCCAGCATCCTCAGGAGCGAGATGGAAAAAATGCCATATGAAACCACCCTGCGTTGATAGGCGCAGCAAAAGGATCAGTCTTGTCAATGCAGTCCTCGACCCCAAAGCTATCTGCAAAAGAAGGACACGTTTAACAATACATCAGTGATTTAACAATACGGTACATCAATGTCTGATTATACTTAAAACGGAGCCTAAATCAAATAATGCGTTCCTGTGGTGGATCCAGGAGAAGCCTGGCAACACAGTCGTCTAGCTGTGTGTGTGCGTGTGTGTGCGTGTGCGTGTGCGTGTGTGTGTGTGTGTGTGTGTGTGTGTGTGTGTGTGTGTGTGTGTGTGCGTGCGTCCGTCGTATGGAAAACACCAAGGTTTTGGGAACTATATGTAGCCTATATATTGTGTATGTAGCATTATGCACCAGTGTAACTAAATCCATGCATAGGCTACGTGTTTCGTTGGTCTCAGTTGCCAAGAACTGTGTTGTGTCTGCAGGCATTCGCCCGTGTAATGGGAATAGAAAACAAGCTTGCAATGATTCACGCGCCTTTCAATTAAATAGAAGCGAGTGATAACAAAAATTGCATCAAGATGTTTGCACTTGCATGACCATTAACCTTTGTAGCATGTATAGCCCGACTCAAATTAACGATTGTACTCACGCACCCAAAGTGAAATATCCATAAAGTAGGCTAGGTCCATAGAGTAAACTGTTCTAATCCGTTAATCTGCAGTAGCCTCTGTATACATTCGGATCAACACAGGACAAACAAGCTGTCCGCCCCTCTGCAAGCCCCCATACCGCACTCATTATTTAATGAGAAGATTGGTCTTTGGCATTCAAACCACAATTACAACTTCTGAAAACGGCGAATTGTGTTTTTTTTATATCTTTGTACCAACATTCCATACCATCACCAACACCAACACCACAGTATAGGGAAAGTGCGTTGATTCATGGATTTTGCGAAGAATAAAGATCCGCCTATAGGACTGTTGGATCGCAGACCCAGTAACATACAAGAATAGTGTCCTATTTTTTCTTCCTCCATCACAAGTTGCAATCAGAATTGTGGGACAATTAGGGTAATTCTTCTTTTTAACCCTCATAATAACGCCACAGCATATGGCTGACAGATGCCCAAACTATAGCCAGCGATTACCTGGCACTCCAAAGAAACGAAAAAAACGAAAGCTTTAACAAAACATGGACGCTGGACACGTAAACTGCAATCTCCAAACAAATATCAACGATTAAAATATTGCCAGTAAAGCGCATTTGAATAGCATGCTTATACTATGACGACCAATGCTATTCTTGGCACCAGCAATTAATGTAGTATTTAACGTAAACTGCACATTTTCACCAGCATGTGATGTCATCCATAACGATAGCTGGACATTACATTTTAACAGATGGCATGCATGACATCCAAACAATGTCCCATATTAAAATGTAATTTACGCCATACCAATAGAACATATGCATACTACTAGGAACCGTTACTCAAAACAAGATAGTGATGCATTTAGCCTTTTCGTGAGTATAGGCTACTCCGGGACCTTGGACAGTTGGCTACGAAAGAAACTATAACTGCTTGCCAATCAACTGCAGGTTTAAGGCAACGCTTCAGATTGCTAAAACGGCGAGTTCGTGGTCTCAAATCTCAGATCCACTGTGACTCTGTGAGACCCATAGGATTATCTAATAGCAAGTGAATCACAGCATCAAGAAACGGGTCCACTTTGGACAAACTGAACTACACCTACATTATTTAAAGTCACGAACAGAGGTACATTACCTTGACGATTCCTTCGTCGGTAGTTTGTTTCTCCATAAACTAAACCAAACCATTAGGATAACAGGGAAATCCAGTATTTTTAGGGAGAAAGGATGCCATCTGCTTCCCCACTGAGCCTATATCCAGCGACTGTCAGAACCCAGCGTCACGTGTCTTTCGATGATGTGTACTGGGGAGAGGAGGCGCAGAATGCAGCACCTTGGACAGCGACGCTGCCCGATACCTATACAGACATACAGAGAGAGGGGCGTGAGTGAGAGAGAGGGTTTTGAAATGCCAACGGCATCTAGGCAACTTTTGAGATATGGCATTATTCAACAGCAGCGACTGATTAATTGAATGCAGTATACAGGCAGAACCGAGGTTATTTTTGATGAAGGATAAGGTATGCTAGAAGCACAGTGACAGGGGTGTTGAAGAGTTTTCGCGCATTTTGCAATCATCGCAATGATGTCAGCAACAATTGGGTTTGTTGTTGCCGGATTTCTTCACTTAATCACATTTCGTCCAAGCTGAGGAACATATGCAATTACGTTTACTGACGATCTATTATTACAGCTCATCGCAAACGTACACGAAGTGGGCAGAGTGATACTGCCCCATTGCACGATGTATTATTATAGGATACTAATTGAAAGGGCTTAATATTCAGAGTATAGGACCTTTTCGCTAATGCGAGCATTGTCAGTGATTGTACATTTTACGACCTACTATTTCTCCGAGGAAGTTCATACGAATGGGGTAAATATGGCCAGATAAAGGTCACAGAAATATATTAAAAAAAATGTAGAAAAAAAAACGATTACATATAGAATGTCGATGGTACTAGAAAATGCTTTGTATTTCCAGCCTGCCGTTGTAGTATGTCTGAGTACAGTGAAATACTTTTGTTGTTTTTGCCAAACAGCACATTCGATTTGATATGCAACAATGATAATTTGAGGGTGTTTACATATTGTCGTTTTCGATCAATATCTGAATTTAAAAAAATTACAGTAGAATGTACTATTCTACTATATCTATACACATTGGCATAGTAGGTACTACCAGTACCTACTATGCCAATGTGTCTACTGCACTCAACTTCGGCACTGCTAGACGAACAATGCCACTTCAATACAAGTTATAATGTGTCACTTCATGCACTTGTATTAGGACAAGTGCATGACACATTATAAGTGGCATTGTTCGTCTAGCAGTGCCGAAGGTGAGTATACTCAGGGGCGTAGCTGGGGGGGGGGTAGCTTAGGATGATTCCAAGGGCCCAGCACTGGGGGGGGGCCCAACATTTTTTTTTTTTTTTTTTTTTTTTTTACTAGACATCACTCAGGTGTATCATTGATAGATACTATGTTTGTTTCTGAAGTGTGTGTGTGTGTGGTGTGTGTGTGTGTGTGTGTGTGTGTGTGTGTGTGTGTGTGTGTGTGTGTGTGTGTGTGAATATGAACGCAATGCGACATCCTTTACTAGGCTCACCCACCAACAGTGCAGGTGCTGAACTGCTGATCCGAATGTATAGGTAAAAACCATATTATGCGTTTTCATCAATAAAAAAAAATCCAAAATAAATTCTGGTCTGACGTGTGGGTTGGGGTTTAGTCACTTATTGCACCTCTCTTGACTGACATGTGGCCAGCAGTAGCACCCACTCCCCTATAGGGGAGAACGGGGGACGTTGTCACACTTTTTACTCTAGTGTGAATTGCTCATAATCAAAACATCTTTCAATAGTCATTCCTACATTAAATTGAAGCTTAAGATGTTGGCTTGAAATGTGTATGCCTCTCATTTTCCAACGTAGTGTAACAAAGAGTTAATCACCTATCAAAGACACTCTAACACATTGTGACAACCAACCCCATCATGGGGATGGTTGTCACACACTATGGGGTTGGTTGTCACCATGTGTTTTATGGGAAAATCTTTAAAAGAAGACAAGAAGGCAGAACTAAATTTGAAAGTTTAATTGCATTGACAAGTTGACAAATACATAACTTAATGCATCTTAACATGAACATAAACAGGAAACACATCTTTAGGCCATCCTATATAACAAAATAAGAACACAATAAATCGGCCTAACAATAATAGCCTACACAACATGAATGAATGAATGAAAACTTTATTTAACAGAATGCAGAATGGGTACAATACAGTATGGCTCAATACACACAATTGTTAAGGGGATGCAGACCAGAGAAAGACGTTTGTCTTGTTTACATCAGGGTCCCCCATTTTCAATTCATAGTTGTAACATGTGACAACCAACCCCAAATAAAATGTGACGACCAACCCCAACTGGAATGTCTTGATAGCATCAAGGCTAATAGCCATCTAACAACTAGTTAGCTAGCTAACAACAATCTAAACTATAGCTATCCCTTCACACTTTTTAAGGGTAATAATTGTTTCATTATAAACCAATTGTGTAAAAGCCTAGAAGAACAATACTGAGGAGTGGAATATTTACAAATGGACATTTGTACACAAAAAGTCCTCTCACCTCAAATTCAGCTGTTTCACTCCAAATATGACAATGTAGGTGAACTCTGACCCCAATTCTGGACATTTAAATACCAAAGTATGGAAGACAGGATCCTCTGGTGGTGAAATATAATGAATGTGACAACCTACCCGTGTGACAATGTCCCCCGTTCCCAGTAACTGCCTGAACTGCCGATTTCCCCATTGACTTCCATAGTCAAATTGGACATGAAATAGTCACTGAAATTGCACCCATTTATGCTTTCACTTACAGTGACAGGAGGGTGATTTATATGTTTGTCTGAGCCGGCAGGCACGGACGAAACCACTCAAAGATCTACTACATATCCAACACTGTGTTTGTGTATTTTGATGGAGAGTCCACTGTGCACTTAAAATCAAATTAAAATGGATGGGGCATTGGTCTCTGCTTTGGCAGTAAAGACAAAAATAATCTCATGAATGATCACAGGTCAGACCACACAGTCATTGATTACAAAGGATTTAAAACCAAATATTAAATATGACTTTATAGTTGATGTTAATTTGTACATTTACTTTTGGACGCTTGAGGGAATTATGTATAAAATGGCTATAATTCCACAGTTCACCCTATATGGATGGAAACACCCTCAAATTAAAGCTGTAGGTCAACTCTTTAACCTCAGTCATTCTTCCATTTTAAGCCATTTGTTTTAGTACAGAGCCAAAGCAACAAAACATAGGCAATGCATTTCTTTCTTTCTTTCTTTTATTTGTGCAGTATTGACTTTTCCAGCAACACACTGTTCCACACATAGGATCTGCCCATTACAAACACTAGAATATACCACCATGTGTCAGTGAGCACTTCCACAGGAGAAGTTGTGGATGAAATGCCTTGCTTCACCCCACGTACACATCTCAATCCCTCACACTTTGATGGTCTGAACTGGTTACCAGTGGAAAAGAGAGTGGCTCAGATAAAAAAAAAAAAAAAGGAATACTACAGTCCCTGCATATCTGGTCAGTTACTTTAGTTTGGTGAGTGAGACTCACAAATACTCCACGAGAGGCAGCCAGACAGATATAATTATTATTCCACACAGGTTCAGGAATTCAATGGGGCAAAATAAATTTTTGTAAACGGCCGGAGTTCTATGGAACCAATTATGTACCTCTTGCAAAGCACTGGCTACAGAAATAAGCTTTAAGACCGCTTTGAAAAAGTGGTTAGCGTCTGCCTCTATTTGATTCACATAGAAGCTAGGAAGGATAGGATGAGTTGTGTAATGTGTGTTTACAGATGGATCTTTGATTTTATTATTAATTAGACGGACTGAAGGGGAATGCTGTAGATTAATTGAATTTGATTGTGTATGTGGCATTCACTTGTTTAATGTAGTGAAATTGTGTGGTTTGTTTTGTATTTGGGCTTCAGAGTAGCTCACTGTCTATGTGTCAGCCAACTGCCCACCATACCCCACCCACCCCCTACCCCCAGAGGCCCACAATGGAAATAACTTACCTTTTGGCTTTATTGTGTTTTTAACCTCAATGATTTCTTAAATGTATGTATTCCTGCTGGGCAGTTTTATATGCATCTTTTATGAATGATCAAATAAATTCATTCAAAGGCATTCAGGCCTCACATTTGATTGTTTATCACTGAAAGCATAGATATTAGATGAGAAGCTTTGACGCAGGTTTACTCGTTACCATTATCATGGTAGGGGGTGGGGGGATCCTGTCAGCTGTGGACCATAGGTTAATTTTCCAGTCAAGAGTGAGTACCCCCCCCCCCCCGCTTTAATAGGTTAGGGGGAAATAGTCCACTCACTATAAAGCCTAACGTATTTTATTATTTGTTTTAGGCACAGAGGAAGACATTCTACAGAGTATACAAGTTTCAAGTTTCTTTATTAGTTGTCATAGTAAAGAATACAGAATACTTTTCCATGAAATGCTTTTTTCTGTATGAGCTCCTGGGAGTGTGCTAGATAAAAATAGATAAAAAGTATAAAATAGAAAGTCAAAAGTACGTAAACAAAAAGTGTTCAGTCAATATACATATATACAATATACAATACAGAGTAAAAAAAAATAGTAACAGTGAGTTACAGTACAATACAATATACAGTACAATGCAGAAATGGGATGAGGTACAACTTAGGGTAAGGTGCAATGAGGTATGAATTTGATTTGATTTGATTTGATTAGGGATCCCCATTAGCTGGTGCGATAGCAACCAGCTAGTCTTCTTGGGGTCCACACACAAAAAAACATACAAAAACAATCACTATTGCAAAAACAAAATGATTAAAAGTCAGTACACACAATGCATAATGAAACTACTGTAACAATTAAGATAGCTAAAATTACATTAGTTCAAGTTCAAGTTCAAGTTTCTTTATTAGTTGTCATACAGAAGTACAGAATACTTTTATACAAAATGCTTCTTTCGGTTACGCTCCAGAGACTGTGCTAGACAAAAATAGATAAGTATAAAATAAGTATAGCAAGTATAAAATAAAAGTCAGGTACTGTACGTAGACAAACGTGTTCAGTAATATATACATATATACAATGTTCAATGCAGAGTAGAAGTAACTGAGTTACAATACAATATACTATATACTATACAGTGCAAAGCAGAGATGGGATGAAGTACAATTTAGGTACAATTTACAGTAAGGTGTAATGAGGTATGGGTTGTAGTGCAAATTCTTTACCAATAAATATAAAGTGTGTTTAGGTGTTCTAAAGTGGGTAAAGTGGGTGCTGCAGTGAGTTGTTTGTTTAAAGTGAGTGTGTGCGTGTGGATGTGTGTGCTGTGAGTGCATTTGATGGTTGTTACATAGTGTTATTGTTCGTTGAGCATCCTGATGGCCTGGGGATAGAAGCTTCTTCTGAGTCTCTCTGTGCTTGCCATGAGACTCCGGTATCGCTTGCCTGACCGCAGCAGTTCAAAGAGGCAGTTGTTTGGGTGGCTGGAGTCTTTCATAATTAGTGTAAAACAAAAACAAAAAATTACTTTACAGTGTTAAAAACAATTTAAGATTCTTTTAAAAAGTGAATTTAATGCAGCAGAGGTTCCGAGGCAGGCCATTCCAAAGAGTTAATGCTCTAAAAATAAAAGATCTCCCCAAAGCGCTGGTTCTAGGACCTGGCAATTCAAGCTGCCCACTACTGGAACCTCTAGTGTAATGCTCGTGCACAGTATTACTAAAAACAATCTGATTATGTATAAAAACAGGAGTTTTACTGATCATGACCAACTTGAACAGCACAAGTATATTAAAAGACAATCTATTTTCAACGTTAAGCCAAGAGAGGCGGGCATGCATACGGCTCACATTAGACCTTAGTGAGCAGCCCAGTACCAACCGTGCTGCCCTGTTCTGGACCATCTGGAGCTTCCTGAGGTCACCACTGGCAGCAGATGACCACATTGCAGAGCAATAGTCAAGATGACATAAAACTAAACATTGCACTATCTGACATAAAAGGGGATGGGCAACCAAAGAAGCACATTTCCTGGAAATACCTATTGCTCTTCCCATTTTTAAAACAATAAAATGTATATGCTGAGACCAAGACAGAGTGCAATCCAGCATCACTCCAAGGAGTTTAGTACTTTCAACTTGTTGAACTGCTGAATTACACAAGTTTAAATGAAGCTTTGGATTTGTAGATAACCTGTGCCTTGTTCCCAGCACAATACATTTAGTCTTGGAGATATTAAGGACAAGTCTATTACATACTACCCAGTCATACACAACTTTAAGTTCTCTGCTCAAAACTTCATTAAGTACATTGCATGATGGTGCAGTGTAATACAATGTTGAATCCAGTGGCGGCTCGCCACTAGGGGCGCTCGGGCGCCGCCCCCCCTCAGGCCCTACCCTGGTTATATGAGAGAACAAGAAAAATAAGTTTTTAGTTTTTAGTTTTATAGCCCTATAAATAATATAAACATGTTTAAAATTAATAATATTTACTCATTTTAAGTATGTTTGTGTTTCCAATGCACAATATAACGTTATTATCGCAATTAAAAAACACTCGTTTTCCAGAGCAGGAAGTGACATCACGTTTTTTTTTTTTTTTTTTTTTTTTTTTGTATTTCTCGGCCCGGGCTATACGCGATAGCGCTCTGAGTGCGCGTCACAGTTTGATCGCTGTATCCGTCACAGCCAATCAGTGCATAACGCGTTGTGCGTTGAAATATGACTATTATGTTGGAATCCGGGCGCGATTTGAAGCGGTCTAGCCAGTAGCGTCAAGAATATCTGTAGCCGCATTTCGCGGAGACGCTCTCTGATTGGCCGACGCCAGTATTTTTTTCCGTAGCAGAATTTCACAGAGACGATCTCTGATTGGCCGAATCCAATTTCTAATGTTCCAATTCTAGGTTATTCCTAAGTTGGTCGGTGGAGATAGTTGTGTTGTTGTGAGAATGATGCAGGCAGCTATTTGTCTTAGACGAGCGTGCCGTGACTGCAAGTTCTTTAGACTGTTAAGCTTAGGCACTCTTTCAAAGTTGGTTAAGGTTAGAGTTTGTCTTAGAGCATGGCGATAGAACGCCAGGTAGTTTGCAGGCTGTTCGAGGCGGAAATGGACAAAGACACAGCTCTTCACTCACACAGCTTGTTGGCTAACAACAAGCTATATGGATGCGGAGGGACAACAATGGATGGACATCAACACAGGCTGGATGGACAATGCCATGGAGTGGATATACTTTATCAACAAGCCAACAACAAGGTAGATTAGCGATCTTAACTCTAGTTTAATACATGATACGTTGTCTACTGATGCCGCATAACGTTGTAACGTTACAGCTTTCAGGTAACATTAGCTACTGCTAGCTGTTAGCTCCGTTATCTTAGCTGGCCACTTTTATAATTACTTCATGGAAACGGAGTAACGTTAACGTTTAAACGTTATGTCGAGGTCATACAATACTACAGTCGACATAAGGTTAACGTTACCCCGTTTCCATGAAGTGTTTAAATAGCAGCAATCTTGTTGAAAATTACTAAAATGCTCTCTCTCTCTCTCTCTCTCTCTCTCTCTCTCTCTCTCTCTCTCTCTCTCTCTCTCTCTCTCTCGCTCTCTCTCTCTCTCTCTCTCTCTCTCTAATTTCGCCGCATGTGGGGCATAACCACTCAGACAATGAATGGTAACTTGTTTAAAATAACGAGCTTTACAAATGTGTTTATTATTGAATGGATCTGACATCATCTGAGAGAGAGAGAGAGAGAGAGAGAGCGAGAGAGAGAGAGAGAGCGAGAGAGAGAGAGAGAGAGAGCTGTGCGTGTTTGTGTTGGGCTATTGGAAACGTCGTTGCATTTGACTGACTGATCATATATTGATCGATGGCAATGGTGATAATATTCGCCAATGCGTGCCTTGTACATGTTTGCAAAATGTTTGGTATAGCGCCCCTAGTGGCGAAGTACCCACCGGCCGCCACTGGTTGAATCATCTGCATAAAGAACTGTTTTAGCACATTTGGTAGCCCAAGATAGGTCATTAGTAAATACAGAGAAGAGCAAAGGTCCTAGGCAACTTCCTTGCGGAACGCCACACTCTAGACCTCTGCTACTGGGCAGGCTGCCATTTAGATACACCTTCTGTGATCTAGAGGACAAATAACTTAGTATCCACTTTAAAGCAGAAGAGTTAAAACCATAACATTTAAGTTTCTCAACCAGTAGAGAATGGTCCAGCACATCAAATGCAGCACTAAAATCTAACAGCACAGCTCTCACCAACATAGAGTTATCTATAGCTTTAAGCCAGTCATCAGTCATCTGTATCAAAGCAGTAGAAGTAGAGTAACCAGCTCTATAGGCATGTTGAGAATCTGTTGCAAGCTTGTTTGAAACAAAATACTCTTGAATTTGTGAATGCACCAACTTTTCCATGATTTTGCTCAAGACAGGTAAAATACTTATAGGTCTAGAATTTCCCTCATTAAAATCAGCTTTGGTATCCTTAGGTAAAGGAAAAACCTTAGCCTCCTTCCACATCTTTGGAAATAGGCCCACATCCAAACATCTATTCATAATATGACATATAGGAGATGCTATGATACCAGCAGTCATTCTCAGCACTTTATTATCCAGGTTATCTAGGCCTGCTAACATACTATCAGGAATTGTAGTGCAAATCTCTTTACCAATAAATATTTGTGTTAAAATGTCTAAAGTGAGTAAAGTGGGTGTTACAGTGCGTGTTAATTGTATATATATATATTTTTTTTTAAATATATTTATATATATATTGTTGTGAAGGATCAGATTAAACCGAATATATATATTTATTTATATATATATATTTAAATAGTGTTTGTATATCGTTTGATATCCCCTGTATATTCTTTGTACAATATGCACTGAATATCCCTTTAGTCTACTAAACAGCCCATAATAGTTTCATTCTACCATTGGATGAGAACCTGGCGCCAGGTTGCCATACCCCTAGGTTCAAGTTCAATCGTGCCGCCCAACATGTCGTGGCAAGCCCCGGTTCCGCGCAGGAATATGTCGGGCGTAATACGAATGGTACTATTTGTTCATAGCGCATATATATATGGCGCAAGTAAAGTAGAACTTCCTTTTTAGTCCAGTTCTTTACCCTCCAACAGAGTGACAGACGTGAAGCCTCACCCACGACGCACGTGTGGTGTAGTAAGGCCTACTTGGCCTCAGAATAGGCATTGAGATATCGTGCGGATTAATAGTTGAATAGTCATAGTTTGGCACTATACCGTCGAGTTGGACGTATTCTATTAAGCTAATAATAGTCTATTTATGTATGGTGCATCGTTCGGTTAGAGTTCTAAAGTTATCAGTACCCCCATCGTTCCTGACGTTATCTGGACGCTTAACCAGGCTGGGCAGACCCCTAGTGGTGCTTGCATCCGAGGAGCTCCGGGCCAGGGCGACTGGACCTGTATATTGGATTACTCTACCCGGACGACGGCGAGCCTTCCACGGCTTGGATTATGCTTTGGGTGCTTTGATTATTCCATGGATAACGGCCAACACTGCGGAGTGTTGGAACTACCCCCCGGAGAGGACTCCAGGTGAGACGGCGCTCTACACCAGTGAGGTCGCCTCACGTCTCTCCGTTGTGGACCGGCAGCTACCGTCCACCAGAGGGTCCAGCTGTATTCGTCTGCGGACCGAGGTTCTGTGGGCACCGTGTTCAAGACTTTGAATTCTCCCAAGAAACTGTCGGCCAGATGGGATACCGCCAGCGGCTTCTCTAACCCCCCCCCCTCCTACTGTCTTACAACCAGCGGGACCCCCCCCCCTCCTACTGTCTTACAACCAGCGGGACCCCCCCCCCCCTTAGTGTATCCAGCTATAATCATTTAAGTACCATCGCTATAGTTCCTAAATATCCAGGTTGTATACTTACTCCCTGCGTAACCAGAGATTGGACATTCAATGTTGATTTACCTACGAATACTCATTTGCCATACAAGTGCATATTTCAAATCATAAGTGTAAACAAGTGAACGTTGTATATACCTTTTGCTATATTAAACCTTCGATTTGTACATTTGTGTGGATTCGTTTCATCAGGTGGGAAAGTGTTCATCATACTTATATCATGTACTGGATGGCCAGAAGTTAAAGTACAAGAGGTAGTGGTATTAAATACCATATCTAACAATACAGTCAGGGAATTGTACCCCTCAGTTACAATTGGTCCTTCGAGCCGGAGGGTAACTAGTGTAATATTAATATAGTGTTATTAATATTGAAATGGCCTATGATGAACACTCCACGAAACGGTCCTCCTAACCTAGAGCGCCCGCGGCGCAGACGACAGACACCTCAGTACTTAGAGGCTTACACTGTCAGTCAACTACCTAGCCTTCGACAAACGGTAAACGCGGTAAAAGTAGAAAGTAAAATTATGTCTGACCTTAACGAACAGGTTTCCCCGACCACAGAGGCCCTAGTAGGTCCTAATGTAACTGACCAAGCTCACGGTGGGGACCAGGAAGGAGCGGACATGCCTTTACCCCCCGCCACTACCCAAGAAGTAGTCCCCGACCAGCCCCGGGAGGAAGACAACCCTACAGAGAGAGAACTCTGCACGGAAGAAGAGGAGGAGAGCGCCGAGGAAATAGAGCTCCAGGACTCCCCAACGAGTACCCCCAGGAGCGGCTCACGCATGAGCGGCTCACCTCCACAACCGCCTTCCCCCAGCGAAGCGGAGAGGATGCTACAACAGGCGTTCCTCGTCAGCCTGACAGCCTCTACCGAACGCGATCGACTTCAGGGTGAACGCGACCGTCTCCAAGCACAACAACGGAGCGAGGAAGAGCGCACACGCCTAGAGATGAGACGCCTTCAGACAGAAGAGAATATGGCAAGAGACCGGGCCGACGCCCAGCGCGCCGGTGCCCAAAGAGAAGCAGATCTCACCAAGGGCGAAGTCGAGCGCGACAAGTTACAAGCGCAGCTAATGGAGCAGCTGATCCGCAAGGCAACACCCTCTCCCTCCGCCAGGGGTTCAAGGAACTCGTCGAGACAACAGTCAAGGGCAGCGTCTCCTCAACGAGCAAGCGACCCTGAACTTGACCAACAGACCGAGCCTAGACCCCCCGCAGACCCCCTTCCCAGACCGGTCCAAGCGAGACCCAGCTACAAGGAAGGAGCGGCATACACTGCGGAGAAGCTAAATAAACGATTACAGGATCTGGAAGATCTGATAGAGGAAGAAGAGGGAGAGGAGGAGAACCAAGCCCGACGACAGCACAGTACTCCACCGGACCAGGAGGTCCAGTACAGTCCAGGCTGTACCCCCGCGGCGCTGCGCTACAGACCCCCGACTCTATTCACGGGTGAGCACGACGCACGACCAGCCCCGAGGAATAGCACCTGGACCAGCGGGCCATGGTACCCTGTCAGTACCAGCCCACAGCGAGGCGCAAGAGGGGACTCGCCCAGGAGGTCTCTCCCCCAACGCTCGCCGATGTATCAGCCATCCACGGCGGCATACATTGCCACGCCGTCATTTCCAGACTTCGCCTATGAGAGTCGAGCACAGTACACGGAGCTCCGGATGTGCTTAGAGACAATGATGGTGGATGTCGCTGATGAACGCCACAAGTATGCAATATTACTGAAGCACCTGAAAGTACCGCGAGCGCACAATATAGCGCTAGCCTATGCCACCTCTTCGACACCATACACAGCGGCCCTAGCGGCGCTGGACCAGAGATATGGACGTATATGGGATTACGTAATCCAAGAGATAAGGCATATTGATCGCCTACCCCCAGCCACAGACAATCGCTCACTAGACGACCTGTCAATCAAAGTGCAGTCCCTGGTAGGGATGCTGGGAGCGCAACGGGAAAAGGGCATGCATGAGCTATACGCCAACTCTAACGTCGAGAGGATTTTGGA
Source organism: Notolepis coatsorum (assembly GCF_963971535.1). Taxonomy (NCBI): domain Eukaryota; kingdom Metazoa; phylum Chordata; class Actinopteri; order Aulopiformes; family Paralepididae; genus Notolepis; species Notolepis coatsorum. Next base: position 3,762,026 of record NC_140173.1, on the reverse strand, counting down.
GAAGCTGCCACCCGTAAGACAGGAGCGTTTTAGGCGGCAGAGAGACTACCGGGATCCCAACGGCCCCGAGCCATCCCTCCTTGATCTAGCCGACTTCCTGGCGAGAGAAGTCAGCAGCTTACGACTGGATACCTTCGGGCGGAGCACACCAAGCTCCAGAGAGGGACCCAGGAGAATAAATGATGGAAGAAGATCGGTGACTGTCATGCACCAATCAGAGTCAGTACCGAGCAGTAAGAGTCACAGCACCCCCTCGAGAAAAGAGAAGTGGAAGATAGCGTGTCCCTACTGTGAGAAAGAACACTGGCTGTCACAATGTGACCTATTCACAAAGATGAATGCAGAAGAAGTGAGTCAATGGATAAAGTCCAACAGGCGCTGTTACCGATGTGCGCGGCCACACATGGCAGCCGAATGCCGCCTAAAGAAAAGGTGCAGTCGGTGCGATGGAGCCCATCTAGATATACTACACGACAGTAACAGAAGACAGCCTCCACCTGCACCATCGCGCGGCACCAAGGCAAGTGTCATGTACATTGACCCCGCCAGCAGCAGCGGCGCCCAAGTGCTCTTAAAGGTAGTCCGTGTGACATTGAGCTACCAAGATAAAGTCATGGACACTTACGCCGTCCTTGATGACGGGTCAGAGAAGACCCTTCTGCTCGCGTCCGCTGCGGCCCAGCTGGGACTGCGGGGGAGCAAGAACGAAATGACGATTCGGACAATAAGAAGAGATTTAAAGACGATAAAGGGCGAGAATGTCTCCTTCACTATCGCAGCAAACGGTCAGCCAGAGCGACGGTATAAGATTACAAATGCTTTCACCAGCCAAGAAATAGGACTATCGCAGTACACCTACCCTATCGCCAAGTTGATGGATAAATATGTGCACCTGCGCCAATTACCTATCCCGCTCATAGACGGCGCTACCCCGACCCTGCTGATAGGCTCCGACCATGCAGAACTCATAGTCCCGATTGACCAGGTCCATACAGGACCCCGAGGCTGTCCTGCAGCAGTCGAGACCCGCCTAGGGTGGACCCTACAAGGCCCCCTCGCTAAATCTCTCAACCGAACAGCAGCCACTAGCTGCCTCCACTCCAGAACGACAGAAGAAGACACCACTCTCCTGCAGCATGTCGAGAGGCTATGGACACTAGAGACAATGCCCTTTAAGAACGAAAGGAAAGATATTCGTTCTAAAGAAGACATTTACGCCATCAACCTACTCGAGCAGGGGACAAAGAGAGTCACAGTCGGCGGAGTGATGAGATACGCAACTCCACTCCTGAGGCGAGAGGGAATGCCCACCTTTCACGCAAAGAAAGACGCCACGGAGCGCTATCTATTGAACACGGAGCGGCGCCTAGCCAAAGACCCCGCTCAAGAGAGTGTGTACCACGCTGAGATTGAGAAGCTAATCACAGCGGGACACGTAACAAAGATTCACATTAAAGAGGCCGATCAGACGACCGAATCATGGTACGTGCCGCATCACAAGGTCCATCACAACGGCAAGGATCGCATTGTGTTTAACTGCAGCTACCAGATCGGATCCCAAAATCTGAATAAAGAGCTCTTGCCCGGCCCCACACTCGGCCCCTCCCTACTAGGCGTGCTACTGCGCTTCCGCCAGGACAAGGTGGCTATCAGCGGGGATATCAAAGGGATGTTCTTGCAGGTGAGACTAGTAGAGGAGGACAAGCCCCTGCTGCGGTTCCTATGGAGAGAGAGGATCGGATATGAGAACCCAGCCATCTACCAGTGGGAAGTACTCCCCTTCGGAACCACATGCAGCCCGTGCTGTGCTACATTTGCACTACAGAAACACGTCGCAGAGGACCCAACAGCAGATGAAGAGGTCCAACACAGTGTGAAGAACAGTTTTTACGTGGACAACTGTTTACAAAGCGTTTCGACTCAAGAAGAAGCCGAGGCTCTCCTAATCAAGTTACGCGCCTCCCTGATCAAAGGCGGCTTTGATCTCAGGCAGTGGGCCAGCAGTGACCCGCACGTATTGCACAGCCTCTCCCCCGCGGACAAGGCTGCCAGCAGCGAGACCTGGATGGCGACCATCCCAGGAGAAGCCCAAGAAATGACACTAAGACTAGTCTGGCGCTTCAAAACAGACTCGCTCCACTATAGACACAAACCCTTGGCTCCAGAGCAGGGACGGTCGACGGCGATACCGACCACCAGACGGAGTGTGTACAGAACACTCGCCAGACAATACGACCCGTTGGGATGTATTCTACCTTACACCACCAGGGCAAAGATGATTGTACGAGCACTATGGGACAAGGACCAGGGCTGGGACGACCCAATACCCGCACACCTTGCCTCAACATGGAGAGAGTGGGAGACGGAACTCCGCTCACTCCCAGGCGTCAATATACGCCGCAGCTACTTCCCATCCACAGTGAGGCCAGAGACATGCGAGATTGATCTACACGTCTTCAGCGACGCCTCCGAAGTAGCCTATGGATCGGTGGCCTACTTGCGTGCCCAAGAGAAGGGAGGAAAGATACACACTGCTTTCATCCTGGCCCGCTCAAGAATAGCCCCACGAAAGCAACAATCTATCCCACGTCTAGAGCTCTGCGCAGCCCTAGCAGGAGCGCATCTAGCCACGTTAATCCAACGTGAACTCACCATTCCGGTGCACAGAACAATCTTGTGGTCAGATTCTACGACAGTACTCACATGGATCAAGTCTGATTCATGCAGATACAAAGTCTTCGTGGGAGTCAGAGTCACCGAGATTCAAGAGCTAACAGAAGCAGCGAGCTGGCGGTATGTGGACACCAAACACAACCCAGCTGACGTCATCACCCGGGGAATGTCTCTGGATGACCTAACCCGTCGCAACATCTACAGTGACGGACCAGAATTCCTCAAGCTCCCGGAAGGAGAGTGGCCTACGCCCACCCCACGGGAAGCAAGTAACGAGGAGGCTGAGAACAAGAAACCTATGTTCTGTGGACTGAGCACAGTCGCCTCCACAGACCCCAACATAGATGACTGCATTACCCTAGCGAGTGCGCAGCAAAGAACATTCCTGCGGCACCACCCAGAGATTCAGTCCACCACTGACATGTCAGCAGCTGACTACGAAGAAGCAGAACTTCTTCTACTACAACGAGCCCAGAGAGACTCGTTCCCCGATGAGCTAGACTGTCTACAGGGAGGAAACCCCGTCCCATCAGACAGCAGACTGCTCCACCTGGCACCAGAGAGTGACGCCCATAATCTCATCAGAGTGGGTGGTCGCCTGCGGAGAGCCCCCGATCTACCGGATGATATTAAGTACCCGATCGTCTTGAACAGCCGACACAAGGTCACAGAGCTGATCATAAAGAAATACGACGAGGATGTACACCACGCAGGAGCAGAGAGAGTCTTCGCGGAGATCAGACGTCGTTATTGGATACTGCAAGGCAGAGAAGCAGTACGGCGCTTCCAGCGAACCTGTCTAGACTGCCGTAAGTGGCGCGCGCAGCCCAGCATACCACGGATGGCTGACTTACCCCCCTGTCGCCTCCGAATCGGCGACAAGCCATTCCACTCCACAGGCATGGACTGCTTTGGCCCGTTGTATATAAAGAGAGGAAGAGGCACCGAGAAGCGGTGGGGTATTGTATTCAAATGCATGACCACCAGAGCGATACATATCGAGCTCCTTCCGACCATGAGCACAGACTCATTCCTTATGGCCTTCCGAAGATTCACATCACGGAAAGGGAAAAAAGTCTACATTGTTGTCTGATCACGGGACCAACTTCAAAGGCGGAGAAAGAGAGCTGAGAGAGAGCTTCCAAGCTATGGGCCCAGAACTTAAGACCCACCTCGCTCCATCCCAGATTGACTTCCAGTTTAATCCCCCGAACGCACCCCACTTCGGTGGAACCTGGGAACGAGAAGTACGTTCTATAAAGACAGCCCTATACGCCGTGCTCGGGGCCCAGACTGTGGCGGAGGAAGTCCTAATGACAGTCCTCACGGAGATCGAGGGAGTATTGAACTCAAAGCCCCTCGGTTACGTCTCCAGTGATGTAGCAGATGTCGACCCAGTCACCCCCAACACACTCCTAATGGTGCGGCTGGACCCCGCACTACCCCAGACAATGTACAGGCCTGAAGAAGCGAACGGCCGAAGAATGTGGAGGTACAGTCAAGTACTAGCTGACAAGTTTTGGAGCAGCTTCCTACTCCACTACCTACCGTCTCTACAGACCCGCCAGAAGTGGGTAAAAGAGAGAGACAATTTGACAGAAGGAACAGTCGTCATGATTATTGACCAGTCACTACCCAGAGCTATGTGGCCGGCTGGCCGCGTAAGCAAAGTGATCACCGGTGCCGATGGCAAGGTCCGAGCAGCTGAAGTACTCGTCCAAGGGCGCACTTACACACGTCCCGTGGCGAGGCTCATAGAACTGCCCCGACTCCCAGATACTATCGATGATGACCATGACCCCATGACTTTGTGAGTTGACTGACCCTTACAGCGGACCTTGAGTGGTAGACAGTGCGGTTAATCTGTCTCTGCTTAGCTAATTAGGTGGGACTAATTAGGGGGCGGCTGTTGTGAAGGATCAGATTAAACCGAATATATATATTTATTTATATATATATATTTAAATAGTGTTTGTATATCGTTTGATATCCCCTGTATATTCTTTGTACAATATGCACTGAATATCCCTTTAGTCTACTAAACAGCCCATAATAGTTTCATTCTACCATTGGACGAGAACCTGGCGCCAGGTTGCCATACCCCTAGGTTCAAGTTCAATCGTGCCGCCCAACATGTCGTGGCAAGCCCCGGTTCCGCGCAGGAATATGTCGGGCGAAATACGAATGGTACTATTTGTTCATAGCGCATATATATATGGCGCAAGTAAAGTAGAACTTCCTTTTTAGTCCAGTTCTTTACCCTCCAACAGAGTGACAGACGCGAAGCCTCACCCACGACGCACGTGTGGTGTAGTAAGGCCTACTTGGCCTCAGAATAGGCATTGAGATATCGTGCGGATTAATAGTTGAATAGTCATAGTTTGGCACTATACCGTCGAGTTGGACGTATTCTATTAAGCTAATAATAGTCTATTTATGTATGGTGCATCGTTCGGTTAGAGTTCTAAAGTTATCAGTACCCCCATCGTTCCTGACGTTATCTGGACGCTTAACCAGGCTGGGCAGACCCCTAGTGGTGCTTGCATCCGAGGAGCTCCGGGCCAGGGCGACTGGACCTGTATATTGGATTACTCTACCCGGACGACGGCGAGCCTTCCACGGCTTGGATTATGCTTTGGGTGCTTTGATTATTCCATGGATAACGGCCAACACTGCGGAGTGTTGGAACTACCCCCCGGAGAGGACTCCAGGTGAGACGGCGCTCTACACCAGTGAGGTCGCCTCACGTCTCTCCGTTGTGGACCGGCAGCTACCGTCCACCAGAGGGTCCAGCTGTATTCGTCTGCGGACCGAGGTTCTGTGGGCACCGTGTTCAAGACTTTGAATTCTCCCAAGAAACTGTCGGCCAGATGGGATACCGCCAGCGGCTTCTCTAACCCCCCCCCCTCCTACTGTCTTACAACCAGCGGGACCCCCCCCCCTCCTACTGTCTTACAACCAGCGGGACCCCCCCCCCCCCCTTAGTGTATCCAGCTATAATCATTTAAGTACCATCGTTATAGTTCCTAAATATCCAGGTTGTATACTTACTCCCTGCGTAACCAGAGATTGGACATTCAATGTTGATTTACCTACGAATACTCATTTGCCATACAAGTGCATATTTCAAATCATAAGTGTAAACAAGTGAACGTTGTATATACCTTTTGCTATATTAAACCTTCGATTTGTACATTTGTGTGGATTCGTTTCATCAGGTGGGAAAGTGTTCATCATACTTATATCATGTACTGGATGGCCAGAAGTTAAAGTACAAGAGGTAGTGGTATTAAATACCATATCTAACAATACAGTCAGGGAATTGTACCCCTCAGTTACATATATTATTTATACAGTCTGAGCACTCCATCACTGTGTGCAGTGATACAAATAATTAATATAAACAGCATTTATCGGTTGCCTCACATGATCGCTACTTCCACAAATCAATTATTTTCACTCTCATTCTTGAACATGAGGTGGCAGGTATGGAAAGACAATAAAAACAGTCCCCAAAATGCTCCTCGTCTGTGCATTGCAGCGACTGACTTCTTGCGTTTCATGAAAACTGTGGCACTGGTTATTGACAGGGTTTTTACCCAACACAATTATTTTGGACAGGTGTGGCTGAATGCCAACTCGAAAAAATAAACAATGTTACTCAACCGTTGCCTTGGCACACCTCTCCCCAAGGCCTGACTGAGGTTCTCCTTTGGTAAATGGTAAATGGACTGCATTTATATAGGGCTTCTATCCAAAGCGCTTTACAATTTATGCCTCACATTCACCTATTCACTCACACATTCACACACCGATGGCGGAGGCAACCATGCAAGGTGCCAACCTGCTCATCGGGAGCAATTAGGGGTTAAGTGTCTTGCGCAAGGACACTTTGACAGGCTGCCTGGGAAGAGTGGGAATTGAACCGGGAACCTCCAGATTACCAGACGACTGCTCTACCTCCCGAGTCACTTTATTTGACTTTGCACTTATTGGATCTATTTAGTATTTAGTAACCTTACCTCAATATTGGTTAAATTAACATACAACCAGAAGTAAATGCAGTTAACAAATTTGTGAATGGCCAGGTGGTGTAGCGGAGAACCCAAAGAGGCAAAGGCACGGGCAGATGATGGTGAAACCATACAGAAGGCGTGTTTATTGTTGCAGGCACAGGGAACAAAAAAAACAGGAAGAAATAAAGGAGGCTTGACAGTCTGGCTGAATAACCCGAAAACTTGAACCGAGAAACACTAGCAAAAGACTGGAAAAAACACTGTAAGGTCTAGAGATCCACATAAACATAAGAAAATACTTATTTTGACAGCAAACAGTCGACAATGACACCAGGAGAAGTGAACACTGGGGAGCAAACATGAATACACAAGGGAAGGATCACAAATGGGAAACACCTGGGATGATTACAAGACAGGGCTGGGGATGAATTCAGACTAATAAAGAACAAGGGAACCTAGACGGAGAACATAGAATTGTGTGACCTAGAAAGTAAACACATGACACAAATGCAAAAAACTGAACCTAGACAAGAGAAACATTGAAACACTAAACAACTAAACAGGAATCATGAGAGGGAGGGAGAGAAAGAGAGATAAAGGGAGAGAAAGGAATAGAAGGGGAGCGAGAGAGAACAAAGACAGAGCAACGAGAGCAGAGAGAGCAGGGAGAGCAGGGAGAACAGAAAACAAGAGAGAGAGAGTCATGTCCTGGCCAAGAGAGAGGTGTGTGTGTGTGTGTGTGTGTGTGTGTGTGTGTGTGTGTGTGTGTGTGTGTGTGTGTGTGTGTGTGTGTGTGTGTGTGTGTGTGTGTGTGTGTGTGTGTGTGTGTGTGTGTGTGTGTGTGTGTGTGTGTGTGTGTGTGTGTGTGTGTGTGTGTGTGTGTGTGTGTGTGTGTGCGTGTGAAAGGGGCAGTCCATGGCCTGGGCAGAGAGAGAGACATGTGTCCCAGATCATGACAGACGCAGGGTTGAGTCAATCAATCTGGAATTCTGGAAGTAGATTTTCTTCAGCATTCACACATAGGGCTAGATCCACAAAGAATGGATTGCACGGAGCAAGTTGCACCCTTACTTACAATTCATTATGAATTGAAAATGGGGGACACTGATGTAAACATCTGATGTAAACAAATGTTAATAACATTTTCATTCAATCAATCACCGTGCAGATTGATTGATTGAATGAAAGTTGTATTAACAGATTGCAGAATGGGTACAATACAGTACGGCTCAATACACACAATTGTTAAGGGGATGCAGACCAGAGAAAGACTTTCGTCTTGTTTACATCAGGGTCCCCCATTTTCAATTCATAATGAATTGTAAGTAAGGGTGCAACTTGCTCCATGCAATCCATTCTTTGTGGATCTAGCCCATAGTATTCCTCCCTATGTCCCATGACTTCTTAATCTGTATAAGTGAACTCCCTCAGTGATGAAGTGGCGTTGATCTCGACCCCTATTCATTGTTAATGGAGCACGCCCAGGCTATAGATCGTGATAATGTCAACGATTATAGTCGGAGCTCCCTGTCTCCCTGTTTCTCATTTTGCAGTTGTTTGTGTTTGACAAACATATTGACTCTAAAAACAGTACATTCTTAAATCAAAACAAACTGCAAATGTCTTTGCCATCGTAAAAGCTGTATTGATATGAGACATATAACAGATAAAACACCTGAAGCTATCACTTCACCATGAATATACTCCTACTTATTGGTCACAGAGTCAGAGGCCTTTGCTGCATCATTATATTTTATTCATATTCAAATTCTTTATTACCTATATTTATTTTCTTCCTATTATCCTGTCCATACCCCCCCCCCCCCCCCCCCCTGCTTCCGGTATGACACCTGCATTTCCTCAAGGGGATCAATAAAGGAATATCTTATCTTATCTTACTGTACCTGTCTGTCATTAGGTGTTTCATATCTACCACATTCCAGATCAGCATCAGCATTGCAGTGAGATAGCTGTTGTGTGAGACATTGTGAAATAAACAGAGAAATATCAGAGGGCAAGTCAAACAAATCGAGTGGTCTTCAGCGTCAAAGATCTATCTGGGGTATTGTGAAGTCTGGCGGATGCGTCATTGCCTCAGCGGAGGAAACATCAAAAAAGAGAAAAAAGGCTTATTCTGGGGCTCCAGCATTAGTAGTCTGGCAGCATGACACATACACAGTGAGAACAGGAATGCAGCTACAGTATTTGGTCCTTCGTGGGCAAGATGTGGGAAACATTGTGTACGTGTCAGTTCCAGTTCCCGAAAAACGATTAGATCATCGATCCATTCTAAAGGTCTGTCTGTCTGTTTGTGGGTTTACTAGTTTGAACTCCCAGGGCCATTCTGAGGGGTAATGAAGGGTAATTGCACTACATTTGCCATGGTTTGAACAAGAAATGGGAAGACAATTTAAAAGTAGCACTGATAAGCATTAACAATCTCAGAAATACACATTGAAGTCTAATTAATTTCATGCATTGAGGCAAGGCTAACACTATGGTATGTATTTATCCAACGTTCTACAGAAAATCCCATAGACCTTACTGATCTATCTCAGCTCATTATACAAACATTTGAAGAAATAAGCATAATGGTATACCAAAATGATTCATAATAGTAATAGACAATGCACCAGAGCTTGCAAACTGGTATCTCAGGCAATAGTAGTCGAATCAATGTTTCGATTCAACAGCTCGAAGGTGCCAATCAAACCATTCTAAAGTGTGAGCACAGTGGGAAAATTGTTTTGTATTGAAGACGTGTGAGTTGTGGTCACAATAGGTCAGGGGTGGCCAACCAGTCGGAGACTAAGAGCCACAAAAATGACTGTGGTACCACAAAGAGCCACACCATATACCAGCGTTTCTCAACCTTTTTTTTCAGTCACGGCACCCTTCATGTGTTTATGGGTCTCACCCTCTGGCCTCTGAAGTTGCTAATGTCTTTTTTATTTGGGCCTCACAGGGTTAAAAGTACCATGTGAGACCCACGGTTGCAAAATTACAAAAACACTTTTAGCCATTTAAAAAAAAAGTGTATTTAAAAAAATGTTAAGCACATGTATCAATTGGTCCTGTTGTTCAGACTCACAATGCTATTTGATAGTAAATGTGTTTATATGTCCCACCCTCTGGCCTCTGAAGTTGCTAATGTCTTTTTTATTTGGGCCTCACAGGGACAGGGTTAACCTCTTAAGCCCGAGATATACAGTAAAAGTGTATATTTTCAGCATTACGCAATGAACTTGAACGCTAAGCTTGTCGGACCTCCACAGGGAGCCGCGCACGTGATCGAATAAGATTGGACAACGGGCATTTAGGGGCGTGGCTTTGCGATAGGTCAATTACATAACTAATCTACTAACTAAACTTAAAATGCATTACTTGAAGCTTTCCCGGTGTAGGAGAAACATGCATGAGCTCTGATTCAGGGAGAGTTAAGATAAGGTTAAAGGCAGTACAGTACATCAGAATACCTTTTTGGGGGGGGGGGGGGGGGGGGGGGGGGCCTTTGAGGTCCTTGGGTGCAGCCTTGGCTGTATCACTATGATGACAGACCAGATAGTGCTCTTAAGATTAATGGGGGTTTGAGCTTCCCGCTCAAGGTTCATGCAGGGATAAGACAAGGTGTCTCTGTCAGTAAATGAGTAAATCTCTCACCTTCCACACTCACACAAGATATTGGGATTTATATACAGTAGGGAGTGGTGGTCAAAAGAGCACTGGTTTGATACCTAGACCAGTAGGAACATCTTGGTGGAGTGGGTATGTCTGTGTGTGTGCATGTGTAAATTAATACCCCCCCCCCTCTTCGCCTTCAACACCTAAAGTTGAAGTGCCTTTGAGCAAGGCACTTAACCCCACCACCACCAGTGGAACTGCTCAATGCCCAACAGTAGACAACCACTACAACTCCCAGGTGTGTAACTGCGTTAAGTGTGAATCAGGGCATTGCTGAGACACAGCATATATGCTGCTACCCTGAGTAAAAAAAAAAACAGTAACTGGTTGCATTTAATTAATGGTAATGATAGAAACCATCCATAATTATATCTTTATAGAAATAATTACAATTAATGTCAATATATGCCTAATTTGAACAACAAAATCGCTCCCTTGCAACCTAGTGTAGTGTTCAGGTCCATGGACAGCAACACAGGACCATACATTCATTATAGTGTTCAGGACCATGGACAGCAACACAGGACCATACATTCATTATAGTGTTCAGGACCATGGACAGCAACACAGGACCATACATGCATTTTAGTGTTCAGCACCATGGACAGCAACATATTACCATCAATTCATTGTAGTGTTCAGTCCATGGATAGCTACACAGCACCACCAATTCAGTGCTGCACATTCCTGTCCACCACCAAGAGTTGCTCCTCATCATACTTTTGAGTTGTTTCCTCATATCTCCAGCTTATTGTTAACAGGAAATACTGTAGGGAGACACTATTTTACTATATGACGGTATATGTAGCATTTCTAACATCAATATAACAAATAATATATTCAAATACATGTTGGTAGCTTGGTATCATTATGCTAAAAACAATTGAGACCATTCCAAAAAATGTATAGCCTCTAAGTATGGCCTCATGACATCTCCTTCATGGGCTACAAACTTAACACCACTCCCAGAATTGTCACTCTCCTCTCTCGAATATCATGCTGTATCTGTCTCAGATCTGTCTCTTTGGATAAAAGCGTCAGCTAAATGACTAAATGTAAATGTAAGTAGTGTTGGCAACATTGTAAGTGATAGGGCTTCTCAAAATGGAGGCTGCACTACTTATGAACCTGGTGCTTCCTGTGGTAAAGTTAAAGTTTGTTCTTATTTGTCACTATACAATATACAATATACAAACTAAAGTACAACCTAAGTAAAACCTAAGTACAATGAAGTAAAAATGCAGACAATGAGGTACAAAATGCAGACAATGAGGTACAAAAACAAAAACTTTTTTAAGGCTTTTTTTTATCCACTTTTTCTCCCCATTTTAAATTTTTCTCCCATCCCAATTTCGTATATCCAATTCTTCCATCCCCTGTCTGTTGCTAGACTATGCCTCCCACAGGTCGGTTGTAGTGAGGATAGAAGCCTTGCATCACGTGTCCCCTCCGGTACGCGAGGAGGCAGCCTGTCGCATCTTTTCACCGCAGCATCTCGAACTCTCAGTGGCGAGGAGTAACGCGTGGGAGTCTCACGCTGCCCCCGTCACTTCCTGCTTCCGTCGCACCAGCGTCACCAAACCGACCTGTAGGAGTCGCTGTCCACAACGTCAGATCCCCACCCACCGGCTTTCCCACCCTCTAACACTTGCCAATTGTGTTAGTATGAATGACCGGCCAGCCGTTAGCAACGCAGAGAGCTGGGCTCGAACCCAGCGTATCCTGCGTTAGAGGCGAGCGCCTTGCCCACTGCGCCAATCAGCCGCCCTTTGTTAAGGCTTTTTTAAAGATGATGTTGCCATTGTTACACCTCTCTTTGTGGATTAATTTACATCTGAGCTAAACTAATAAGTGAGGAGGCACTGAAAAATAATATAATCGCATTTGTGTACCCATGACAAGGTATATTCAAGTAATTCCCACAGAGACACAATTATGTCGATGCATATGGATCCCTGCCCACAACACATGTGTGTGTCTCTCGAAAAACAAGACTTTAAGACCACTGTCCTAGTTACTTTACTGATTACTTGATTATCAAAGTAACGTAGTTACTTTGAAAGTAACTAGGTGTTTCTCGAGAGAGTGTTGTGGCCATTGCCTGCCACAAAAGTAAACTTTTATTTTTAAAGGTAATTAAACAGGTAATTAAATCAGTTGTCTTGCAATGAAATACACCCAATGTTCATGTAATTCTCACATGTTTCATGAAGCCTGCCATACATGCATATTAAGCCAGGGAAGACTCCACTGACAGGTGTTTGCATTGCTGCAAAGAGCGACACAGTGCCTTATCAGCGCTCCCATATTGTTCATTGCCACAAATGGTGACAGGATGAGCAATGTGGCAATCAGACAGGACTGAAATCCCTCACAGGCAACAGCAAAGGGGTCATCCCTCATGTGTGAGAGGCTCATCTTCAGTCCTCATTATTTTCATTAGACTTCCAACACATGCGTCTCTCAGAACATCTGATGTATGTGTATAGGGGTCTATTATTATTATTATTATTATTATTATTATTATTATTAACACTTTGAATGCCACTCACAGCTTTTCTCGGGTTATTACCGCCCGGGTTGAAGGCCCATCATGAGAATATTAGTTTTTTTTTATATTAGCGATCTGAAATCATATTGCATCAAGCAAGCCTACCGTTGGAGTTCCAGGCACCCCCGGCGCTCAGATGTGAAAAAAGCGCCCCCTATCGTCTCCCAGATGGTAAATCACCCTTTTGGATTGGACTCAATGAAAGTGAATGGGAGAAATGATTTCTGACTCCACATTTTACTTCTCACTCGCGCAGCCGGCATCGACTGGCATCACTCTGGAGCCTGAAGAGCAGCGGGGATTATGTGTTCTACTGTATACACGGTTGATCAATACAATTATCGATTTTTTCGAATGGTGATCAGGAATTGTAATAATCCATTTGGATACCATCTGATCTCAGGTAAGGAATCTATGTTATCAGTCTTAGGATAATCAGACTAGTTTTCACGGATATATAAGCGTTTCCCCTAGTTCAAGTTCTTTAATAGTTGTCATACAGAAGTACAGAATACTTTCATACAAAATGCTTCTTACTGTTACGCTCCAGAGACTGTGCTAGACAAGATAGTATCAAATAACATAATAACATAATATAGCATGAATTTAGAAGAAGAAAATGAGGTCACAGTGTTCGGTATAGACATATGTACAATGTTCTGAGTTACCATATAATATACAATACACAATACTATGCAGTGTACTAATGTACAGTACTATCTAGTGCAAAGCAGAAATGGGATGAGGTACAATTTTAGGTACAATTTACAGTAAGGTGTACGAGTTGTAGTGCAATCCTTCATCCATAAATATAAAGTGTGGGGAGTGGGTGCTACAGTGTGTTTGTTTAAAGTGGGTGTGTGCTATAAAGTGTGTGGAGTGGGTGCTACAGTGTGTTTGTTTAAAGTGAGTGTGTGCGTGTGGATGTGTGTGCTATGTGCGTTTGGTGGTTGTTGTTGTGTAGTGTTCATTCATTGTTCGTTTAGCAGCCTGATGGCCTGGGGATAGAAGCTACTTCTGAGTCTTTCTGTGCTCGCCTTGAGACTCCGGTATCGCTTGCCTGACCGCAGCAGTTCAAAGAGGCAGTTGTTCGGGTGACTGGAGTCTTTAATGATTCTCTTAGCCTTGCCCTTGCAACGCTTGTAGTAAATGTTCTGGAGGGTGGGGAGCCCCCCTCCAATTGTGCGTTCGGCTGACCTATATGTGATATAGCTGTTTTGACTGTAAAAGCCATCAGGAAATAAGAGCAGCGGTTATCAGCGCGCGGCACGAGCGTGCGTGCGCACACATATACTATCTATTATCTAGCGTTTATTTGAAAACGATTCATAAATAGGCAGACAAATGACAACGTTCTAGAATATTCCAGTAAAAGGCGATTATCATAGAATGGGTTGTTTTTTCCGCGAAAACGAGTGATTTTCAAAATGCTATCAAACGGAAATGAAGCGATAAAAAAACAATCTGCCATGACAATGTTGACTGGAAAACGAGTCTTTGATAAGTGACGGGCAGATTAGACACATAGCCATAATTTAAAACATAGATTAGGCTATATTGATGTTAACATTGGAGTGGATTTGGGCATTCAAGGGGGTAAAAAGGAAAACACAGACTGGCTCCCAAAGTGTTAAGGTACTTGTGTTTCTAAAGAAGGGGAGAATCTCAAATTGCCTCTCTCTCTCTTTATTTCATTTGGGACAGCACATTTGTCATGTGTAAAGTCAGCCCAAATAATTTGTTCAAAGTGTGATAGATCATCCAAAATCAGTTAACCCCTATGGTCTTGTGTCCCTACTCGCTCCAAAAAGCACTGCTAATCAAAACGAATCCATTGCTTGTGTTCCCAGTGTGACATCATTGAGGGGAAGCAATTCTGAGCAGCTTGTAATTCCTGTTAACAGTTCAGGCATTCCACACAGAACAGACTAGGCAAAACCGATTTCCCATAATATGTCCCCTTCAAAACCAATTTATATGGTTCTTTCAACAAACGTGTCCCCCAGAACATCAATGTAACATTTGTTTTTGCGATCAATTCTTTATTGACACCATTCGCTCGACAGTACATGAAATGAAGCACAATCACTGAATAGTGTAAACCCACCCCCTCCTCATTACAGTCTCAAATGAAAACAATACCTAGAGAGCTGGCTCCTCAGGCACAGACTGTTAGTTTATACATCTTCAAGGCAGCATTCCTCCAAGGTGTGAGCGTTTAAAGGAACACAGCAACATTATGGGAAACACGCTTACCATCTTCTCCAGACAGACAAGAAGATAGATATTTCCCAATAGTATGAGAAATGCACTTACCGTCTTCTCCAGAGTCAGACAAGAAGATAGATTTCCTCACTGTGCGTTGTCTGACTCTGGAGAAGACGGTAAGCGTGTTTCCCATGATGTCCCATAATGTAGGTTTTACATTACAACTCAAGGTCCACAAAATAACCACTATAGCTCAGTGCTAAGAGAGTCAGGAGGGAGCCAATGTTGAGCGGTACTTGTGTTTTTAAAGAAAAAGGGAGTCTCCCCACCACATGGCATACCTGTGTTCCGCCCTCTATTTATATGGACTGGTGCAGTTCCTGTTCGGGACATATCGATGGCTTGGCTCGGCCCCCAAAAGTGCTGCTTGCAGCGTTCTTGAGAACCCACAGTACGACTGCTTGTAGTGTTCTCAAGAACCCACGGTACGACTGCTTGTAGTGTTCTCAAGAACCCACAGTACGACTACTTGTAGTGTTCTCAAGAACCCACGGTACGACTACTTGTAGTGTTCTCAAGAACCCACGGTACGACTGCTTGTAGGGTTCTCAAGAACCCACGGTACGACTGCTTGTAGGGTTCTCGAGAACCCACGGTACGACTGCTTGTAGTGTTCTCGAGAACCCACGGTACGACTGCTTGTAGGGTTCTCAAGAACCCACGGTACGACTGCTTGTAGTGTTCTCAAGAACCCACGGTACGACTGCTTGTAGTGTTCTCAAGAACCCACGGTACGACTGCTTGTAGTGTTCTCGAGAACCCACGGTACGACTGCTTGTAGTGTTCTCAAGAACCCACGGTACGACTGCTTGTAGGGTTCTCAAGAACCCACGGTACGACTGCTTGTAGTGTTCTCGAGAACCCACGGTACGACTGCTTGTAGGGTTCTCAAGAACCCACGGTACGACTGCTTGTAGTGTTCTCAAGAACCCACTGTACGACTGCTTGTAGTGTTCTCAAGAACCCATGGTATGACCGCTTGTAGTGTTCTCGAGAACCCACGGTACGACTGCTTGCAGCGTTCTTGAGAACCGCTCATCCGGTGGAAATCCCGCTCGAGACTGCACTCCCTTGGGTTCTCAGCAATACACGTAGTGGCAAGCGTGAAGTCGATCGGATGAGTGGTTCTCGAGATATGTGGACAGACATACACACACACACACGCACACACAGACACACACACATGCATACACACAGACAGAGAGTCCTTCCTTTGTAGTTAGAAGATGACAGCTGAGGACCTCTGGGGACTGACAGATTCACACCCCCCTCAGCGTATATCAATGACAGACAATCAGAGGGGTGTGAGGACTGGTGAGTTGTGGCGGTCGCAATAGGTCAAGGCTTGTAGAGATGTAAATCCTACAACCTTTATTGGACATTTTGTGTCTTCGCATAATTTGACATAGACGGTGACCCTTAAGAAGACCAGATAAGTCTGTTTAGGATTTGTATTTGAAAGTACTCAACCACTACATGCTATAATAATATACTGTATGTTCCATGTTCTTGTCATCTGTTGTGACATAGTGTGTTCTGTTGCTCCGTGTTGTGTTTTGTCAGTCGTGTTATTGTCTGTTTGCGCTTGGACAAGTATCTTAAAAACGAAAGAAAAACAATATTAACTATATACAGTATGTACACAACAATAACATTAGATAATTATCGGTTTGAAAACATTGCTCATCTAAAAGTGGATTCATATGGTTCCTTGTCTGAAGGATTCACAAACGGTGGAGTCTGAAGAAGCCCCAGTATTTACCTGGGCCCACTGAACAACAAGGACTGCAAATGGATGATGTCTGTATAGATGTGCTCTCATTGCAGCGGATTGCCTGTGTGGCTTTGAGGTTCTGCCTGCACCAGACAAACCCACACACACAAAAAAACAAATCAACATAGTCTGTTGTAGAGGAGACAAGGGTGGACAGTGGAATGTTAATTTGATCTAAATTAACATTAACATTCCCTAAATTAATCTACCATGCAACCAACGGTTGAGTTCTCTGAAATTGTTAAATTTTTGTCATAATGGTTTCTCTACCCGCCAGCTGAAAACCATTTCTCTCTCCCTATTGAGAGAGTCTGTGTCCCCCAAGATTAAAGTTGATTGAATTTGGAAAACTCTATCATTACAGTTATTAGATTAGAGGAGGGGAGAGAGGGGGAGAGAGAGAGGGGAAAAGGACACCCCGGCAACTATGAGTTTGGTTCGGAAGAATTAATGAGACGTAAGAGTGGAGAGTGTGTGTGTGGACTGCAAAAAGAGCTATGGTCACATGGAGCAGCTTTTGAAATCCGATTGAGCCTACTGATTGTATTGACTCTTTCATAATGACCCTACTGAACATGCATGGGGGGAAAGGCATTACCATGTCAAAGAATCTGATTAAAACCTAGATCTCCGAGCCCGGCCTAACACGCTCTGGAACAAATTGCTTCAGTCTCTAATGACATAAAATCTAGGGATTATTGAAGCAAATGATTTTTCATCTGCACTATTCGTTCTGCAGACATTATGTAGCTTCACTAGTGTATATTGCTTAACTCATAACTTTCCTAAATGTAAAGCATATGCATGTTTGCATTATTACTAAACTCAGGAATGCAGTGATTTCTTAAGTATGGTGTTGACTGAATAAACAGCATGTCTGCTAACCCAGCAAATATCTTGATAGCTAATGCCCATTTGTCGGCTATGGGACTCCAGTGATTACACTGGATACAGTAGCCTAGAGTTTGAACTTAAGAATTGTGGGCTCTATCCAGTGTTGTAGTAATATCAGTCTGAGTCCTTGACTGATTTTCAGGACTCGTGACTCGACTTGGACTTGAGCACTGATGACTCATACTTGGACTCAAGCATTGACTGCATTCGGACTCGGAAGGTGCAGACAAGGACTCAGACTTGTTAATTGATAAATTAATAAAAAAAAAAAAGTGTAATAGGCCCTAATCATTTGGCATAAGATATTGATGGCTAGTGTTTGGCTATTGTGTCACAAAGTAAATAAACTTGCTTTGAAATGGTGACCGCTGTGTAATTTATGTTTATGTTTAACCTTATTTTTATTTGTCAACCTTGATGACTTAATAATAATAATAATAATAATAATAATAATAATAATAATAATAATAATAATAATAATAATAATAATAATAATAATAATAATAATAATAATAATAATAATAATAATAATTCATTACATTTATATAGCGCTTTTCTAGACACTCAAAGCGCTCCCCACAATGTAGGGTGGCCTCCTTCACCACCACTGGTAGCATGCAACTTTGGGCTCAATGGCTGCCATACACTGGCACCAGGCACACATCACACTACACAATGGCTGAACAGCTCAGGAGACCGGGATTGATATCAGCCAATTAAGGGGAAGGGATGATTAGGTGGCCTTGATGTCAGAGCCCTGATTGGGAATTTGGCCAGGAACGTCGAGGAACCCCCTACTCTTTGCGATAGGTGTCCTGGTTGCGTGTGGCTTTTTCCAAATCCAACAGTGCAAAAATGCGGAAGCATTCGTCACCGCACGCCACTACGGTAAAGCGCCTTTCTTTTCAGGCCCGCTTTGGGAGCTGTCGCGCGGAAATAGGCTGTCTATTGCCATTCTCTTTGACAAACTCTAACCTTAACCAGCTCCTTAACAGCGCCTAAACTTAACCGTTCTAACCTTAACCAACTCCGAAACAATGCCTAACCTTAACCTTAACCTTAACCATGCCTAACCTTAACCATAGAAAGAATATTGCCATTCTCTTTGACAAACTCTAACCTTAACCAGCTCCTTAACAGCGCCTAAACTTAACCGTTCTAACCTTAACCAACTCCGAAACAATGCCTAACCTTAACCTTAACCTTAACCATGCCTAACCTTAACCGGCGAAAGAATACATGTTAAAAAAAAATCACGTTAAAAAAAATATATTTGACGGGATTCGAACTCACCAGCAACTAGCTGTAGGATCCACAGCCGCGGCGTCTTGCCAATTGAGCTATTTCTGGATACTGAATTTGGGGCGGTGACTTATATATATTGTTAAGGCGGGATCTCATGCGCATGCGCGAGCACCTCGCGAGCACCTCGCGAGCACGCCGGCGCTGGGCGCTGCGTGAAGGAAAATGAAAGGCGCATTACCGCACGCCACTACGGTACCTCCGGTGACGAATGCGGAAGCATTTTTGCACAGTTGGATTTGGAAAAAGCAAAAGGCGTCCTGGTTTCTTTAACCACCGAGATTCAGTCAGGACCTCGGCTTAGTGTCTCATCCGAAGGACGGAACTCGTAGCTATACGGTGTCCCTATCACCGTACTAACAGGGGCATTGTTACTGACTAGTCCAGAGAACAGAGTGCCCCCTGCTGGACAACAACACCACTTTCCGACAACTGCCTTGATCGGGGCTCGAACCGGTGATCTTCCGATCATGAGTCCGGAGTTCTACTCATGTAGCCACGCTGCCGGACTTGGACTTGGACTCGGACTAGGGTAATGGGGAATCGACTCTGGCTCTTCTTTGGTGACTCGGACATGGACTCGGACTCGAACACTGGGGACTCGAGACTCGACTCGGACTGGAGATTTAGTAGCTCGACTACAACACTGGCTCTATCCCAGTGGGTCTGCTGTATATGGTCACCATAACCTGATGCACAGGATACCGATACTCGGGTATCGGGTTGGATATCGGGCTGACCAAAGCAGGGTACGGTTAGCAGAGAATTCCTCCAATATTAATCTGATACCAAGAGTCTAACATTGTCAAAAATCAAAGCAAAGGGACTTGATCTCTCTAACGTTAGATCTCTCTAATGAAGAAACATCTATTATATCTCTAATAATTTTTATGAAAACCACTCTAAACCGATACTGTTGAGATAAGGTAATGGGTTGGATCAGAAATCTGCCAATACTTAAAGCAACATTTCATAATTGATTAGTCAACCTCTGAGGAGAACATGTGATGAACCTTGTTGGTCAATAACGCTGGCGCCATTGAGTAAAGATGGGAAAACAGCGTGGTGCTCAATGAGGTAAATACACTGTTCCTAATTTAACATTGTTTTTTTATTATTTAAAATGAGTTGCAGACTGAAACTATGGTGGTGATCAAAGGTGGATGATTTTAGTTAGTTTAGTTAGTTTAGTTTATACATTTTTTTAATTAATATTGGCAGTGAAAATGTATCATACATCCATAATAATGATACTGTATCCTCCCTATATCATCCCCTGTTTTGAGTTCATGGACAGTGATGTTTTGCACTAGACCAGGGAAATCCTAGCTTCTGGCCGACAGGCTGGTCAAATGTCCTTCCCCGTAATAACCCAAAGAAAGTGAAAGTGAACGTCAAGACATGAACATGTTTCCAGGCGTTTTCAGGTCAGCTTCACTACAGCTGCAACGTTCCCTGAAACACTCCCTCATCCCTCATGACCTTTGGGGCGCCACTCTGTTTGTGTTGTCTCCATTAATGAGTCATTAACGAGTAATGAACTCAGCCTACTGGAGACATTACTTGTGACATGCATTACACCACCCAAGAGCCTACGATAGCATCTCACCCTGTGTTTGTACCGTAACAGATGACTTGGAGTCAAGTGTGGAGCAGAAGACTCTGTTTGTGTGCCTCTGAATGTTCTCTACAAACAACTCCACAAACGCCTGCTGTTTATATCCATAAATCTTTCCCCATCGTAGGGCTTCTCAGATAGACACGTTCCCCCTTGACCCGGCTGCCTAGCCTTTGTGAATCCAGGCCCTGCCGTGCTTCCCCCAAGACCAGGTTCCCCTCCCCACAATAGATGAAATTCCTCTTGAAAGACTATGGGTCATGGGGTCACAGGGAGATCGTCTCTGGGAGTACAATGCACTCACTTTCAAAAACATGAAAGATTGATTTTTCTTCCCCTGGTCCCTTCTCTTGTCCACTACCTGCCTGCACTATTCATGAGATCTTGAATCCGAGGTTACCTTGGGGACACTCATAACTATGGAACTACACGTGTAAATAAACATGCAAGGAAGGAACTGTCTCACTGCTCTGTGTGTGTATGTGTGTATGTGCACGCATGAGTGTGTGTGTGTGTGTGTATACGTGTGTGAGTGTGGGTGTGTAATTGCCCCCTCATTCACAATGAATAATTTATTCGAACAAGTATCCTCAATGGCATTAAGGCCAACCTTGACCTTGGAAGTATCAGGAAATGGACATTAATGCCCATTGATGCATGCAGGACCATTCCTCGTATTTTCCCTTCATATCCTGTTGCATCAAGTGCCAACGATTACAGGATTAATTACACACATAGGAT
This sequence comes from Notolepis coatsorum, assembly GCF_963971535.1. NCBI lineage: Eukaryota > Metazoa > Chordata > Actinopteri > Aulopiformes > Paralepididae > Notolepis > Notolepis coatsorum. The sequence goes on along the minus strand of NC_140173.1, from coordinate 3,740,508 downwards.
GTCTGGGCGGACCTCTCAAGATTCATGCATTTTCCTTGCTTTTACGTCTGTTCTATTGGAGTCTATTATCAGATGGTGTTTTCTTTGTTCAAACTGTATCGGCGGATGTTTTTTGGACGCCTGCTGTCGCTTTGCGTGACCTTTACACGGCTTTATCATGAATCCCTGGGCGAGAGATTTGCATCTCTATGGTGATCGCTCAATTTAAGAATTTGCGAACTTGATACAACAGTCAGACTTGGCTTTCCTTGTGTGAATTGTTTGTTTGTATGTGTGTGTGTGTGTGTGTGTGTGTGTGTGTGTGTGTGTGTGTGTGTGTGTGTGTGTGTGTGTGTGTGTGTGTGTGTGTGTGTGTGTGTGTACATGTGTGTGTGTTTTGGTTCCCTGCACATGAGAGTTTAGAAAAGGTGGAGTTATATCGTTGGCCAATATCTGCAGAGCGTATGATAATGTGGAATAATATTCATTGGAGTGCAAGCTGGTGTGAAATGGGCTGATAAGATGCGATTGTTGACACACCTGCTGATCACAAATAGAAATCCTAACACTGGATGGCAGCTTCTTCTATCGTTTCAGGACTGTCTGCGCTATTGCCAGAGAAAGGGTTTCATAGGGAATACAGGCTAAACACCCCCTAATATCCTAGGCAGACATTCCCTAAAATACAGCCTTATTGATGAGATCAGAGGGACTCTGTCCAGCACAGCACTACACGACAATGGTTGGCAAATAAGAACATACAAATAAATATACAACTAAATAAATAAAATATGATCAAATCATAGTATAAAGGGGTAGAAACATGCGTTTAAGCAGACATATCTGCCTAGGAGGAGTCAGGGGGCGTCTATAAAGATATAAACACGGTTAAACTTTACGCACACATTGAGTGGGTTTGAATCGCATGGTTGTACAAAGATATAGCGTAATGTAATTGTACAGAGGAAATTGCAGCGCTTCAGGTTGAATGAAAGCAAGCAGCTGTTGCTATCTGTGCAAGACTGAAAGAGCAGCTCGGTGACAACAGTGTGATTGACAGGGAGGTGATAAACGGACTGTCAGCCAGCAACACTGAGAGGTGATTAATGACTACCGAGCTCTATTGTTTTAGCACTTAGAGATCCCTGGTCTTTCACTTCATTAAACCGCTTGATCGAGTGGTGGCTTCCTTTTGTCTTTAGAAGGGGGGGGGGGGGGGGAGTTGAGAAGAAGCTTGTGACTTCTTCTCAAGTCAACGTGGCTTGTGTGTCAAGTCAACGTGAGCTGACATGGACAATGCAAGAACTGTGATTGGCCGCTGCCCAGGGCTGGGCCGGCCCGTGTACGTGTTGCCTCTGACGTACTTCCATATTTACCTTTTATATTCTCTGGAGTTCAGCGTTCCAACAAACTTGGACCAACTAGAGGAGAGACTAGTCGAAGACGTTTTCTCTCACAGTCGACAAGAGTGCAACACAATGCAGCACTGCCACAGTAGTTCGGCGGTGTACTGCATGTTGAACCAATGTGGAAGCCAGTCTAGCTGCCATGCGCAAAATAACAGCGACAGCCCACGTGGAAGCATATCTCTGTCTTTTAGTTGACATCGCTGAGGACGACAAGTTTAGTTTAGTTTAGTTTAGTTTATTTATTTAGCACATTATTTAAAAAAAAAAAACAGTGCTAGGAGGGAACGAAGCCCAAAGGGCTTGTACAAAGTTCCACTCCCATCTCATTGTCAATAAACAATATGAACGAATTACATGTAAACATGGTCTACAAAATAAACTACAAAACAGGATCAGAGACATAAGGCAGACACTATAGCGAAAACATGGAAAATAGACACGAGTCAGTAACACGAACAATTATTTTATTTTTATTTATTTTTTTAGTACAAGAGGGCAAAGAAAGAGGAGAATAACATATTAACGGTATATAATGAGGAAAAGGAAACAAGCAGTCATACTAACAGTAGATGTAACACTGATGACACAGGAGTAACTTAATGTGACTGTGATTTATGATGAAATTAAATTAGATTTAATTGTTTTTTGAATATGGATAAGGAGGTTGTTGACCTCTGTTATGTACTAGAGGCTGGTCACTCCTGTGTCACCAGGGCATGCAGGTGAGGGCTGCCAATTAGCCAATTAGTGCTGATTGGTTACCTGCTGGGAGCTGTAAAGACAGACCCAGGAACACACATGCAGAGCCTGTGCTTAGAGAAAGAGCTATTAGGTTCTTCAGTCCTTGTCCGTTGGTTTACCGTAGCACTTTAGTTTACATTTACATTAATAGTTCCTTGGTTTAGTAGCAGTTTTGAGTTAGAGCACAGGGTTTTGGTGTTGGTTACACATAGGTTGCATACCCATGAGCCAGGGTCGTAACAGTTGGGCGCTCATCCGGGATCTTTTACCCCTAGAACTTTGTTTGGTGTTTTTTTTTGTGTGTCATCGTATTATGGTTTGGGTGGTGTTCGTTACATATGGTGTAACGTGGGGGCTGAGCCATTTCATCAAACAGGTGAGTATGCCGTATTTGTTTGTAATTTGATGTGACTACTTATGCTGTTAAAATATATAGTTTAGTAGGCACCACATGTAGATAGGGACATTTTTTTCTGGTTGTTGGTTAGCGTCCGGTGCACCACGTACTCCTGGGGCGGTCAATGAAATGATTGGTATATGATCTTTGACTGGTAGCAGGTGTGGTTGAAGAAAGTTAGGTCTACAGGGCATTAGTTTAAGGGTAGGTAGATTAGGGCGGCCAGGAAACACAGGTAGTGTGGTAGGGCTTGATTTAGTGTTTCTTAGGGTAGACATGTGGTAGGCCGGTTTTTTCTGCAGTTTAGACGTAGAAGCATATGTAGTCACATCAGGTTAGAAGGCGCACCTGTTTGGAATATTTTGTTGGATTTATTTTGTTTGTTTGAGTGTTTGGTGAGCATACCTGGTAGCACCTAACACCCTGAGTGTATGACACGTCTATTTGGGGTGGGTGTTTTTTTTTAATGTTTTTTTTGCGTCCTTGAAATGTGCGCTCCGTAGCACACATTGCCACCGCGTCCCTTTATGATTATTATTAGTGGCTTTGACATTCTGTATGGTTCTTCAGTGGTTCGTCGTGGTTCTTTAGTCGTTCTTCAGTGGTTCTCTAGTGTTTCTTTGGTGGCTCGTTAGGTGGATTGTGTGTGGTGCTGGTGCAGAAAAGATGGCTTCCGTTAGGGATTTTGTGGATCACCCTTCACATGACATGTTGGAGAGGTTTTCAAAAGAACAGCTTCTCGAGCTTGCTGTGCACTACAAGGTCGAGCTTACTCCCAGTGAGAAACGTTTGAAACCAACTGCCTTGGGTGCTTTGAGGGTTTTGCTCATTAGGGAACAGGTGCTTGAGGAGAGGGTGGAGGAGCCTCCTTTGTCTGACGTGTCTCCGCTATTATCTGGTGCAGAGGGTGAGTGGAGGATTAGGGAGTTGGAGTTTAAGGAAAGGCAGCTAGAGCGGGAGCGTGAGGAGAGGAGAGAGGAGCGTGCGCTTAAGGAGAGAAGAGAGGAGCGTGAGTTTAACAGTGAGCGTGAACTTAAGGAGCGTGAGCTTAAGGAGAGGCAGCTACAACAAGAGCGTTACTTGAAGGACTTAGAGCACGAGCGTGCGCAGAAGGAGCTTGATTATAAGCACGCTGTCTTGCAGGCGGGTGCTCTGCATCCAGAGTCATGTTCCGGTTTTGATGTAGGCAGGAATATTAGGATGGTGCCACCATTTTTTGAGAAAGACGTGGAAAGATATTTTCCCCTTTTTGAACGGGTGGCAACCACATTAAAGTGGCCTGATACCGCCTGGACACTGCTGCTGCAATGTGTTTTGGTTGGTAGGGCACAAGAAGCCTACACTGCTCTGTCCCTTGAACAAAGCGCTGATTATGAGCTGGTTAAAGCTTCCATTTTGAGGGCTTATGAGTTGGTCCCTGAGGCCTATCGTCAGCGTTTTAGAGGTTATCGCAGGTCCGAGGGGCAGTCTTATGTTGAGTTTGGAAGGGAGAAGAAGAACCTGTTTGACAGGTGGTGCACTTCTCAGAAGGCAGAGTCAAGAGAGAAGCTTAGGCAGTTGATTCTCCTAGAGGAATTTAAAAGATGTGTTCCTGATACCGTTTCCACACATCTAAATGAGCGTGGGGTATCAAAGATAGGCGACGCCGCTGTCTTCGCCGATGAGTTTGTGTTGACACACAAGTCCGTGTTTTTGGAGGACTACCGTGTTGAGTCCGGGGATAGGCGTCCTGTTCAGGGGGGCCGTTTCCCAAAACCTGTGTCTGCTGGTCAGTTAACTTCACCTCCTAGGCGGGGTGGTTCTGCTGGTGCATTCCCAGAAGGGATTATCTGTTTTTACTGTAAAGAACCTGGTCATATCGTTGCTGGATGCCCGGTGCTTGAGCAGAAAAATTTCAGAACCGTGGCTCTGGTAGAAACCATATGCAGGACGCCTATGCCAACGTTAGATGGGGATGGGGAAAGTATCAAATGTGTGGACAAAGAGCTCGAGGGTTCCTCAAGGTTTATGATGAATGGATTTGTTTCCCTGACTAATGCACTAGAGTCCAAACAGGCTATAACAATTTGGAGAGATACCGGTGCTTTTCAGTCCCTCATTCTGGAGGGGGTTTTGCCGTTTTCAGAAAACTCTTCTTTGCATTCCGATGTTGTTGTTCGGGGCTTTGGGGGTGGATTTGTGGATGCACCTTTGCATGAGGTCACGCTCAATTCTCCCTTAGTATCAGGCAATGTTGTTGTGGGGGTATGTTCTCACATTCCCATAAAGGGGGTGTCCTTCATTCTAGGGAATGATTTGGCTGGTGACAAAGTGTTGGCTACTCCGGTTGTAACTCCCATTCCTGTGGTTTCTGAGGTCTCTAATGAGCTGGCACAGAAACATCCAGGAGTGTTTCCTGTGTGTGCTGTGGCACGAGAAATGTCAAAGGACAAAAGTGATGTTGTTGATACTTCGACTTGGGACATTACACTTAGTGACACATTCTTTGTTGAATTAAAAGGTGTACCTGTTGAGAATTTTGGAAAGCACACTGTGGATGTACCTCTGCATAATGATTCTCTTGATTGTGGTTTTGTGTTAGGCCCGGTGGTGAAACCAGAGTTGACAGGAGTGCCGGAGAAGCATGTGACAGGAGATGATATGGCAGCGCAGTGTCTCAAGGTCTTCCCAGCCTGTACGGTGGCTGAGGCCACGAACGAATTGGAGGAGGAGTGTGGGAAGGATGCTATGAGAGGTGCTGTTTTTTCATGTGACACCGTTCTAGTTGGAGGGGCTACTAAGCTTGACTTAGGCTGCCAGCCTTCCCACAATAGCTCTATTGTCCCTAATGTTTCACTTGTGGGCAGGGATGGTCCCAGTATGTCAGTTGATGATTCTGACATTGATCCACATGTCCACACTGATTATCTGCCATGCACTAGGTGTGATGGTCAACCTAGTTACCTGTGTCCTGTGGAGCAGGAGCCGCCTTCGCGACCTGGTCTGTTGAGTGGCAGCCATTTTGATTTTGATCAGAACAAAGTTATTTTGGGTGACACCATTTTAGATGGTGTTCCAGACGTTATTGTGACTGTCGTACTGCCAGGTTCCCGGTACACTGGGGCTGTACCTGAGGCGGTACAGCCTACTCTGGATGTTCACGGTGTGCAGTATCCTGAACTGCCAGTGCCAGGTGGGATGGATATGGGTGCGGTGGTGGTATCAGTGATTTATGGTTTTGTTGTGCTGTGTTCTGTTCTGTTAAGCGCAGTTCTCAGGTTGATTTTGGTTTGCAGTATAATTTTGACAGGTCGGTATCGGTGGTCGTGTTCGACAGGGGCCGACCCGGTTCTTGCCTTGAACCATTTTTATGTTTACGTTGGATCCTCCAGTTTACCCCTTGTTGTGTATACAGACCATAACCCTTTGGTTTTTCTTCGCAGCATGGTGAATTCGAACCATCGTTTGATGCGATGGAGTTTGTTCCTCCAGGCGTATAACTTGGATATTCGCCACATTCGTGGGAGGGACAACGTGCTAGCAGACGCCCTCTCACGATCATAGTACCGGTGTTTGTGGTACCCGTTATCGCTGTTGTGGTAGAGGCCCTGACACCTAAGGGGTCACAGTTGTTTTTGTTTTGTTTATGGGTTGTTGTGTAGTGGTTGCCTCTTGGGCAACCAGTTTGGTGGGGGAGGTGTTATGTACTAGAGGCTGGTCACTCCTGTGTCACCAGGGCATGCAGGTGAGGGCTGCCAATTAGCCAATTAGTGCTGATTGGTTACCTGCTGGGAGCTGTAAAGACAGACCCAGGAACACACATGCAGAGCCTGTGCTTAGAGAAAGAGCTATTAGGTTCTTCAGTCCTTGTCCGTTGGTTTACCTTAGCACTTTAGTTTACATTTACATTAATAGTTCCTTGGTTTAGTAGCAGTTTTGAGTTAGAGCACAGGGTTTTGGTGTTGGTTACACATAGGTTGCGTACCCATGAGCCAGGGTCGTAACAACCTCAATGATGAATTTAGAGTGTTCCAGAGTTTAGGACCTCTAAAGCTAATGTTGAATTGATGGCTAGTTGTCCGACAGAAAGGTAAGTGGAGTTTATTGCTATGGTTTGTTGGATATGAGTGAAATTCTGATGAAAAGATGAAGAAACTATGGAAGGTATCAAGAAGATCTTGCCTATTGTTAATGAACTTGAATAATGAATGAGCATGTTTGAAGGGTATTACGTTTGTCAATTGATAGTAGAGAATACCGTATTTGCGGAACAGAGGTGCAGTGCAGATGGTTCATATCTGGTAGAGTGGGAAATCATCCTGAGGAACCTCTTCTGGATTATGACTAATTTGTTGAGATATAATGGATATGTTGCAGCCCAGACTATATTACAGTAGTTAACACTTTCAATGCCAACAACACTATATGTCGTTTGTTCATGCCGACCGTTTATTGCCAACGACGCGACATAGCATTTTTTTTTATTAGCGATTTGAATTCATATTTCATCAATCTAGTATCACGTTAGTTCTTCAAACTCTCTCTGAGCTCCATTGGGAAAATACCGCCCCCTATCGTCTCCCGGATGGTAATGCACCCTTTTGGAATGGACTCAATGAAAATGGATGAGAAAAGAAAAATCCGAAATCCACATTTGACTTCTCAGGCAAGTAATCCGAGCCCATCGGACTCATTGTGGACCATCAGAACAGCGTGGAATACATATTTCCAGTATGCAGCGTTGGATCAATAAACGCGATCGATATTTGGAATGGCGATCAGGAATTGGAACAAACTTTTTGGAGAACATCTGATCTGAGGTAAGGAATCTATTTGACCAGTCTTGGGATAATCAGAGCTGTTTTCACAGAGATATCAGCGTGTGTGTGTGTGTGTGTGTGTGTGTGTGTGTGTGTGTGTGTGTGTGTGTGTGTGTGTGTGTGTGTGTGTGTGTGTGTGTGTGTGTGTGTGTGTGTGTGTGTGTGTGTGTGTGTGTGTGTGTGTGTGTGTGTGTGTGTGTGTGTGCGTGCGTGCATGTGTGTTGATCAGGATATGAGAGATCCGATTTTTCAGCTCGCTTCTCTAGCGTGCATAAGTACACATATACTATCGATAATCGAGTGTTTATTTGAAAACTATTCATAAATAGGCCGAAAAATGACAACGTTTTTTGTGTATTCCAGAATATTCCAATAAAGGGCGATTATCACGGAATCTTTATATTTTCCTAAAACTTAAAAAAAACTAGCGATTTTCAAAATGCTATAAAACGGAAATGAACCGATTAGAAAAACAATCCGCTTCGACAATGTTGACTGCAAACAAGTCATTGATAAGCAACGGCCAGATTAGACACATAATTTAAGACATAGATTATGCGTTCACAAATATGCGCTATCATTGAAGTGGGTGGCAGCATTCAAGGGGGTAAAAAGGAAAACACGGCCGGCACGGAAAGTGTTAAGGTAAGGAAATAAAAAGCTATATTACAAGGTCAGATGTGCAGAGGGATGTATCATGGGGCAGACCTTTCTCAAAATTCCAAGCATCATCATTGACTTTTTGCAGACATTGTCAATGTGATTATGCCAATTTAACCCTTCGTCTATAGTAACTCCTAAAATTTTTGTGAAAGGCACGTGGAGAATTTCATTTCCATTCATTAATATTTTTAATTCTTCTTTAGGGTAGTACTTATTTTTGTTGCAAGACATCAACAAAGCAAAATAACAGTCTCTCAGAGTCTCACTTCTTCTCGCTGTGGGGATTTTTCGAGGCTACCGCCACAGTTCGGACAGAGTCAGAGGTCATGACAGGGAGAGTCCTGAAGTCGCCATACCGCTAAGTGCTATAACCAACCACAGACAGTCATTCAGGGCAACTGTACAGTACCTTCACTTGAATGCATTTTTAATGCTTTCTCATTGGGTAAAGTCTAAATGATTATGTGGTACACATAAATGACAAACAAGTATATAATTGCATTTGGAGTACCTCTAAGACCATTCACTCAAGACATTCAACACCCTTATACAGTATGATGAATTACATTATGTGACACAAAACACCACAAGTCAAGTCTGGATAGTCTCTTGTCTACATGACAGGACTGAAGTAATCTAATTCAGTCAAAGACGATAATCAAAGCCAGTGTCTGTCCCAACAATAGATTTAAGATGATGCAGCACCTTTGTGGTCTGCAGTTCATCACACACACACATACCACACAACACACCACACACCACACACACACACACACACACACACACACACACACACACACACACACACACACACACACACACACACACACACACACACACACACACACACACACACACACACACACACACACACACACACACACACACACACACACACACACACACACACACACACACACACACACACACACACACACACACACACACACACACACACACACACACACACACACACACACACACACACACACACACACACACACACACACACACACACACACACACACACACACACACACACACACACACACACACACACACACACACACACACACACACACACACACACACACACACACACACACACACACACACACACACACACACACACACACACACACACACACACACACACACACACACACACACACACACACACACACACACACACACACACACACACACACACACACACACACACACACACACACACACACACACACACACACACACACACACACACACACACACACACACACACACACACACACACACACACACACACACACACACACACACACACACACACACACACACACACACACACACACACACACACACACACACACACACACACACACACACACACACACACACACACACACACACACACACACACACACACACACACACACACACACACACACACACACACACACACACACACACACACACACACACACACACACACACACACACACACACACACACACACACACACACACACACACACACACACACACACACACACACACACACACACACACACACACACACACACACACACACACACACACACACACACACACACACACACACACACACACACACACACACACACACACACACACACACACACACACACACACACACACACACACACACACACACACACACACACACACACACACACACACACACACACACACACACACACACACACACACACACACACACACACACACACACACACACACACACACACACACACACACACACACACACACACACACACACACACAGGTAGTGAGAGGTAGTTGGAAGGAGAGGTGAAAGCGAGAAGGTGTTTGTGGCTGAGATACTCCCTTGTGAAACTGACCCTCGACCAGACGACAAACCCTGAATATTGAACATTCCCTTTTTGTACGAGAGCCTGAAGCGTGTTTTGACCCTGGACTGTTTTTCGACTACTCTATTGCCCATCGGATTTGTTCTGTTAATCAATAAATATAATTTATTTATTGAAATTTTGTTTGTTTTGGTCTGCGTCGAGCCAGAACACCACCAGGCTCGTCACTATACAGTATATACACTTTTTTATTTTATTTATTATTGTGTTTTTTTGGTAGATATTTTATTGGTTTTGTTACCGGGCAGTCCAGTAGAGAGAGAGAGAGGAAGTATGGGAGATAGACGGGGGAAGACATTCGGCAAAGGTCGCCGGGTCCGGGAGTCGAACCCGGGACGGCCGTGTTGCACTGCAGTGCTGCACGTGATGCGCCACCCTGGCACCCACTATATATACACTTGGTCTCAGTCTCTCACTCACAAATTGCTCACAGCCTAAAAATTAACCATCCAACCATTGGCTAACTGCGCTTCTCCGGTAGCTCTTACTCCCAGTCCCGGCGCCATGGGCGGGCATTAGGGGTCCGGGCCCGCCCACTGAGTCAGCTGTGCCCACCCTGGTAATTTTTTTTTTTTTTTTTTTTTTTGTCAATCAAAGTCAACTATCCAAATCCTTAGTCGGGGACAGCCCTAGTGGGCACTGATGTCAACAACAACACTACTGAAGCTAGCACGGCACTCTGTGAGAATTTGTTTTCTACCCTCAAGAACGTCTTTACAGAACATCGCCTTAGTATGCTTCATCGACGCAACTAAGGCCAATTTAATTCAGTTGGCATTTGAGAAGGACTTAACAAAAAAGTTCAGGAATGAGTGGAGGGGCAGTGTTCTAAGAGGATTTCACTCTGTCCCCAAACGCTGCTTGCCGCTCTACTAATGATGGTGAGTAGCCTTGTTTGCTTTTTTATGCACCTTATTTTTGTCAGTTCAGTTCAGTTTGTCAGTGAATTCAGAAGTGTTGAATAAATGGAGACTTTTCAAAGATATAGAATAGAATAGAATAGAAATGTATTATCCTGAGGGAAATTTGACACTGCAAATCACTCAACATTAAACATTTAGACAGAACAAGTCACAAATAAGAATAACAAAACAAATGGCCTAAGAATAGAATAAAATGAAATAGAATAAAAATAAAAATAGAATAAAAGATACAGTAAATAAATACAGTAAAAATATACTGAAGTCTACAGTAGGTGTAATAATGCACAGTGCTGTTTAAAAAGTAAGAGTCCAGGAAGATGGTAATTGTCACTCTGTGCTCAGTGATGCAGTGAGGCACAGTGATGCATTGTATAGTCTGATGGCTGTCGGAATGAAGGACTTCCTGTGCCGTTCAGTGCTGCATTTAGGTAGTGTGAGCCTATCATGCTCCTCCTGTCAGCCAAGTCTGTGTATAGTGGGTGGGAGGGGTTTTCCCTGATGGCCTGAAGCTTAGCAAGGTTCCTCCTCTCCGCCACCCTCGCTAGAGTCCAGCTCCACCCCTACCACGCTACTGGCCTTCCTGACCATCTTATCCAGCCTGTTTGTGTCCCCTGCTCTCAGTCCGCTGCCCCAGCAGGTCTGTTATATATATCCGTTCAGTCTGTTTTTGTATAAGTGAAAGTTCTTAAGATAGAGAGAAATTAGATTTTTCAATTGCCTCTCTGCTGTTTAGTTCAGCACCGTGGGCAGCGCCAAGCAAGCCACAGCACCGCTGTCCCAGCTGAAACGTATAAAATGGAACCTGTGTTGAAAAACCATTGTGCCCCCCCGAGAACATTTTATGCCCCCCCACTAATTTGTTTCTGCAGCCTGGTCTGCTTACTCCTGTGCAGTGGTTTGGTGCATCTGTGTCACAGTGTCACCAGAGCTGACTCTGATAGTAAGACAACACCTCTCTCCGCTCGCTTACAAATCGATGGGGAGTAAAGGTCAAAGGTGACCTGGGAACAGGGGTTTGGTCGTTCCCCTGGGTCCCAGAGCGAGGTCGTTTCCCTTTCTCGATTCTGATTGGCTGAAACAGTCCATTTACACGTATGTATAGGGCACAATCCACGCTCCTGGTCCCAGGACTCGCCCACAACCGAATCACATCACTCCGCCGGATCACTCCGTCGGCAAAAACAAGATGGCGGACAATAATCTTTAACAAATGGATATGTTGATAGCGTCATAACGACTAAATATAAAGCGATTCTGTCACGGCGAATGTCTTAGTCCTTTAAACAATGTTGGATGATGTAATTGATGGGTCATGAGTCATTGTAGAACAAAAGAAAAATCGTGGATTGATTGATTGATTATTTGCAATTTCCTTGCCCCTGACTGCAGAGCTCTCTCTCACACACACATACACAGACACACACACACACACACATACACACACACACACACACACACACACACACACACACACACACACACACACACACACACACACACACACATAGACGCCTACGTAATGGAGGAGGCGAAGCGGGTGCTCTACCAGTATTGAACTTGGGGGAGCAAACTTGTCTCTTTGCTCCCTCACTTTTTGATCATTGATATATCCCCCCCCCAATATATAAATATTATCTAACCATAACTACGTAATTTCAATCAAATTAATAATACGCAATGACACTTAATAGCAAGTTTTTAAGTTTCCAAAGATTGTGTGACCCCCCACTTTAATGGTTTGATCCAGTGCCCACGGGCCACGGTTCATCGGCATGACGTATACGACATGTTGGGGGAGGCGGCTTTTTCGAAAGCCCTTGAAAAATTCAGGCTGGATATTGGATAACATTGTGAGGATTATTCTTCGGCGTTTACATCAAAATGGAGCAAATCATCACGTAAGTCGAACACTGTGACTGTATACTAAATGCGCAAACAGATTGAAACTGAATATTTCTCGTATGGTGAGCCTCTGCGCTGCACCGAGTGAATCCAGAGATACGGGATGGTGCGCAGGCGCTGTGATCACCCAACGGCGGAAATAATGCCGCATTGAGCAGTTTATAAAGAAATATTAAAAATATTTATTAGCAACGCCGAGCTTTCAAACCATCCCGTATCTCTGTGCGAACCCCTCATGCAACTGTGAGCACCTTTTGTAATGTCTCTGTGATACTTGTATAATGAACGGTTCGGCCAGAACCAGTCCTTCATGGTAAATCTAGGTTGGTTTCCCATTGAGGAGCAAGTGACTGTGGATTCACTCGGTGCTGAGCACAGTCACGAAAGGGGCTAGTATGGATGGACCCTGATGTAAACAAGACAAACGTCTTTCTCTGGTCTGCATCCCCTTAACAATTGTGTGTATTGAGCCGTACTCTATTGTACCCATTCTGCAATCTGTTAAATAAAGTGTTCATTCATTCATTCATTCAGCCGCCACGCTCACTGGGGCTATTGATAGCGTCAATTAGTTGTTGTTGTTGTTGTTGGTACTGCCGCTGCGGATGAGAACGGGGCCGGAGGGGCTTTGGGAGGATGGGAAAGTTATTATTATTATTATAATAGTAATTGGCTATCATACGTGCCTAGCTAGCGTTAGCTAAAAGAGCCCTCGCAGTGAAGTTATTATTATTATAGCTATCATACTGCAATATAAACTGAGTTTTATAGTGAAAATAGCAGCTTTATTTTGGTCAAGATTGAAGGCTCTATATTGCAGGAAATTGCACATACAGGTGTTCATTAAATGTAAAAAAATCTGCCGTGGAGGGGGTCGTGCCGGACACCCTCCAAACCACCCCTTGCAAAAAAATAAAAATAAAAAAAAAGGTATAAAACAAAAAAAATTAAAGAAATCTTGCACCCCCACTTTCAACTATAACTAGGCGGCCATACACACACACACACACACACACACACACACACACACACACACACACACACACACACACACACACACACACACACACACACACACACACACACCTACACACACACACACACACACACACACACACACACACACACACACACACACACACACACACACACACACACACACACACACACACACACACACACACACACACACACACACACACACACACACACACACACACACACACACACACTCCTGTCTGCAACGGCGGGGGAGAGTCAGACTGAGAGAGAAGCAGCTGAGTGCTGCGCTGTTTTCTGCGCTGTTTTAAGTGAGCATGGTCTATTGAATTGATTGATTGGTTGATTGCTAATTTTATTACTGTACGCCTGGTTTCCAACTGGTTAAGTTTAGGCCCTCTAAAGTAGGTTTAAAAAAATAAATACCCTTAACAATTGTGTGTATTGAGCCGTACTGTATTGTACCCATTCTGCATCTGGTAATAAAATGTTCAATCAATCATTCCAATAACACACAGTTGGATGTGTTAGTTTGTTGGATCCGTTGGATGCACTTCCGAGCTGCTTCCACATGGAGGCAACTTCTCTCAATCATTCCAATAACACACAGTTGGATGTGGTAGTTGGTTGGATGCACTTCCGAGCTGCTTCCACATGGAGGCAACTTGTTTTTTTTGTTGTTGTGGGAACTACTTTTTCTGGCGGATGGTTTTTTCAATAAATCTTCGATTAATGTGTGTTTATTGTATAGCAATAAGGTTGGATGAATGTGGCAGTTGTATAAAAGCATTACACCACTTACAGTCGTGATTTGTGTACAATAAACCATGCCTAGGGGGGTCTAACGACCACCCCTAGGCATGGTTTATTGTTCACAAACCACTCCTGCGCGTGATGTAATGCTTAAATAATCTTCAGCTCACACCCAAGTGACAAAATAAATTACTCTAGTCCACTCATTTCCAAACGATGGGGAGAATAGTTAATAATCAGCTTTTCCACTCCACTGATTGCTTGTGTTACGAGCTGGCTCAAGCTTGCAACAAGAATGGGGAGACAGACACAGGCACAATTTAAGAAATAACAAAATAATTTATTTAAACTATAGTAATCAGCAGCCAATAAGAATGAGTATCAGTGTGTAAGCAGTGTGTGGGTGAGACTGTAGCAATGCATGAATGTTGTAAGTGTAAAATCAAAGAGAGCAACCAAACAACCAAGGAACCAAAACAGGTGGGGAGATCGCCAGAGACCAGAGGCAGCCTCTCTCTATATCTTGACTGGGACACACCGACTCAGGTGTGCCCCAATTAGCCTGATGACCCTCCCCCAGCTCTGCTCTGTGATGGATATCGGCAGGGGTGTAGCTCCAGATTCTGGGCCCCATGAAAGAATGTATTCGTAAGCCCCCAGTGCAAGCGAATTTTTTTTGGCAATTTTTTTATTGATGAAAACTCATAATATGGTTTTTACCTATACATTCGGATCAGCAGTTCAGCACCTGCACTGTTGGTGGGTGAGCCTAGTAAAGGATGTCGCATTGCGTTCATCTTCAATGAATGGACCAATGCAATAGTCTACCAAAGCCCCCCCTCTCTCTCTATATATCTCACACACACACACACACACACACACACACACACACACACACACACACACACACACACACACACACACACACACACACACACACACACACACACACACACACACACACACACACACACACACACACACACACACACACACACACACACACACACACACACACACACACACACACACACACTTCAGAAACAAACATAGTATCAATGAGAGCATCAATAATACACCTGAGTGATGTCTAGTAAAAAAAAAAAAAAATTTTTTTTTTTGGGGCCCCTCAGTGCTGGGCCCTTGGAATCATCCTAAGCTACCCCCCCCCCAGCTACGCCCCTGGATATCGGTCATAATCAGTCAGTATCACCTTGTCACCTGTGTTTGTGAAGTTTCTGCGTTGTGTTTATCTCTTACTCCGAAGTCGACCTTCTCATACTGGCTGTACAACTGTTTCATCCCCGTTAATGCAATCCGTAATCAAAAGAATTCGACACTGGCAAACGTGGTACCTTTCTTGGAAAAACGTTGTTTATTCCATAAACAAAGCCTCGTACCAGATGTAACCAATTCTGTAATGTCCTTGAACAGTCTTAATTCATTCTTCTCCACCATCTCTTATGCTATTAGTCCAATGGTTCTGGGCCTCGTCGTCGGCCAAAACCTCCCCTGTTAGACGAAGCTAGCGATGATGTGGCATATTCCCTTCCTCCCCGCGAGGGTTAGTCCTCTTCTATCGATGTCAAACTCTCGCCCATGGCTCTATTAGAACTGGCTTCCCAGTCTAACTTGAAAACCCACACCACTAAATACTGTCCTCCTCATCTGAGATCTAATAGCAGATGCTGTCACCCACCGATATATACATTATATACACATTGAAAAACATAGATTCCTTCATCTGCCAGCTCACCCCACCAATCCTGTGAAGCAGGGACACAGAGCAGAGCAAGCAAACACAATGTGGGGCAGGGTCGTCACACTTGTTAATGATGAAACCAAAACCCGATATTTGTACATAAGAACATTTAATAGTTATATTATGTCAAGGGTTATCACCTTGGATGCCTTCTTTCCCAACTCATCGCAATGAGGAGGATGGGAAGATTCATTAATTTAATCTCTGTCCTCTTTTCTTGCTTGTCTTCCAATCACAATGCTGTTGCTTCAAGATCAAGAAAAGAGGGCGGGTTTGAGATAGGTGAATGGTGTCCGGTCAGAACACTATCGTGCTACATCAGACAGCAAACCGACATTGGGAAGGCCAAAGTGACGTGGCAAAACCGCTCAATTACAGTAACTAGGGTAGTAGTGTAATTACTTACTTTTCAACTCGGGTTGCAAGCGGATGGGCAGGGTGCAGGGCAGGACACTTCTTACAACTTCGATTTAAGGATAGAAAGGCGCTTTGTCGAGAGCACCAAGACACACATACTGTACAGCATTTGGCAGGACCCTCCAATCAATACAAAAGTAAGCTGCCAATCATTGTATTCTCATAACCAAGACGCACTGATGGGGAAAAAAAACATGTCAGCATTATTAGTTTGGTGGAAACATTGGGTCATCGTAGTTCTGCATTTCATTCATACACACACACACACGCACGCACGCACACACACACACACGCGCACGCACGCACGCACGCACGCATGCACGCACGCACACACGCACGCACACACACACACACACACACACACACACACACACACACACACACACACACACACACACACACACACACACACACACACACACTAATCTTAAACCTGATCTTAAGCCTTCCCTCCAGTCATGAACTATTAGGATAATACCAAGAAGATTAAGGATATACACATTATTACTATACATTATGTAGTCTGAGCTTCAGTTATGTCCCTACCCAGTGCCCCTCAGTTGCTACATACACCACTGGTCTAAGATTCTGACCTCAATCTGCACCATCAATCATTCACCGCAATCTGTGCTGTCAATCTTTGACTAGGTCCTTGGCTGCCTGTCAACCTGTCAAATCAGATGAGAACTGCAAGAAACAAAGATAAGAAGGAATGTTCACATTCAGCAGGTCAATTCAATGTACATGTTGATGTTGATATGGTGCCAGTTTAATACTGATGACAATAAGATAAAGCCTATATTTGTTTTGTTGCTTTGGGAAATGATGGGCAACAGATCATGATGTTGGCTGGCAGATTGTACCGGACATCAAACAGCCTGACATATATCAGCCTATCAGGACGGACCTGATCACAGCCAGTGATCAAACGATACCTATCTTCTGGACATCTGGTTTCCTTCTGCTAGTCCATGAAAGTGTACCATTAATGGGCATCTCCACCAAAGCCACAACAAAATTGTGTTTGTTTGTTTGTTAGTATTAATATTTTGCAAATTAAAAAACATTTACAATGATCTTGTTGAGCCAAAGCACACTGCAAAAAAACAAGCCAGCGACCAACACCACATAAAAATTATTAAATTAAAATACAAAAAAGCTTTATTGTCCATTTAGGTTAATCACTTAACATCTTAAGCCCAGAGCCCTATTTTCTGAAAATCTGCCTAAAATACATACCTATGTAAATGAAATATTGCTCCACTACACTTGGTATCTAGGGACATCTAGTGTCAGAAATATTGTGTCTATTACTAGGCTTGCTTAAATTGTGATGAAACAAAGGAGCATATGAATTATGCATCTTTGACAGTCAATAACACCATGAAAACATAGATACTGCCACTGAGCTTGTTTAGTACCTTCTTGAGATCACGTGTACAAAAAAATCTAAGGAAATTAATAAAGGGAAGATGATTAAACAGAAGGTTTTGTAGATACAGTACTGAATTTTGCCATCCGGACCCATGCAATTTGAAATATTATTATAGAATATAGAATATGAGGCCTATAAATTACCTTATTATAGCCAACTTGCACACTATGGATCGGGCCAAATCTCCTCTTTCAAATGGCAGAGTTCAATTTGGATTTAGTATCACCAGATGTGCATGAAGAACAGATAATGAAATCTACTGTATGTACAGTGGGTTTTTTATTCTTGCAACAGCTCCGCCATTTTGAAACTGATTTAAAATCGGATGGTTGCTAAATGCTCAAAATAGGGGAGACAAACTAACTGCGCTCCAATATATGCCAATAACGTTAAGTTTTGTGGTATATAATCCTGAGTAATAAGATAATTAAAAACAATTCATAAGCAAGCCATTTGTTTGAAGGGAGCTAGAAGCCTTTGGGAAGTGTATTTAAAAAAAATTCCAACACTCATTGAAAGCTCTGTATTTCCGCCAATCAACCAATACATTGTAGGAAAGTTCAATTTGCCGCCTTTCGATCATCACCCCTCAACCTATTGCGTGATTCTAGTCTCGAGTTACAAGACAAAACATCTGACGAGCGTCATTTGACAAGCCATTCGGACAAGTGACCACGTCCGGTTTGGTCGGGTCCTGAACGGACCAGTCACTGCTGGTGGCGAAAATGATTGACCACCTTTGTATCCAATTAAATTCTGGAGCCAACGCTATCCCATGCGGGGGCTGATCACAACGTGAAAGGGGTAGAAACCAGGGAAGTCCTTTGTTTTGACGAGAGCATCGGAATCAATGGAAGCGGACGGCCCTTTTGGATAATCATGCCGAATTAACACCGGTACACATATTACAAAAAGCTTTGTAAAACACTCAATTGTTATCAACTTTGGACCTGTACTAGATAAGACTTCAGGCTATGGAACCGTTATGTTTTCCAGCTCCTACCTCTCAGCTGGAACTTAAAAACAGGCATCTCGCAACGAATAAACAGAAATGTGAGTACACAAAACGTTTACTTCAGTGTGTTCAAACCTCTATTTCATTAGCACTAGAGTGATTATTCTTTCTTGTGGAAGAAAGATCAGAATGTTTCCTTTCAAAAGAGACCATACTCATGCATGTGCTATACGTATAAAGTATAATAATTAATAAAGAAAACTATCCCCATTTTTGCCATATGTGGTTAAAAATGGAAAACTGTCTTTTGGCTCCGTAAGTAGCTTTTGTCGTCAGCATACTTCACCATACCACCAGGGTCATGTTGTCAGCATACTTCACGATACCACCAGGGTCATGTCATCAGCATACTTCCCCATACCACCAGGGTCATGTTGTCAGCATACTTCACGATACC
Organism: Notolepis coatsorum; assembly: GCF_963971535.1. Lineage (NCBI taxonomy): Eukaryota > Metazoa > Chordata > Actinopteri > Aulopiformes > Paralepididae > Notolepis > Notolepis coatsorum. The sequence goes on along the minus strand of NC_140173.1, from coordinate 3,720,987 downwards.
ACCAGGGTCATGTCATCAGCATACTTCCCCATACCACCAGGGTCATGTCATCAGCATACTTCCCCATACCACCAGGGTCATGACGTCAGCATACTTCACGATACCACCAGGGTCATGTCATCAGCATACTTCCCCATACCACCAGGGTCATGACGTCAGCATACTTCACGATACCACCAGGGTCATGACGTCAGCATACTTCACGATACCACCAGGGTCATGATGTCAGCATACTTCACGATACCACCAGGGTCATGACGTCAGCATACTTCGCGATACCACCAGGGTCATGACGTCAGCATACTTCACCATACCATCAGGGTCATGTCGTCAGCATACTTCACCAGAGTGAGGCCTTCACCATTGCACATCACTTTGTTGGTATAAATAGAGAATAGTGGGACAGCACAGGAGAACGCCCGTGTTCAGGACCAACCAGTCTGACAGGCAACTGTGGATTCTGACACATTGTGGTCGGTCACGCAGGAATACTCTGATCCACATTACCAGTGTTATCTTGTGAAGCCTTTGTGAGGCTTAATCCATTTCAAGTGTGTGATTCCTTTTAACCTGGTCCTTTAAGGCAATCCCTGACCAGAGGGGGAAATAACGTTTTCCATTTTCTGAACCTGACAAAGAATGGTTCTCAAGTGCTCTCCATCAAGTTTTCATGTCACACGCATTAAGCGTTCATTTTGTATCTGTGAAAGTGTTGCCTGTAGGGGAAGATGATGTACAAGCGTACATTCCTTTTTTTCTGCCTCTCAATATGTTGTTATGAGACAGACACCAAGAATAATGGGGATTCAAGACATTAGGCCTACTTATCACAGACACTATGTTACAGTATTCAATTGATAGATTTAAATTCCTTAATGAACTCAAAACCAGATTGTGGAATTAACCTCAGCTCTGATTTAAAATGTCTCTAAATCGGGCCATCCGTCACTCACAGTAGGCTTTCCTGAATTGTGACACATGGTATTATTGTTAACAGCCGGAAGGACATGTAATAGAGATTCAAAGAGGACTTGGGCTTGCTTTGCTATGATTTTGTTTGCGTGTCCATCGGTCTATTAAGTGTCCAAGAGGATAGAGGATTTATCTCTGCATATTAATGAACCATGTGGTGTTGTCTATCATCATAAGCTCTCAGCCATTTGACAAATTAACATCCTGGCATAAGAAGCTATTAAGTCACTTCCAAATGGCAAACCCTATATCCCCTAAATTGAAGTTGCTTATAATTACTGTCCTAATCTTAATAATATAATAGGTTTGGAACACTGCTCAGGGCTAATAGCCACTTTATCCTAAGTGAAAATAGAAACACAGCTCTCTCTGAAACAGTTATGTCCTCTTGTTGATTACATTTAAAATATTTGTATTAACACTTTGATCGCCATGGTTAAATTCATAATTTACCATCCCTAGCCAGCTCTATTTGTCTATGGAGAAGTTCCCCTTCTTTGCAGGGCTATAACTTTTTAAATTCTATTGCTAAATTGACATTATTATGGCCCATTCAATGTCATATATCCATTGTTCAGGGTGTAGCAACGATATACTTTTTCATTCACATATTCATACTAAAATATGGTCTAAAGTATAAGTATGTTTTTATCGTTTTCTGCAGCTTTCTCCAGAACTTGATTTATAGCCCCAAATGCATTATATTGATGATCAAATACAGTTTGGTAGCGATCAGTGCCAGATGAAAAATTTCAACTGGAGGTACTTCTAGAAGTTACTACGTATCATCTGATATTGACCGGATGGGCGAGGGGGCGTTTATAATTCCGTGGGCAACGTTATACCATTCATCTAGTGTGGGTCATATGATCATCAGATCAGTTAGTATAGAAAACGTTAGAAAATAACGTTGAAACTCACCCCCTCGCGCCGTTGGACGATCAGCTTGGAGTAGACAGTTTTCGATTATGGGATGTTGATCCTGATGAACCATTTCCAGGTTGTATAATACTATATACGTCCAAATAACGTTGTTTATTGAGTTAGGGCGAGCGATTGATTATCCAGTGTGTTGAGATAGAGTCCTGCTAATGATCGCGAATGCCCGGACGAAATATGGATGAGCACTTCCTGTTTGACGAGTCACTTCCTGTTGGCGATCTGCCGATCGGCCACCAGATGGCGCTTTTGAACCGCTAGAGAGTTAAGTGGAGCTCAGCTGTACATCTCAGGTCCCCAGAGGAGAAATATGATTTCGATCACAGATTTTTGAATTATTGATATCAAAGAGGAGTTACGGCGTCTTCGGCAGAATGAGCATGGCTAGGAAAGACGTCCAAAGGCATTTTCGACGATTAAAGTGTTAATTGTACAAATTAAAGGTTTTTCAGCGCTTGTGCAAGTATGGGTCTCTGATGGCCTTACAAACTACAAACACACAAACTGTGAAATCATGGCAATAGCCCTTTATGAGGTCACCGAGGTCCGGGCCTCGGTAACTATTTGTAACTATTAAAAAAAAAACGTTTTATTTATAAACACATTTTTTTTTCTTTTTTTTTTTTTAAGTTTGGTCAACAACCGGCCCACTACTAGGCTGGGACAGTGGCGCATTGGTACTGACTGATACTGGGCTGGCCAAATCACATCTCTTACTAAGCACCCCCCCCACCAGTCGTGCAGGTACATGACTGAGAGGGGGGCTGGTAAAGGGCGGATTTAGGATTATAGGAGATCCGGGGCTTAGCCCAGATAGGTGCCCTTTTTTTTTTTTTTTTTAATATAATTTTCTTTTTATATAATTTTTTTTTTTTTTAAGGCAATGGGTGGTTTGGACGCGACCCCCTCCACGACAGATTTTGTTTGAATTTAATTAACCTGTACGTGCAATTTCCTGCAATATAGAGCCTTCAATCTTGACCAATAAAGCTGCTCTTTTCACTATAAAACTCAGTTAACCATAACGTAGTTATGGTTAGATTTATATATTGGGGGGGGTTATATCATATTTTTCATATGATCAAAAAGTGGTGGAGCAAGAGCATACCTTTGCTCCCCCAAGTTCAATAGTGGGAGAGCAGAGATGCTCCGAATGCTCTTATGGCCAGGCGTCTATGATTCACTGATACAAAGTAAAATAGTGCAGTGCAATAAAATAGTTAGTAAAATAGAATAAAATAATGCAATAGTGCATTGCAATAAAATAGTTATCATCGTATTTTTTCGGGAGGCCGGTAAGGAGTGCATTACAGTAGTCGAGTTGGCTTGAGATAAAGGCATGGATCTGGTTTTCAGCGTCCTTTTGATTTATAAATGGCCGTACTTTAGCCATGTTTCTAAGGTGGAAGAATTACGTTTTTGTCAACTTGTTGATTGTGATTTAAAGCTTAGGTCTGAGTCTACCATGACACCAAGACTTAACTCACTCAAATACAGTTAGCAGCTGGATAGACCACAGATGGGAATTAGCTTCTGCTAAATCTGGTGCAAATATATTTTCATATCAACCAAATCATTTTTTTTTTTTTTTTTTTTTTTTTTTTAAATAGATTCAGGGCTTTTCAGAAAACATTCTGGGCTTGAGCCCAAGTAGCCACCCCCTAGCCCCGCCCCCGCCGGTACATGACTGAGATGGGGCTGTGGTACATGACTGAGATGGGGCTGTGGTACATGACTGAGAGGGGGCTGTGGTACATGACTGAGAGGGGGCTGTGGTATATGACTGAGAGGGGGCTGTGGTACATGACTGAGAGGGGGCTGGTACATGACTGAGAGGGGGCTGGTATACAGGACTGAGAGGGGGCTGGTATTGACTGAGAGGAGGCTGGTACATGACTGAGAGGGGGCTGGTACATGACAGAGAGGGCTGGTACATGACTGAGAGGGGGGCTGGTACATGACTGAGATGGGTCTGTGGTACAGTACATGACTGAGAGGCGGCTGCTACATGACTGAGAGGGGGCTGGTATACAGGACTGAGAGGGGGCTGTATACATGACTGAGAGGAGGCTGGTACATGACTGAGAGGGGGCAGGTACATGACTGAGAGGGGGCTGGTACATGACTCAGATGGGGCTGTGGTACATGACTGAGAGGGGGCTGGCTGGTACATGACTGAGAGGGGGCTGGCTGGTACATGACTGAGAGGGGGCTGGTACATGACTGAGAGGGGGCTGGTACCATGTATTGTGCATCATTGTAGGTCAAACCATTAAAAAGTTTATTTCCATGGCAGCCATTTAGGATTTTGGTCTCTCACAAATTTCCCCCGCCTTTAAAAAAAATACACCCCAGCTAAATTAGTTTATTAACTCTCCTAGATGACAAATCCATTGAGAAACGAAGTGCCACAGATGACCCAACTACTAGGTCCATATCGTATCATCATAATATTATTTTTTAAATGATTAGGATAAGGGTTCCCTTGATAAAGATGCATGAAAAGGCTGTATAATATACAACATGTAGCTCAACTGCAAAAACTGCTTTTTTGATTTGATTAGATTTATTTGGAAATTAAAAACACATCATAAAAACAAATTATCTTGACCAATTTGTATTCCTGAGGATATCACCTAAAAGCATTCATTAAAACACTTATTTCCAAGGTGGTCCTCGATGGAAGACATAAAAACACAGCACATAGCCTACTCAACTGCAAATTTTTCCTCAACTGCAAAAATGTACAGTATGCCTACTTATGTATTAGCCTACAGGGAAAAACACAGGCAGCAACGTTTATTTTCAGCCAAGTATGGTAATAAGGTAACTATTAGGATATATATGGTATGGATTACTTAGTCTTAATAACTTATTACTATCTGTGGTAGCTCTAGGGTCATCAAAGAGAAGTCGCCTATTCTCAGTCCTTGCCCCACAATGGTGGAATGAAGTACCCACCCCAGTTAGGACAGCCGAAACCCGTCCAATCTTTCGCCGTCGACTAAAGACGCACTTCTTCAACCATTATCTGAATTAAAAAATAAATAAATAAAAATAAATCTAACCCTAACTAACCTTACTGTCATGCACTTGTCCTAATAAACTAACCTACACTGTAGCACTCAACACTTCATGAACATTGTTACTCAGCTGATAGAGTTGTGCCCTTCCTGATGACTTGTCGTACAGAACTTGTAAGTCGCTTTGGATAAAAGCGTCAGCTAAATGACTAAATGTAAATGTAAATGTAGTCTCCACCTACACAAATTGTTTTTGTGCTGTCCATTGATCATGCACCTTCACGTGGTAGGCACATTAACTGTAGGTCAAACTCCCCAAACAAACACACCATTGATTTAATTGCCATATAAATCACATACAAAGATCTAACTATTACTCCTCTCTGAACATGAATAGTACAGTAGGTACGCATATTTAAGGGGACCGCAAGGATGGTGTACTGGTGGGTGGTGTCCGACCGATTATAGTGGGCCGGTCTGGGCCAAAAAAATGAATGGACCTCCCTAATTTCTAAACCCTGGCTACGGCCCTGTGTGAAATAAGACAACATGTTATGGTTTGTAAACAACCCCAACAGCACGGCACAGACAGGTAGTTCAGAGTTAGCCAAAAACCAGGGCGTATTTATTTACAAAACAGAAATGAGCGAAAACAACAAAAAGCACAAGGGGAGAAATGTTCTTGGCAGAGTTGTCTGCGGCTCTGCAGCTCGTCTTCAGAGCAGAGACGGCACTGTGGCATTGCGTCTCTGACTCTGCGGCTCTGCAGCTACTTGACGATCCACTCGGGAAAACAGAGAGAGATAATGTCAACAAGACGAGCGAACGGAATAACAGGCAGTCCAGTATTGTTTAGCTGAGTCAGTAACAACAACAAGCGGCTCCTCTTCAGTGTTACCCAAACACACAAAAAACAGAAAGGTCCCGAGTCCAGGAAAATGCGAGAAAAACAGAGTATCCAAAAAAAGTATGTTCCAAAACTCACCAAGGCACAATTGCGCAAAGCGGTCTATAAGGCAGAGATCCAACGGATGGCAGAGAGAAGCAACAGCGGCGACTTCCATAGACGTCCTGGAGAAAAACAGACAAGGTACAACACGGGAGGAAACAAGCAGCAGCCAGTGGTAATCCAAAACGACCCGACACAGAACGTTAGGAACACCAGAGTATATAAGGGCTCCACCGAGCTGATTAGAACTCACTTCAGGTGCGCAAAGGTAATTGGTACCTTGAAGTGTGCGGAATCGGACCAATCCTCACAGTACCCCCCCCTCCACGGGAGCCACCCGGCGACCTGCCCGGCCTCGGCCTCCCCGGATGGGACCGATGGAAGTCGGTGATCAGGGCTGGGTCCATGATGAGCTGGCGGGAGACCCAGCTCCGTTCCTCCGGACCGTATCCCTCCCAGTCCACCAGGTACTGGAACCCCCGTCCCCGCCGTCGGACGTCCATGAGCTGACGGACCTTCCACTGGGGGTGTCTGTCCACCATCTCGGGAGGAGGCAGATCTGGAGCAGGAGGCATCAGGGGACTGAGAGAGACAGGTTTAACCCGGGACACATGGAAAACAGGGTGAATGCGCATGGACGCAGGAAGTTTAAGACTCACCGCCGCGGGACTGAGCACCTTCTGGATCTCAAAAGGGCCGACGAACCGGGGGTTAAGCTTCTTGGCCGAAGATCGAAGCGGAAGATCCTTGGCGGACAACCATACCCTCTGCCCAGGGTGGTACGTCAGCGCAGGGATCCGGCGTCGGTCAGCTCCACGACTGGCGCACTCCAAAGTCCTGGTGATCTCCCAGACCTGACAACACCGGTCGAGATGATCCTGCACGGAGGGAACTGCCACTTCCGACTCCTGTGCAGGGAAAAGAGGGGGTTGGTAACCCAGGGATACCTTGAATGGCGAGAGGCCGGTGGCGGAACTGACCAGGGAGTTGATGGCGTACTCGACCCAGGGAAGGAACCAGCTCCAGGAAGCGGGTCTCTAGGCGGCAACACAACGGAGAGCAGACTCCAGGCTCTGGTTCATCCTCTCTGTTTGTCCGTTGGTCTGGGGATGATAACCAGACGAAAGACTGACAGTTGCCCCCAATCCCTTGCAAAAGGCCCGCCATACCTGGGAAGTGAACTGGGCCACCAGAATCGACGAGCCAGGAAGGAGAAAGTGCGATGAACGCCGGGGTGGCAGGCAAACCGGCTGGTATGGCCCCATTGGAGAACCCGGGACCGGACTGAGTCGGGGACGAAGAGGCGACGAACGGGTACGTTGCTGGGAGCGGGATGGAAACATAGGGCATGCCTGACCATGGTTTCGATGCCCAAGGTGACCACTCCCACCACCCTGGCCTCTGGGAGGATGGGAGTCGGATCCTCAGTGGTTGGAGCCCCCTTGGAGTGTAACCGGGACAGAGAGTCGGCCTTCGTGTTGCGGGACCCAGGGCGAAAGGTCAGCGAGAAGTCGAACCGACTGAGGAAGCTGGCCCACCTTGCCTGCCGGCCGTTGAGGCGCTTGGATGCACGGATGTACGTCAAGTTCTTATGGTCCGTCCAAATGGTGAACGGTTCCTCGGCCCCTTCCAGCCAATTACGCCACTCCTCCAAGGCAGCCACTACCGCCAGCAGCTCCCGATTGCCAATGTCATAGTTCCTCTTGGCAGGAAGGAAACGACGTGAGTAGAAAGCACACGGATGGACCTTCTGGTCCGTCGCCGACCGCTGAGACAAGATAGCCCCTAGTCCAGTATCCGAGGCGTCCACCTCCACAATGAACTGCCTCTTGGGGTCTGGGTGGAGCAAGACCGGGGCGGTAGTGAACCTCTTCTTGAGGGAACGGAACGCAGCGCAGGCCGCTGGAGACCAATCAAATGGCAGGGAGGGAGAGGTCAGCCTGGTAAGTGGTTCCGCCACCTGGCTATAGTTCCGGATGAATCTCCGGTAGAAGTTTGCGAACCCGAGGAATCTCTGTAGCTCCCTCCGAGAGGTGGGTTCCGGCCACTCCTCCACGGCCCGGATCTTGCGAGGGTCAGCTCGGGTCAGGCCGCTCTCCACGATGAAGCTTAGGTAATCAACGGAGTCGGAGTGGAAACAGCACTTCTCTGCCTTAACGAAGAGCCGATTGTGGAGGAGGCGCTCCAGCACACGGCGGACATGCTGGACGTGTTCCTCGAGGGTCTTGGAGAAGATGAGGATGTCGTCCAGGTATACCACCACAAACTCCTCGAGCATGTCACGGAGGACGTCGTTCATGAGCGCCTGGAATACTGCCGGAGCGTTGGTGAGGCCGAACGGCATCACCAGGTACTCGTAATGACCCCTGGGAGTCTTGAAGGCGGTCTTCCATTCATCGCCCTCTCGGATACGGACCAGATGGTAGGCACTCCGGAGGTCCAGTTTGGTGAAGACGGTAGCCTGGGTGAGGGGCTCGAAGGTGGAGTTCATGAGAGGAAGAGGATACTTGTTCTTAATGGTGATCTCGTAGAGTTGGCGATAGTCAATGCAGGGTCGAAGGTCTCCATCCTTCTTCCCAACAAAAAAGAAACCGGCCGCCACCGGGGAGGAAGAGGGCCGAATGAGACCTGCTGCCAGGGACTCAGAGATGTACTTCTCCATCGCTGCCTTCTCAGGGACGGTCAGACTGTAGAGGCGGCTGCCGGGAAGGGGGGCCCCTGAGCGGAGGTCGATGGCACAGTCATAAGGCCGGTGAGGCGGAAGGGCCTGAGCCCGGGACTTGCTGAAAACCTCCCCGAGGTCGTGGTACTCGGGGGGAATAGTTGAGAGGTTCGGGAGCGGCACACAAGGGGAACTCCGGGGTGAAGGACTGGACGCTGCCTGAAGACACTGGGCATGACAGGAGGAGCTCCACCCCCTGATGGTGCCGGAGGACCAGGCGATGTGGGGCTCATGCAGCGCGAGCCAGGGCCGACCCAGGACTACTGGGACAAGAGGGGATCTGGTAATAAAAAACTGGAGTCTCTCAACGTGGTTACCAGCAATGGTGAGGAGGACAGGACAGGTGAGTTGAGTGATGTCAGCCAGGCGGTGCTGATCCAGCGCGAAGACTTCCAAGGGCCTCTCGAGGTCCTCAAGTGGAATGTTGGCCTGGGTGGCAAACTCAATGTCCAGGAAACTCTCATCAGCACCCGAGTCAATGAGTGCCTCCACCGTCGCCCGTTGGTCCGCCCAGGCTAGGGTGACGCTCGTCAGACGGTTAGATGGTGCACGGGTATGGGAACAGGAAAAACGGCTCACCAGGATCTCCCGGGGTCCCGGCGAGCCTGGTCTTTTGGCCGGGTAGGGCAATTGGAGATACGGTGTCCATCCCGGCCGCAGTAGAGACAAAGGCCGGACCTGAGCCTGGACTCCCATTCAGCCTGGCTAAGGTGTGTGCGTCCCAGCTGCATGGGTTCCTCCTCGGCCACAGACCGGGAGGGGAAAAGGCCACCAGTCGCGGAGGGGGCAGGACGGTCAGCAGTACTGTCACAAGTACGGGGGGTCTGGGGAACATCTGGGGGTCCCAGTCCGGCTCTCTCACGCCTTCTCTCCCGGAGGCGTCCGTCGATGCGAATAGCGAGGCTGATTAGGCCCTCGAGAGAATCGGGCTCCTCTCGGGTCGCAAGCTGGTCCCTTACCGCGTCGTTGAGCCCCCTCAGGAAGGTGAGATGAAGCGCCCGATCGTTCCAACCGATCTCGGTTGCGGCCAGTCTGAACTCCAGCGCGTAGTCGGTGACACTGCCACTGCCCTGCCGGAAGGTGCCCAACCGAGCTCCTGGGTCCTGGCCACGAGCTGGGTGGTGGAAAACCCTACGGAGCTCTGCCACAAAGTCTGGGTAGGAGAAACAAAAATCAGCTGGAGAAAAACAGACGAGGTACAACACGGGAGGAAACAAGCAGCAGCCAGTGGTAATCCAAAACGACCCGACACAGAACGTTAGGAACACCAGAGTATATAAGGGCTCCACCGAGCTGATTAGAACTCACTTCAGGTGCGCGAAGGTAATTGGTACCTTGAAGCGTGCGGAATCGGACCAATCCTCACACAACAGACCGTATTCAGAAACTATACCTTTAAACATGCCCATTTGAACTGCTGTCTTTATGTGATGTCACACCAAAAAAGCTAATTGCAAGGTTGTGTGTGTGTGTGTGGAATTTTTTTTAAATGCGTGTGTAAAAAATGGCGGCTTACTCGTAAACGTTCTCTTTTCTCCCTAAAGTTGAACCTAAAATACGTTTCTGACAACATTTTAAGCGAGAAGTAGGACAGTGTGACAGTTCTGAATTACATTACATTTACATTTTGTCATTTAGCTGATGCTTTTATCCAAAGCGACTTACAGGTTTTGTACAACAAGACAGCAGGAAGGGTACAACTCTATCAGCTGAGTAACAATGTTCATCAAAGTGTTGAGTGCTACAGTGTAGGTTAGTATATTAGGACAAGTGCATGACAGTAAGGTTAGTTAGGGTTAGAGTTTAATTATTTTTTTTTTTATAAAAGAAATATATATATTTCAGCGGGCGGGTGGCAGACAGGGTCCCTCTCCATGACACTTGGTATAGGAACGGTCATTGAGGTATGATGTCAGCCATGTCAGCGCAAAGCCAGCCACTCCTATTCCTGCGAGGGACGCGAGGATGATCTGATGGTTGACTGTGTCGAAGGCTGCAGAATCAGGACAGAGGAGAGGCCTTTCGCTTTTGCTAAGTGAAGTGCCTCTGTGACCGCAATGAGGGCCGTTTCTGTGGAGTGACCAGTCCTGAAGCGTGACTGATTAGGGTCTAGGAGGTCATTCTGTAACTGAATTCAGTTCAATCGCTCAATCGCAGTTATGGTGTGCAGAGTTGGGAAGCAGGAGTAGCTACTTTGCATTTAACAGACACAGAAACAGCCGGTGGAGAACAGGACTGAAACAGAGGGGTATAGAGGCTGCTAGAATGAGAACAGAACTGAAACAGAGAGGTATATAGGCTGCTATAATGAGAACAGGACTGAAACAGAGGGTATAGAGGCTGCTAGAATGAGAACACGACTGAAACAGAGGGGTATATAGGTTGCTAGAATGAGAACAGGACTGAAACAGAGGGGTATAGAGGCTGCTAGAATGAGAACAGGACTGAAACAGAGGGGTATAGAGACTGCTAGAATGAGAACAGGACTGAAACAGAGGGGTATAGAGGCTGCTAGAATGAGAACAGGACTGAAACAGAGGGGTATAGAGGCTGCTAGAATGAGAACAGGACTGAAACAGAGAGGCTGCAATAATGAGAACAGGACTTAAACAGAGGGGTATGGAGGCTGTTAGAATGAGAACAGGACTTACACAGAGGGGTAGATGCTGCTAGAATGAGAACAGGACTTAAACAGAGGGGTATAGAGGCTGCTAGAATGCATAATCTGAGTGATATTTTCTGCAAAATTAAATTCAAAGACATGTTTTGGGGACGTCAGAGACCTTTGGGATATTTGTAGTGTTACGTTCTGTATGGACACGTAATTTGTTTAATTTCAGGGGCAGCAGTGGCTCGGGAGGTAGAGTGGTCATCTGGTAATTAGATGGTTCCCTGGTTCGATCCCAGCTCCTCCTGGCAGCGTGACAACGTTTTTTTCTTTTTATATTTTTCATGCATAGATTACTAGATGCATCAACTTCAATACAACTGTATGTTGTGGCCTTTCCTGGTTGTTGAACAATGTGACAATTTGCAGATTGCTATGAATGCATTTCAATGAGCAGATGCATTTCAAAACACGAAAACTATGGCGGTTAAAACAGCCAGGTAATTATGAGCTTGTAATTCCGATAGTGTATTCTGCCTGCTGTTTTGACTAGTTTGGTTCTCTATGTGGCATTTATATATCTGAGTTAAAGGTGCTATACTATGGAGATTCAACAGAATTCCTTCTTGTTCCCCCGGTGGCCATTCAGTGAACTGCATCATGTTGCTCATAAGCGGGCAGCGGTGGGAGATATGCATTTTTCTTTGCTCACGATCAACAAGGAAATGAAAGAGGGAGTGCGAATTAATACTTAAAATTCAAACTTAAAACACAAAATCAATAGTGGACAGAGTACTGTATAATTTTCTGGAAGATAAAAAGCTTCTAGCCTACTGTAGGGCAGGTATATCTGACATTTCTGAGTTTGCTTGTTTTCCAGTGTCCATTGATTTTGTGAGCTCACTACAAAAGGGAAATTAGGGTCAGGCAGGGCTCGTTTTACTGCATGGTCGCGCAGTGGCGGTTGGAATGCCCCACGGGCCCCGAGGCGAGATTGACAGCTCGGGCCCCCCCCCCCCCCCCCCCCCCCCGATATTTATTGTATTATTATTAAAAAAAAAAAAAAAAAAAAAAAAAAAATCCAACATGAAACAAAACATATCACAATACAATAATAATACGTCAAATGTATATACTCTCTTTTCTGGACTCTTTTCGTATCACAAACAGTACTGTATTTGCAAATCTGGTATGTCATGTATAGATGTAGCACTACTGTCTATCTGTATGTCATTATGTTATAATGAATTGAAAATGGGGGACCCTGATGTAAACAAGACGAAAGTGTTTCTCTGGTCTGCATCCCCTTAACAATTGTATGTATTGAGCTGTACTGTATTGTACCCATTCTGCAATCTGTTAAATAAAGTTTTCATTCATTCACCATGACATGTTTAGGTATTTGGCCAGATCCAGCTTGTCTGTGATGAGAGTGTTTTCTGTCTTTATGATTGACTATCATCATTAGATATTTCAGTTTCGTTATTACAGTAGCTGGCTAACAGTACGTTAGTTGACTAATACCAGAGTCAGAATTGGGTAATATGCCGACTACTGGCAGTGATGCGACCTATGTTACCACATAACTTTTGTCATCTCTGGTACTATGCAGTGCACTATGCAAAACGGCAAAGAGATAGGTAACGTTTGTTAAGTGCCAAATTACCATCATCATGATACACCCTCACATAATTCACAAAGTGTTCACATGCGCCACCCATGTGGTAACCTAGAAATACCATAGATTGTGGCTAGGTGGTAACGTATATGTTTTCTATGATCACTATGAATTGAAAATGGGGGACCCTGATGTAAACAAGACAAACGTCTTTCTCTGGTCTGCATCCCCTTAACGAGCCGTACTGTATTGTACCCATTCTGCAATCTGTTAAATAAAGTTTTCATTCATTCATTCACATTACGTTAGTTAGCATCCAAGCTAGCGTGATAACGTTAGTAGTACTAGGTAGCTTACCTGCAATAATGTTGTCATCGTCCTGGACAGATAAGACTTGTTAAATCATAATATATCCACACTTTGTGCTGGTAAATGTCCCCTTTAGCTGCTCGGCGTCGTCGGATTTTAATACACCACGGTGGTGATGTGGGGGACCCTGATGTAAACAAGACGAAAGTCTTTCTCTGGTCTGCATCCCCTTAACAATTGTATGTATTGAGCTGTACTGTACTGTACCCATTCTGCAATCTGTTAATAAAGTTTTCATTCATTCATGTTTCAGGTGACTTATTATGTTGTGTTTCTCTGATGTCGCGTTCACGTTACGTGGGAAGAAGCGGAAGAACCAGAGGACATCTCGTTGCTACAACTAGGAAGCCTTCACGCATTGACTCGATCAAAACGCCCACATCCATACTTCCGCAATTCGTGACGCGAAGTGGGAGATATCGGGGTCTATAAAAAATCCCATATGTCCTAGTAGGAATTACAACTAGGAGGCTGACGTGAATGGTTTTTCCCAGTCGGAAGCTGATTCTTCCGATTCTTCCCACGTAACGTGAACGCGACATCAGAGAAAAATATCACCTCCGCGCTGCTTGTGAGATTTACGTGGCTACGTCACAGCCAAGGAAAGGGAGCGCTGGATTTGTGCAAAACGCCCTGTTCCTAAACCACACGCTATCAGTCGTACTCGTACCACAGTACTGGCAAAACGGGAGGAGCCTAGAATCAAAACAAACGCACCAGTCCCAGTTGCCGTTACCACCAGTTGTGTTCGATCCAGTCCCACACGCGAACGGCAACTCCATTCAGTCCCGGGCCTGGGCCCGGGGCCGGAGGGGGGGCCGGGGCCCGGGCCCCCCCTCCCGCCAGACGGTGGGCGGGCCCTAAGGCCGCTGCCTCCCCTGCCGCGCCTATAGCTCCGCCCCTGTGGTCGCGGCTTGAAACATTTTGTTCGTGTGCCGTTCCTGACTCAAAATGACAAACTATTGTGACTGATATCACCATGGCTACTCTCACTTAACCCTCGACAACACTGGTAAGCATGACTTCTGAATCTAGCCAAATTGACGAGAGCACTGCTTGTCTGATGTAGCCTGTGTACTCAGGAGTCCGTGGCATTTTTTACCCAAACTGGCACACCATTGGTCGGACACCACCCACCAGTACGCCATCCTTACGGTCTCCTTAAATATGTGTACCTACTGTACTCTCCCTCCAAAACACTACAAAGCTGAGTAATACGTGCCCTTGACAAGTGGACCAGTGTTCTTGACTGACTTCCTGGTGATCAGAGGTGGCCGCGGACAGGGCCGCCGCTAGGGGCGTGCGACCCTAGGGCCTTGCAATTTTTTTTAAATATATAACGTTATTTACCAATCACTTTCCATCACAGACCGAAAATCTAGTTTTGCTTACAGCAGGTGTCTAATGTGATTTACATGATCCATCATGTTTATAAACATCACTGGTTATTTTATATATTAATGACATATGTGAAGTGTCAAAACTATTGAAATGTGTATTATTTGCGGACGACACACATTTTTACAGCTCAGGATATGATTTAAAAGATTTAGCAAGCATTATCATGCAGGAAATGTATAAATTCAAGAAATGGTTTAAGGAAAATAAACTATCATTAAATGTGAAAAAAACGAAGTTTATGATCTTTAGCAAGAGAAAAAAAGATGGAGTTAATATTGAAAGGGTTACAGAACTGCGTTTTTGGGAGTATTGCTGGACGAAGATTTGACCTGGAAACCTCATATTGCACACGTAAGGAAAAACAATTCTAAGAGTATTTTTATTGTGAATAAAGTTAAATATGTATTAGATAACAAAGCAATGCGAACATTGTACAGTACTGTGCACTCATATTGCCTTATCTTAATTACTTAAGCTTAGGGTGTGTTAGGGTTTGTAACCGACCCCAAGCGCAACGGCACAGAGAGTTGTTTCAGAGTTAGCCAAAAACAAGGGCGTGTTTATTCACAGAGTCACAAGATTGAATTAGGTGGAGAACAGAACAAACGGGGAATCTGGCATGTGAAGAATGTTTGCGGCTCTGCAGATTCTCCCAGAAGGTGATGGTGAGGAATTTGCCTGTGACGTCTGAGCCGCTCTGCAGATCCCCCCAGCATACACTCCAGTTGGAAGCGGAGAGAGAGAGAGAAATCCCAGTTAGCTCAGCGCACAATAGAAACAGAGAGGTGACTGATCCAAACAATATATCCAAGTGACTTGATCTTCGGTGTGATACACACAGTTAGCAGTGTCCAGAGAAAAAACAATACGGTAATCCAACGTGTAAATCCAACAACAAAAAATATGTGAGAACAGTATAACAAAAACGGGATCTCTTCGGTGTTTCACAAACACACAAAAACGATTGATCCAAAAAGGACTGTTTCCAAAAACTCACCAGAGCGCAACGCGTAAAGCGGGCAGATAAACGAGGCGTAGCTTCGTAAGGGGAATCAGGTTCTCCAACAGGGATACTTCACGAGAGTCCTGGGGAGCAACAGACAGCGACGGGAAAGAAAGGCAGATGCAGGGAATATTCAAAACGATCCAACATCGATATTAGGGAGATCAGGGTATATAAAGCCACAGGGCGCTTAAAGGGGAACTCCAACATTTTGGGAAATTAGCTTATTTAACATCTTCCCTGGAGTTAGACAAGAAGATACATACCTTTTTTGTCTCTGTGCGTGCATTTTAGCTTTGGGAATAGACGCTCCGTTAGCATAGCTTAGCTTCATCACTGGAAGTGAGGTAGGACAGTAGCCTTACAGTGCCTTACAGTGTATTGCAAGGTCTGACATTGACCAAACTTGATATGCATGACCTTGGTGGGCTCTAGGTCAACTCCTGAAAAGGGGGTCAATGTCAGACTTTGCAATCAAAAGTTAGGGGGCTAATAACCCTTGCCATAATTTCAGTGCGCCCCCTAACTTTTGATTGCAAGGTCTGACATTGACCCCCTTTTCAGGAGTTGACCTAGAGCCCACCAAGGTCATGCATATAAAATTTGGTCAATGTAAGACCTTGCAATACACTGTAAGGCACTGTAAGGCTACTGTCCTGCCTCACTTCCAGTGATGAAGCTAAGCTATGCTAACGGAGCGTCTATTCCCAAAGCTAAAATGCACGCACAGAGACAAAAAAGGTATGTATCTTCTTGTCTAACTCCAGGGAAGATGTTAAATAAGCTAATTTCCCAAAATGTTGGAGTTCCCCTTTAATGACAAGCTGTGACAGCTGCGGGATGAAATTGATCATTGCTCCAGAAGCGTGTGGTGGGGAGAGCACCAATCAACACGGCATCTTACAGGAAAGAAGCGTGAGGCGGGAAATGCAATTGATTAACAAAAATACCTTAAAGGAACGGAGCGAGTGGGTGGGGAGCGGACAAAACCTCACAGTACCCCCCCCTCCACGGGAGCCACCCGGCGACCAGGCCGACCCGGCTCGCCCGGATGGGCACGATGGAAGTCGGTGATCAGGCCGGGATCCACGATGAGCTGGCGGGAGACCCAGCTCCGTTCCTCCGGACCGTACCCCTCCCAGTCCACCAGGTACTGGAACCCCCGACCCCGCCGTCGAACGCCCATCAACCGGCGGACCTGCCACTGGGGGTGACCGTCCACCATCTTGGGAGGAGGTGGATCCGGAGCAGGAGGCATCAGGGGACTGAGAGAGACAGGCTTAACCCGGGACACATGGAAAACGGGGTGAATGTGCATGGACGCCGGAAGCTTAAGACGCACCGCCGTCTCGGCCGCCGAGGGAAGTTTGGGAAGGGCCACGAGGTGAACCCCCTTGCTGAACCGATCCACCACGGTCAGAAGGCACGTGTTCCCCTGGGAGGAGGGAAGACCTGTGACGAAGTCCAGCGCCACATGTGACCAAGGACGGCTCGGAATGGGAAGCGGCTGCAATAGCCCGGAGGGTGCCTGGTGGGAGGCCTTGCTGCGGGCGCAGACTGCGCAGGCCAGTACGAACTCCTTGACGTCGCTCCTCATGGTGGGCCACCAGAATCGACGAGCCAGGAAGGAGAACGTGCGATGAACGCCCGGGTGGCAGGCGAACCGGCTGGTATGGCCCCACTGGAGGACCCGGGACCGGACCGAGTCGGGGACGAAGAGACGATGAACCGGTACATTGCCTGGAGCGCGATGGAAGCGTAGGGCACGCCTTACCACCCCCTCGATGCCCAAGGTGACGACTCCTACCACCCTGGCCTCTGGGAGGATGGGAGTCGGGTCCTCAGTGGTTGGAGCCCCCTTGGAGTGTAACCGGGACAGGGAGTCGGTTTTCGTGTTGCGGGAACCAGGGCGAAACGTCAGCGAGAAGTCGAACCGACTGAGGAAGCTGGCCCATCTTGCCTGCCGGCCATTGAGGCGCTTGGAAGCACGGATGTACGTCAGGTTCTTGTGGTCCGTCCAAATGGTAAACGGCTCCTCGGCCCCCTCTAGCCAATGACGCCACTCCTCCAAGGCAGCCACAACCGCCAGCAGCTCCCGATTGCCGATGTCATAGTTCCTCTCGGCAGGGAGGAACCGACGTGAGTAGAAGGCGCACGGATGTACCTTCTGGTCCGTTGCCGATCGCTGGGATAAGATAGCTCCCAGTCCAGTATCCGAGGCGTCCACCTCAACGATGAACTGTCTCTCGGGGTCTGGATGGAGCAAGATCGGGGCGGAAGTGAACCTCTTCTTGAGGGAGCGGAACGCAGCACATGCCGCTGGGGACCAGTCGAACGGCAGGGCGGGAGAGGTCAGTCTGGTAAGCGGTTCCGCCACTTGATTGTAGTTCCGGATGAACCTTCGGTAGAAGTTGGCGAACCCGAGGAAGCTCTGTAACTCCTTCCGAGAGGTGGGTTCAGGCCATTCCTCCACGGCCTGGATCTTGCGAGGATCAGCTCGGGTCAAGCCCTTCTCCACGATGAAGCCCAGGTAATCGACGGAGTCGGAGTGGAATCGGCACTTCTCCGCCTTGCCGAAGAGCCGATTGTGGAGGAGGCGCTCCAGCACACGGCGGACATGCTGGATGTGTTCCTCGAGGGTCTTGGAGAAGATGAGGATGTCGTCTAGGTATACTACCACAAACTCCTCCAGCATGTCACGAAGGACGTCGTTCATGAGCGCCTGGAATACCGCCGGAGCGTTGGTGAGGCCGAACGGCATCACCAGGTACTCGTAGTGGCCCCTGGGAGTCTTGAAGGCGGTCTTCCATTCATCGCCCTCACGGATACGGACTAGATGGTAGGCACTCCGGAGGTCCAGCTTGGTAAAGACGGTATCCTGGGTGAGAGGCTCGAAAGTGGAGTTCATGAGAGGTAGAGGATACTTGTTCTTAATGGTGATCTCGTTGAGCTGGCGATAGTCGATGCAGGGTCGAAGGTCCCCGTCCGTCTTCCCAACAAAGAAGAAACCGGCCGCCACAGGAGAGGAGGAAGGCCGAATGAGTCCTGCTTCCAAGGACTCAGAGATGTATTGATCCATCGCCGCCTTCTCCGGGATGGTCAGACTGTAGAGGCGGCTGCCGGGAAGGGGAGCCCCTGAGCGGAGGTCGATGGCACAGTCGTAAGGCCGGTGAGGCGGAAGGGCCTGAGCCCTGGACTTACTGAAAACCTCCATGAGGTTGTGGTACTCGGGGGGTATGGTCGAGAGGTCCGGAGGCGGCTCACCAACGGATCTCCGGGGCGGGGGACAGGACGCCGCCTGAAGACACTGGGCATGACAGGAGGAGCTCCAGCCCTTGATGGTACCGGAGGACCAGGCGATGTGGGGCTCGTGCAGCGCGAGCCAGGGCCGGCCCAGGACTACTGGGACAAGAGGGGATCTGGTGATAAGGAACTGGAGTCTCTCAACGTGGTTACCAGCAATGGTGAGCAGGACAGGGCAGGTGCGTTGAGTGATGTCAGCCAGGCGGTGTTGGTCCAATGCGAATACCTCCAATGGCCTCACTAGGTCCTCAAGTGGAATGTTGGCCCGGGTAGCAAACTCGAAGTCTAGGAAACTCTCGTCTGCCCCCAAGTCAATGAGTGCCTCCACCGTGGCCCGTTGGTCCGCCCAGGCCAGGGTGACGCTCATCAGATGGCCAGGTGGTGCACGGCTCTGGGAACGGGGTCCCGGCGAGCCTGGTCTTTTGGCCGGGTGGGGCAGTTGGCGATACGGTGTCCCTCCCGACCGCAGTAGAGGCAAAGGCCGGACCTGAACCTCGCCTCCCGTTCAGCTTGGCTCAGATGAGAACATCCCAGCTGCATGGGTTCCTCCTCGGGTACCGAATGGGAGGGAAAAAAACCACCAGTCGTGTTGGGAGCAGGGCGACCAGCAGTACCGTCACGAGTACGGGGGGTCCGGAGTACCTCTGGAGGTCCCTGTCGGGTTCTCTCACGTCTTCTCTCCTGGAGGCGTCCGTCGATGCGAATGGCGAGGCTGAACAGGTCCTCGAGGGACTCAGGTTCCTCACGGGTCGCGAGCTGGTCCCTGACTGCGTCGTTGAGCCCCCTCATGAAGGTAAGACGAAATGCTTGGTCGTTCCAACCGCTCTCCGTAGCCGCCAGTCTGAACTCCAGCACATAGTCGGTAACCCCGCCGCTGCCCTGCCGGAAGGTACCCAACCGGGCTCCAGGGTCCAGACCACGGGCTGGATGGTGGAAAACCCTGCGGAGCTCAGCCACAAAGTCTGGGTAGGAGAAACAGAAGTCTGCCTCCATTGCCCAGGAGGCAGTGACCCACTGGGCTGCCCGGCCTGAGAGCAAGTTAGTCATGTAGGCCACTTGGGCTCCCCTTGAAGTGAAACGACTGGGTTGATGACGAAAAACCAACTCACATTGCATGATGAATGTGGCACAATCCTCGAAGTTACCGTCGAACAGCCGTGGTTCGGAGAGACGGGGCTCCCGAGGTGCGGGATCGGGAGGCGCGGGGCCTGCCAGGGCTGCGGGTGATGCTCCGGCCAAGGCTCCTGAAGGAAGTGGGGTTACAAGCAAGGTGTCAACGGTTTCACTCAGCGTGTGTAAGTGGAGGAGAATACTAGACTGCTGGCTAGCCAGAGCGCCCAGGGACCCCTGAATAGGCAGGACCTGCTCTCGGAGTTCCTGTACAGCAGCCGCAGCCCTGTCTAGCTGTTGGCTGTGTTCCTTGGTCAACTCTATCTGGACTGCCAATGCTGTTCTGACTCTCTCTGTGTCGGCTGGGGTCGTCATGGTTGAATCGTAATGTTAGGGTTTGTAACCGACCCCAAGCACAACGGCACAGAGAGAGTTGTTTCAGAGTTAGCCAAAAACAAGGGCGTGTTTATTCACAGAGTCACAAGATTGAATTAGGTGGAGAACAGAACAAACGGGGAATCTGGCATGTGAAGAATGTTTGCGGCTCTGCAGATTCTCCCAGAAGGTGATGGTGAGGAATTTGCCTGTGATGTCTGAGCCGCTCTGCAGATCCCCCCAGCATACACTCCAGGTGGAAGCGGAGAGAGAGAGAGAAATCCCAGTTAGCTCAGCGCACAATAGAAACAGAGAGGTGACTGATCCAAACAATATATCCAAGTGACTTGATCTTCGGTGTGATACACACAGTTAGCAGTGTCCAGAGAAAAAACAATACGGTAATCCAACGTGTAAATCCAACAACAAAAAATAGGTGAGAACAGTATAACAAAAACGGGATCTCTTCGGTGTTTCACAAACACACAAAAACGATTGATCCAAAAAGGACTGTTTCCAAAAACTCACCAGAGCGCAACGCGTAAAGCGGGCAGATAAACGAGGCGTAGCTTCGTAAGGGGAATCAGGTTCTCCAACAGGGATACTTCACGAGAGTCCTGGGGAGCAACAGACAGGGACGGGAAAGAAAGGCAGATGCAGGGAATATTCAAAACGATCCAACATCGATATTAGGGAGATCAGGGTATATAAAGCCACGGGGCGCTTAATGACAAGCTGTGACAGCTGCGGGATGAAATTGATCATTGCTCCAGAAGCGTGTGGTGGGGAGAGCACCAATCAACACGGCATCTTACAGGAAAGAAGCGTGAGGCGGGAAATGCAATTGATTAACAAAAATACCTTAAAGGAACGGAGCGAGTGGGTGGGGAGCGGACAAAACCTCACAGGGTGGACCGTGCTTTTACTGTGGCAGCCCCAAAGCTCTGGAATGAGCTTCCTCTGCATGTTAGGCAGGCCCCCACTCTGCAGGTGTTCAAATCACGCCTCAAGATACATCTATTTGCTCTGGCTTTCGTTTTTTTTTAAACAGTTTTTGAGAGACCTGCCTTTTTATGTGACACATTGTACTGTTTTTATGTGTGCTTTTATTAAATGTTTTATGTTTTATGTTTTAACTTATGTTGTGGACTTGTACAGCACTTTGGTCAACTTTGTTGTTTTTAAATGTGCTTTATAAATAAAGTGGATTGGATTGGATGCAAATATGTGCATATTTAATGTGGGAAGTGCCTCATTTGCATATATAAACATAAAATTCAGAAAACTTGTAATATATTTTTTCTTAGTTTATATGTACTTATTACATAGCATTTTCACATTCGCCGAAATGCTTACTTGTGATTGGTCAATAGCGCGCGTCAGAGGTCAGTTATCAGACAATAATGACCGCTGTGGGACAATAATGACCGCTGTGCGCAGCTGTTCGCAATCAAGCCCACAATAATGACCGCTGTGCGCAGCTGTTCGCAATCAAGCCCACTGACATCAGTGCAAACTGCCGGCTGCCGGGGAAGCTGCTGGGGGGCGGAGCGACGAGCACTCAGCGGAGCCAGAACCAGTGTTACTGTTGCGAGTCGATGTAAAATGAATTAGGTATATTGTTAGTAAGTTAGCCATGTAATAAGCGGGATAATGTATAGCTATACTCGATCATTGTCGCAAAATAATTGACCTTCACTGACGTTTAAAACACCTCGCCGAGGCGGCTCGGTATTTTAAACTCTGTGTCGGTCAATTATTTTGCGACAATGACCTCGTAGCTATACATTATCCCTTACATAACAAACTGGGAAAGTTTCATAGTGATATCTATTCAAGTATTTTTTTCCCTAGGGGGTGCTGTCTCACCTTAAAAAAAATGTCAATCAATCAATCAATGTACTACCACTCTCAAAGAATGCTCAGCTCAGAATGTGTACTGCACCCCTCCCCCATGCACAAGCAGGTGGTTGAAAAATGTATCAATTTGAAGTTGCAGTGTGGGGGAGGGGTGCATGTGGCGTTTGTGTTCACCTCCTCTGAAATGCTGATTAATATAATTAATAATACATATATTTATCTAGAAAACAAAGCATTCATCAAGATTTGATATTTTACGTAGCTAATTCAAAATACCTGTACTGTTTGTTTGTTTGTTTGTTTGTTTATTAACACAGTTAAACAGAAGTAAAAACAATACATAATAAGTTATAACGATTGTGAAGGAGAAGTTAGAAGCCTAGAGGCTTATCAAGAACGTCCCCTGTTTTATAAAATCAAACATACAAAAATACAAAAATATGCATATTATAAAATACCAGAATACATTAAAAGATTTGTGTTAATACAAACATACATACACACAGTACATACATGCATATACTGTGTACATAATAATATATAACAACCCACCCACCTGCCTACAAACCTACCCACCCACATAACCAAATGCATACCTACATGTATGACCTGTTATCTATCTACTACTTTTGATGCACAGGGCCTCGCATTTCTCCCATACGGCACTGGCCGTGGACACAATCTCCATATTGTTCCTCCCTGCTTCTCTCCTCCACTGTTAACCAAACAACCTGGCTTGACTAGGGTGTAAAAAGAGAGATTTATAAATGATTGAGTCCCATGTGATCACATCATTTTAAATCTGAGACAAGAACAGAGAATGATTGTAAACAAAAAAAAAGGCTCAAGAGGTATGGTGGATGAGGCACAATGAGTCCACGGCCAGATTCTGATCACACAGTCCAAGGCCATAAGAATGTCTATCTCAGTGGCCATCAACATGAAAGCCTCCAGCTTATCAGTTGTGAGGCTGCTCCTGAGTCTGCGTTCGTGTTTAAATCTGCTGTAAACTTTAAGCAAGCACTTGCTGAGATCTTGGAGGGAAGGTTCCAGGGGTCAAGACATGCCAATTGTGCATTGGGTGAAAATGTGTCTATGGATGGCCTCAGTAGCTGTGTCCAGGATTTGATTGTGCACGTTCACCTCAGAGGCTCTCTCTGCGTCGTCCAGGGTCTCAACCTCAATACTTGTTTTTTCTTTCTCCTCCTTTTCTGCGGCAGTGCAGCCTCCACTTTGATCTCCTGTTCCTGGTCTTGGTTTTTTTTATTTGTCCACTTGACCAATTGATCTGCTGCCTACTTGACTGTATGAAAATCTCTTCCCAAGCTTTTGAGGTTTCTCAACCATTCTATGGGCCATTGAGCAGACAGTATTTTCAGGTATTTATACAATATAAGTGCACTCAAATATCAGGAGGAATGTTTGAGCTGTCAGGATAATCTGGTACCTGAGCAAGGCCTCTGCGTATCCCCTGGCTTTGACGCGTCTCTACTTTCCGTAGCTGCATTTCTGCAGACCCCTCTCTGATTGGTTGAGCCCATTCCTGCAGACCCCTCTCTGATTGGTTGAGCAAAAGGCGGACGTAATGTTATCATATCAAGAAGATAAAAAGAAATGTACTACCAGATTCGTGTATAACGTTATTTCGCGTGACTTCGCGGTTTATTCATACGTTATGCACATTTCACAACACAGCCAGCTGTCAGAAACTGTATATTGTAACGTTATATAACATAACGCTATGTTATTTCGCGGTTTATTCATAACGTTATGCACATTTCGCGTGACAACACATAACGTTATTTCACGTGACAAGTTCAACACAGCCCAGCTGTCAGAAACTGTACATTGAGGGGGTTTGAATCACTGTTTAGTGTTTACACTCCCCACTTACTGTAACTGTACCATGACGCACTCCCCACTTACTGTAACTGTACCATGTTCTACATATAACCTCATCTCATGCACCTTGTTGTGTATCCTGTTTCTTTTTCCTCATTATTATATTCAGAGTTCATTATATTGTTTACACTGTCTTTCTTCTATTATAACCCTGCCCATTTGATGTTCCCAAATCATATTCAGAAAGTATCACAGAGACTTCTATTGACCAAGGAATTAGTTATTATTAGTAAGACACAACATTTCAATCAAACATATATTCATCATACCAACTGATCCTGGTGTGACAATACCTAACATTTATATTAACCCAGTTAATGCCTTAACTAGACAGTTACAATGTAACATTTAGATTAACACAGTTAATGCCTAACTAGACAGTTAGAAGAAAGCAGGAAGCCGGTCCAGCACTCTCAGATTCAAAGTTTTAATTGCAGCCTGGAACATACATGTTTCGGAACCAATGTGTAACTAGACGGTTACAATATAACATTTATATTAATTAACCCAGTTAATGCCTTAAGAGAAAGAGTCTGGTGGTCAATGTCACTTGGGATTGCTACGACACATCTCTACTGCTTGTGACAGGCTGTGGTGCGTTCCAGACTTTACTCCTGTTGGGAAACTATAGCGATCAGAGAGGGGCTTCGCTCAACCAATCAGAGAGGGGTCTGCAGAAATGGGCTCAACCAATCAGAGAGGGGTCTGCAGAAATGCAGCTACGGAAAGTAGAGACGCGGCTTTGATATGGCTGACAGAGTGAACAGCACATCAATACACAAAAATGTTCTACATGCTTGGCCCACCAGCGTGTCTCACCGATTGAAGTAAGGAGCCTGTGAGCCTGACTTCTCCCACACATTAATTTGTTGGTATGACTCCTTGATGAACACCACAATATCATTAAGGAGAGCAAACATTGAGGAGTTTGCCCTCCTACCCTCTGGGAGGCACTATAGAAATCAGAAAGTTCCGGGAACTGTCATCTCGCTGAACTCTGCACCACAGTAAATGGTAGATGGCTGCATTAATATAGCGCTTTTATCCGAAGCGCTTTACAGTTCCTCACATTTTACTCATTCACTCACACATTCACACACCGACATTCACAATCATGCAAGGTGCCAACCTGCTCACCAGGAGCAGTTAGGGGGGTCTTGCTCAAGGATACTTTGACACGCTGCCCGGGAGGGGTGGGAATCGAACACGGGAACCTCCGGATTACCAGACGACTGCTCTACCTCCCGAGCCACATGGTGACAGCCTCCCACACCCCAGACTCACTTTCTTTCTCTCCCTCTCTCTCTCTCTCTCTCTCTCTCTCTCTCTCTCTCTCTCTCGCTCTCTCGCTCTCTCGCTCTCTCTCTCTCTCTCTCACACAAACACACACACACACACACACACACACACACACACTCACACACACACACACACACACACACACAATTTCCATACCATATAAACTCTGAACTATCCACTGCCTAAACTATACTTACAACTGTAAGTATAGCATTTGTATATATATATATATTGTGAAAAGCCTGGTGGTGTTCAGACTCGTCACGATATTTATTGAATCAAGAAAATACAGTCCAATGGGCAATTAGAGTAGTCGTAATACAGTCCAAGGTCAAAAACACAAAAACAGGTTCTTGTACAAAAAAGGGATTGTTCAATACTCAGAGTTTGTCTTCTGGTCCAGGGTCA
The DNA here is from genome assembly GCF_963971535.1 of Notolepis coatsorum. NCBI lineage: Eukaryota > Metazoa > Chordata > Actinopteri > Aulopiformes > Paralepididae > Notolepis > Notolepis coatsorum. Next base: position 3,695,126 of record NC_140173.1, on the reverse strand, counting down.
GTACCCATGGGGGTTTCTCAGCCAGTCTAGGGTCCAGTACACAATGAACACCTTATCGCCTTCACCTCTCCTCTCAACAACCTCTCACCTTACAAAACTCTGTATCTCAATCGCTCTGTACTCCGCTCCTACCTCACCTCCACTCAACCAACATCTATCCTAGTGTTTTATGTTATGTGTGTCTGGTGCGGTGTGTGTGTGTGGGATGTGGGTGATCTTGTGGTGTACAGGTGTGTTATATCAGTCCTAATCAGATGCCTAATTGCTTCTCCTCTCCTCGTGGCAGTAGTATCTCCCATCCTTCACGTAACCATGGGTGTATATATATATATACAGCTGCAGCTTGATAAATTAGAATATCGTGGAAAAGGTATTTTATTTCAGTAATTAAATTCAAAAAGCGAAACTCTTGTAGATTATAGATTCATTACACACAAAGTGAAATATTTCAAGCCTTTATTTGTTTTAATTTTGATGATTATGTCTTACAGCTCATGAAAGCCCAAACTTCTGTATCACCAATAAAACATTTAAAATAGATGTATTTTTCTTTTTTATATAGAAATGTCGGCCTTCTGAAAAGTATGTTCATGTATGTTCACTTGGTTGGGACTCCTTTTGCACAAATTACTGCATCAATACAGCTAAATATATAGTTTTTTCCACAATATTCTAATTTATTGAGCTGCACCTGTATATATATATACACCCACACTGTATACACGTATATCTATATCTGTATATTCCATACCTACTCTTATTAGCTATAATAATAATAAACTTTATTTGTATAGCACTTTTCATACAGAAGTTGCAGTTCAAAGTGCTTCACAACAGTAAAAAATAGAGGCATAAACGAGCATAAAAAAGATAGAGAGGTAGCAAGGTAAGGTAAATCACAGTGTTTCACATTAGGATCTAGCATCCCAATAGGCCTTTTTGTTTACAGTTTCATTCCGTAATACAAATAATAAAAATAGAATAGACAGAGTAAAAACAAAGTGCGGTTGGATTCAGTTTAAAAATAGGCAAAGAATTATAAAATAGAACGGACATACAACAGGGTATTTAACATACAACAGAGCAGTGCATCAGTAAGAAGTAAAAAGTGTGATAAAATAGTTACATTTTGAATTACAACAGAGCAGTGCTCTTAAAATTACAGTGCACAGAACCGACACATGAATTTGATAGGAAGTGTAGGTAGGTTAAGAATAGTGCAGGTAAAGTACAATTTGTGTCAGGATATCCCTGATGTTTCATTTAAATGCCTGAGCAAAGAGATCAAAAGTATTTTGAAGATGTCTAGCGAGTTGGCTTCCCTGATGTTTTGGGGTCGTTTGTTCCATAGTTTTGGGGCATAGTTGATAAAGGCTGCATTACCAATCCTCTTTTGACTGTTTCTGGGAGCCTCTAGTAGTCCAGCAGCTGATGATCGCAATCAGCTATACCACTGGATAGGATGGTTTACTACCATAGTGTATTCATACCTGTACCACTGTATATAATAATACTGTACATACATTAGCTTAGCATATTTACTCCATAGCTTCGTCATATAATACTCCACACATTCACATATTACACTGTATATTGCTATACCCTTTACTGTTACTTTGCACTTAATTTCATCGTACTGTACTTGTGCTGTACAATGACAATAACATTTAATCTAATCTAATCTAAACAGTGACCCACTGTCAGTGATAGAGTTGTGTCTGCCAGCACCAGATATGTGTGCATAGCACCGTACGTGCACTTGGTTGGGGGACTGCAGTCACTGCACAGACCCTGTTGCATTTACAATGCACATTGGTTCGTGAAGTTTCTGACAGTAAATTGACAAGGACTGTCCAGTGGATGCAATACACTTGACCACAGCGACAAGCCTCTCATTAATAACATCAGTGACATACCTCAGAATTATTGACCACAGCGGCTAGGTGGTGCAGTGGGCAAGGCGCTCACCACCAATGCAGGAGACGCTGAGTTCGAGCCCAGCTCTCCGCATTGCTATAAGCTTGGCTGGTCGTTCATACTAATACAATTGGCAGTATTAGGGGGTGGGAAGCTGATGGGTGGGGATCGGACGTTGTGGACAGCGACTCCTACAGGTTGGTTGGTGCGCCTGCGCAGCAGAATCAGGAAGCGACGGGGGCGACGTGCCCTCCAAACGTAGACCCCCGACGCTGAGAGATCGCGCTGTGCAGGTGAAAAGATGCGACTGCTGCTTCCTCGAGTACCGGAGGGGACACGTGATGTAAGGCTTAGTCCACATTGCAGCCGGCTTGTGGGAGGCATGGCCTAACAACGTTCGAGACAGGGGAGGGTAGAATTGGACGATACGAAATTGGGATGGGAGAAAAATAGAAAATGGGAGAAAAAGTAGATACACATTTTTGTATTATTGACCACTGGTCCTGCGTTGTGTCCAGCTGAACCGAGAACATTCCAGCTTTCTGGATATCAGTGGACATGCTTTCTTCAATTAGATGTCGAATTATATCTATTACTGAGTTTGCTGTAGTTTTTGAGAGTATGGGTGACGAAGGAACCTCTTTTCCCACCAGACTGATTTTTTTTTGCTCATCTCAATGCAACTACTAAGATGCCCTTTCAAGCAGAGAGCATACTTTCACAGTAAAAGTATGAGCTCTAAAAAAAGAAATTGCCATAGGCTATGATGTTGTCTTCAAAGCCTCATACCTCTTCTTCTGACCTGCTCTCTGTGAGCCGGCATCTGACTGCCACTCAGCACCGTCTTAGCAGGCTCAGGGAGAGGAAAGTAAGATAGCCTACTTGGATTTAGGCTGCAACTCTCCTGACTCTCCCTGACTCTCTCCTCGGCTGGTGATGCTGTATTTGGGCTGAATCTCTTCTGGCTCTGTCTGATTCCCTGAGTTGTCCAGTGGACTTAACCTGAACTTGGCTGGGCTGGACATGAACAGAAACATTCTTACTATTGGTTGAGGGATTCATCTGATACATGTAATTATCTTTTTATTACAGTACATTAATAGTGCAAGGAATATTCACAAAAAAAGTTAAAGACTGCACATGCAGTCTTTCGTTTTGCCTCAATTACATTCAGGGACGTGCACAGGACGTTAGAGGGGCAGGTGCTCAAAGGCTGAAAAGGGCACTACACTTGTGTGTATATATTAACCGAGCGCGCAAAAGGGCCCTTTTCGGGCGGGGGGCCCCCTTTTTATGTTTTTTGGGGGGTTTTGGTGATCAAATATTGAATATTGAACTATAATAATCAGTGCAGGAGCTCACTTATCCTTGAAAGACACTTTTATCACTGACTTAAAAGGCCTATATATCTCCATAAATGTTCAGGGGGGAGGGAATAAGTGCTTACCCTACAGACCCCAAGAAGTGCTGTATATTCTGTATTGTTTAATATAAATTAATTTTTTATTCCAATCCCGATTTGTATTTGAGATTCCCAAATCCCATCGGACTTGACTTCTTTGTGTCCCTCAATGAGTGTAATACCAGCATTCAACTGTATGCGCCACAGCGGTTTATATCATCATCATCACCACCCACGCTATGCATAAAATATATAGGTCCGCGGAGAGGCACGGTGAGGAGGCCGTGCAAACTGCAATGGAATATGGGGCATCTCTCTCTCTTTACCTAATATTTTGATTCTATCCTGACATTTTTCAGTTGGAAGGGCAGTCTATATGCGTAACGGTAAAAAAAAATATATATATATATTTTTTTTTGGTGACTATTAGAAGAGGACAAAACTATCACACTTTTCAAGATTCAAGAGACCACACTTATGGTTGATAACGTCCGTTTTCACCAGACTACATTGGACTTAGCACTTATGGTAAATCATAGAAATACTATAGTCGGTAACCTATTCTGTTCTGTGTTATAGTAGGCGCCGGGCTCGAGCACTCCACCGGTAATGACGACCGCTATTGGAACTATTGGAGAACTATGAAGAAGACAAAATTATTGCACTTATGTATGATAAGGTGCGTTTTCACCAGACTATGTTGGATTCTAGTATTTTCAGACGGGCTGTTTGGATGTAACGATACCTGGCTGTTATCTGGATCGTTACCCTGGCGCTGCTGGCAGGCCATCTAACGTTATATTTATTGATCCTGTTCTGATCCAAGACACTTGGAGCAAGAGTGGAGTACTTGCTGACAAAGGTAGCGTCTATTTTACGTCTATTTGACCGAACCCCATCATAAAACATGCTTTTGTAACGATCCCAGCAGAAAACAACCCTCCCACCCCCCATGATGGCTTTCCGAATAGAAACATCTATATCAGGGGTCTCAAACTCAATTTACCTGGGGGCCGCTGGACGTAGAGTCTGGGTGAGGCTGGGCTGCATCAAATATTCCACAAAAAAAGGGTTTCAAGTATTCAAAGAGAAGTACAACTGATCCAATCTTCTCAATCTTTAGCAATAACATTTCAGAACATGAACAGTTCTTCAGAACATGAACGGTTCTTCAGGCTACTCAGTGGTGTCAGTGGACTCATCCACAGCTATGGAAATGCACTGTGTATTTTTTTTATTCTATCACAAAGCTGTTTAATCAAATCACCAGCCAGTATTTCAGTTATTCTGGTTGATGTGCGATCTGAGGGGGATTTGCTTTTGTTTGCCTTCAAACATGGTCTCCATCACTTCAGTCATACATTATTTTCAAATAGCTACAGTTTCTTGGCATATAGTCACATAATTGGTTTGGTGCTGGGACCAGGGGAGTAGCTGGGGGGGGGGGGATTAGGATGATTCCAAGGGCCCAGCACTGGGGGGGGGGGGGCAGAAAATACTATTATTATCTTTTTATTAATATGGTTTTATTATTATCCTAAAGTAAGTTAATGTAGATGATTCAAAAGTATAATTGCCTGTATTATAAAAAAAAATAGGTAAAAACCATATTATGCGTTTTCATAAATAAATAAATGCCCCAAATCTTTTTATAGATTGGGGCCCCCACATTTTTTTATAGATTGGGGGCCCACAAATTGATTATTTCATGGGGCCCTGAATCTCCAGCTACGCCCCTGGCTGGGACTCAGGATGAATGCATATTTTTCCGTCCATTCACCTTTGAATTGCAGTCGACTTTTCTTTTACTGACCATCTTTGAAAAAGCCATATTTTTCTGCTGGCTGCCTGCTGGCGAAAATAGGCTAATAGCTACATTTATCTCACAGAGATAAAACTGGGAGCGAGTTTACTGTAGATGCGCTTTCAACTCTGCTCCGACTTGAACTGAAAGAGAGAGACGACAATTTTGCAGTCCGTGAAGACCCGCCCTACTCCCCTACTCTGCCTCTGATTCGCAGACTGTGGGTGAGGGGGAAAACGCTGACGGGACGCGTATGTGATTGGACCAGACCCGTACACACAGACAGACAGTGGCAGTGCTGCCGGACATGCAGAGCACTGCTCGCAGAGGAAAGAGATAGCGAGGATGCATTTGCTTCCACTTTACTTGATATCACTCCGGAATCACGTTTCAACCAAGTCACTAACATAACGTTGCTGTCATGAGCCTGCGCTATGGTAGCCTACAAGTGATAATATAAATAAAACATCCAACTCTCGCGCAACGACTCGGCAAACGGTTGCGCGCGGGCCGCCTTAACACTAAACGTTGATGTCCAGTAGGGGGCCGCAAAATATCATCCGCGAGTTTGAGACCCCCGATCTATATGGTCGTGTTTACCTTTGACCTGGAAATAATATAGGTTTCAGGCGAGCAACCCGCACGAATTGTGCGCATGCTGCACAAAACACGTCATATCTCCCTTTCCAGGAAGCAAGACTGGATTATTTTGAAACGGGACGATTTTTTGCATGGGATAGAGCACGAACGAAGGCATGTAGAATAAAAGTTTTTTCCCCCATGTTGGAGTATAAATAGTGCCTGTCAAATGCACCATACTATTGTCTCCATAGCTATAATATACTGAAGATTGAATATACGATGGGTCTGCAAACATCTTGAAAATGGTCAAAAAAGCTGGCTCCAAGGAGTAAAGATGGAAAAACAGCGTGGCAGTCAAAGAGTTAAGATATAGGATATATGTTAGGGTTAAGGTTAAACGGATATGGATCATTTAAGGGATAGGGTTATTGGAAAAGTGTGTCTCGGTAGTGTTGACAACTTTGCATATGTAATATGTACTTATTTGTGAAACAAACACAATACGTTAATATATTACTTATGGCTATAACATACATTATGTACCTTTTTCCTGTGGTCGATTAGTACTTTATTTACATATGTGAGATCAGCTGCTCTCGCTCTCCCATGGCCCACACCCACCATACCTTGTTGCACTGGAACTGCTGTCATAATCATGGCGAGAGCCTTCTTCACTCATCCTCCCCCACATTCACGACGGAAGTCTCACTCACCCCTTATCCTCTCACACCCATATATGGGCAGCATCCGTTCCCCGGATTCACACGCTGCCAAGCTCATCAATCAACGCGGCTGTGACTCATCCCCTGATCAACGAGATGGTACTTCAGTCTGCAGATCCTGTCCTGACCTCGTCGGAGTGTTAAACTAGCTTCCTATAGGACCTCCGCTCCAGTGCTCCTGCTCTCGCCCATGACACAGTCCTGTGTGTACTGCCCCGTGCTGCACAAGGAGTGCACCTGTCCTAACCCCAAGAACATTCTTGTACCTGTCTGTCGCCCTGTGCTGCACAAGGAGTGCACCTGTCCTAACCCCAAGAACATTCTTGTTCCTGTCTGTCGCACATTCCATTTGTTAAACTGTCTGCTTGGGGAAACAACATTAAAACACCCTAAAACGCTCCATTCTCTCTCCTCCTGTGTTCTGCTATTGGGCTCCGCCAAACCCCATCCTCACAGAACACTCCGACCACGATGACGACTCCAGCACCACAGGAGACCGGAGAATGGGGCAACAACATTCAGGACGCCATCAATGGACACACCGTTCTGGTAAACCAACACTCACAATTACTAGACGAAACCATTGCCCAACTCGGCGCTCTCTCGCTCCGCTCCGTGGAACGATACAGACAATGTGAGCGTTTTCACTGCCCAGCTAGACGCCCCACCTGTTGTTTCCCTGCACAGGGAGCCCCATGTCCTCGCACCAGAACATTATGCCGGACACGTCTCTAAGTGTCAAGCCTTTATTTTCCAATGTTCATTAGTATTCGGGCAACAGCCACAGACCTTCCGAAGTGATAAATCTAAAGTCTCCTACCTGTCAGGTCTGCTCACGGGTCCCGCGCTAGAATGGGCAACCGCCCTCCACTTCAGTCGTTCCCCCCTCTGCGATTTGTACTCTGCATATATCGGCGACATGCGAAAGGTCTTCGACCATCCTCCTGGGGGCTCGGAGAGTACTGCCGGCTTGTTCACAATCCACCAAGGTAATCGCAGCATGAGCGAATATGCAATTGAATTCCGTATCCTAGCAGCAGGTTCCAAGTGGAATGACACGCCATTACGAGGGGCTTTTCGCCAAGGCCTCAGCGACGTCCTAAAGGATGAATTGGGGTCAAAGGAGAAGCCGTCTTCCATTGACGAGCTAATTAATTTAGCCATAGAACTGGAGACGCGTCTTCGCGAGCGCCGTCGTGAAAAGGCTATTGCTGCTCGTTCTCCATTGCCCAGCTCATCTCGCTCTCCTCCCTCGGGCGCGCCGTCCGCGCCGAAAACAGCCCCTCTGAGCCTATGGAGCTTGACCGCTCTCGCCTCCCTCTCAGCGAACGCTGTCACAGACTCAAGACGGGGGCATGTTTGTACTCCGGTCAACTCGGCCACTCCATCACTTCATGCTCGATTCGCCCAAACGACGGGGCTCGACAGTGACGCTGGGCATATGTACAAGCCTTAATTATGCTCCCAGCTCTGGTCTAAATATGCAATTCAGTGCCACGCTTTGTCACAATGGTCAATCGCTCCCTCTGTCCTCGCTGGTCGATTCAGGCACAGACGAAAATCTCATTGACGCTGGGGTAGTGTCCCGCTTCCGCATTGCCACTGACGCCTTGCCAATTCCCTGCGATGCTCACGGTCTAAACGGGAGGTTGCTCTCGCGAATAACCCGCCACACCAAGCTTCTCCACCTCCAACTCTCAGGGAATCATAACGAAGATATCCGTTTCCACGTCACTAATTCCCCCCATAATCCCATTGTTCTTGGCATGCCTTGGCTAAAGCTACACAACCCGGTAATAAACTGGCCAACAGGCTCAGTCATGAGCTGGAGTGCTCACTGCCACGCCTCTTGTCTACAGTCAGCTCGGCCACCACTGGAGGTCGCTGGTTCTCCCGTACCCAACGAACCTATTGACCTTTCAGCTGTTCCTCCAATTTATCATGATTTAGAGGCTGTTTTTAATAAACAACAGGCTCTCTCCTTGCCACCTCATCGCCAGTACGACTGTGCTATTGATCTGCTCCCGGGAGCCCCACTCCCCGCTAGTCGCCTGTTTAACCTCTCACGCCCGGAGAAGGAGTCCATGGAGAAATACGTCCACGAGTCCCTGGCCTCAGGCATTATTACCCCCTCCTCCTCTCCTGTCGGCGCGGGTTTATTTTTCGTTTCCAAGGAGGATGGCTCCCTTCGCCCCTGTATTGACTACCAGGGTCTCAACAACATCACGATCAAGAACAAGTACCCCCTGCCATTGATTAACTCTGCTTTTGAACCCTTGCAAGGTGCCACCATTTTCACGAAGCTGGACCTCAGGAATGCCTATCACCTTGTCCGTGTCCGGGAGGGGGATGAATGGAAGACGGCCTTTAAGTCCCTGCTCGGTCACTTCGAGTACAAGGTAATGCCCGTTGGCTTGACCAACGCCCCTGCTGTCTTTCAGGCCCTAGTCAATGACGTTCTCCGTGATGTCCTTAACCGCTCTGTTTTTGTTTATTTGGATGACATTCTGATTTTTTCCCGCTCTATGGAGGAGCACGACCAGCATGTCCGCCGGGTCCTCCAACGCCTACTGGAGAACAAGTTGTTCGTCAAGGCGGAGAAGTGTGAGTTCCACATCTCCTCCATCGGGTTCCTCTGCTACATAATAGAGAGCGGCCAGATCCGGGCGGACCCCGAGAAGATCAAGGCAGTGTCCGACTGGCCCCGGCCCACCAACGTCAAGCAGCTCCAACGCTTCCTGGGGTTTGCTAACTTCTACCGGCATTTCATCAGCGACTACAGCCGGGCCGCTGCACCCCTTACCCAACTCACTTCGCCCTCCATCTGGTCTGATAAAGTGGACTCCGCCTTCGCCTGACCCCAGCAGAGGTCAACTACGATATTGGAAACCTGGAGCTCCTGGCAGTCAAGCTGGCTCTGGAGGAATGGAGGCACTGGCTGGAGGGATCAGAGATCCCCTTCCTGGTCTGGACGGACCATAAGAACGTTGCCTATGTCCAGACGGCCAAGCGCCTGAACTTCCCACCGACCACCCGCCAGGCTCCTCCGTCCGCTCCCTGTTCCCGGTCGGCCCTGGTCACACGTCGCCCTGGACTTCATCACCGGTCTGCCCCCTTCACACGGTAACACAGTCATTCTCACCATTGTTTACCGTTTTTCGAAGGCTGTGCACTTTGTTGCTCTTCCCAAACTCCCCTCTGCTTCAAAGACTGCGGACCTGATGGTGCTCCACGTCCTCCGCCTCCACGGGATCCCGGTGGACATCGTCTCCGACAGGAGCCCTCAAATCATCTCCCAAGTCTGGAAGGCCTTCTGCCGGGCCCTGGGGGCCACGGTCAGTCTCTCCTCCGGACTCCAGCTTCCCTCCGTCATGCGCATTCACCCCTCGTTTCATGTTTCCCAGCTGAAGCCGGTGGTCTCCAGCCCCCTGTCTCCCCCAGCTCCGGAGCCTCCCCCTCCGCTGGTCATCGACGACCACCCGGCCTACGTCGTCCGGCAGCTGCTGGACGTGTGTCGCCGCGGCTGCGGCTTCCAATACCTGGTCGATTGGGAGGGCTACGGATGAGCGCAGCTGGATCTCCCGCGGGATGGTTCTGGACCCTGACCTCATCCGGGACTTCCATCGGGCCAACCCTGACAAACCTGGAGGGCCTCCAGGAGGCGCCCGTAGAGGGGGGGGGGGTCCTGTCATAATCACGGCGAGAGCCTTCTTCACTCCTCCTCATCCTCCCCCACATTCACAACGGAAGTCTCACTCACCCCTTATCCTCCCACACCCATATATGGGCAGCATCCGTTCCCCGGATTCAAACCCCATCCTCACAACTGCTGCCTCCGCCTCAAGAGATCCAAACTTTATCTGAAGTTCTCTGCGCCAGTATTTTTTTTATTCGTTTTTTTAGGGATGTTGGATATTTTTTACCGATACGATATACCAATATTGTCCAACTCTTAATCCGATATCAACCGATACCGATATATGCAGGGTCCCCCCCCCCCCCCCCCCCCAAAACTGAATAATTTACATATCTCTTAACACAACATTATGCATACTTTTGACAATAAATAAAATCTGAATTTGTTCTTACTTGCCTGGGTAAATAAATGTAAAAAGAAAATAATAATAATAATAATAATAATAATAATAATAATAATAATAATAATAATAATAATAATAATAATAATAATAATAATAATAATAATAATAATAATAATAATAATAATAATAATAATAATAATAATAATAATAATAATAATAATAATAATAATAATAATAATAATAATAATAATAATAATAATAATAATAATAATAATAATAATTTAAACCGATACCGATCATTTCCGATATCACATTTGAATGCCAATATTGGCTGATAATATCGGACATCCCTAGTTTTTTTGCTTCTCTGTCTTTTTTACCTGGCTGGCTTCTCCTCTCTGACTTTTATGCAGGGTGCCCGCCTTGTTCTGCCACTCAACTCTATACCAGGCCAAGTATATAACACTGTTCCCGGTGTGCCTAGATGGCCTGTCCACCTCTGTGTGTACTCCAGCCACGGAGCCATGCTTTCCAGAGAGTAGGCTCATAAAATCAATGACTACAGGAAATGTAAGTTATACCTGTCATAGCTTACAAGCGTTTCCTCTTCCAGCAAATGGTACTCAGCCTGTTATTAAAATGCTGCTCTTCTTCCGTGCTCCATTCATTTCCTCATTGAGCTGCAAGAGAGAGAGGGGCAAGGCACTTGGGAATGTGCTTAAACGTCACATCCTTTGGAGTTCCTGGCAACACAGCACAAAGTCCTTAGAGATATAGAAATCAGTCCACAGGCTGTTATAGGCAACCCAGGAAGTCAGGGAATGTCTCATTCTATAAGTCACGTTACAATCCGTTCACACATTGGCAATATAAAGTGATTAACATGTAAATTGCTTGACATAGCGCCTTTAACATTGAAGTGAGCAAGCATCCGTACCTCACATTACATCAAACTTGAGCAATACAGCAGCAAAGTGAATAAGGCGAATGGCCAATAGCGAATTTTTTAAATACTTAACCTACGTACCAACATAATACTGTTCGACAGCACAATATTAATGTAATTATGTATTGTGCTGAACATTGGCAGACTGGCTGCAGGTGGCGGAGGATTGAGTAGGACACAGCGACTCAATGAGATCTGCTGATAGCCGGTGGAAATAATATGTGAAAAATACAGTCAGAAAATAAGTATTGCTTTAACGTTTGTACTTGAATGATTCAAGATTCAATATAATAATAATAATGTGTTTTGTTTCATGCTGCTGGTGCCACAGTGCCGGGCTTCTTTAACTCCCGTTGTTGATGTCATATTTTCTAAAAACCTGCCCTGCATTGGCAGGTGTTGCTGCCTGGAATAGACTTCCAGTCCTGGGAAGCATTTGATAGAAACAGGCCTTGGGCCATCTTCTCCTCATTAGATTGTGTAGTCCCGATGGATCTCCTGGAAGGGCCCAGTCTCCTTGACTAAGTGGACTCGCTAAGAACGTTCCGGTATTTGTGTCGGGGGAGGGACATCTGTCTCTCCGGTAATGCATCACCGTAGCCTCCCGCCGTCATTTGTCATTCTCTACCTTTTCATTGTCTGCTGAACATAATGAATCACATTGGTTGGTTGACTCGATTAGTACAAGGTCAACATTATAACATTACCAGACATTAGATTAAATGTATATTGAGAGGTTTGCCAACTAGTTTTGACAGTGACCCCCATAATATACATTGAAGGAGTTGGAGAATTTTTTATTCTTTAAGGGGATGGATAATAATAATAATAATAATAATAATAATAATAATAATAATAATAATAATAATAATAATAATAATAATAATAATAATAATAATAATAATAATAATAATAATAATAATAATAATAATAATAATAATAATAATAATAATAATAATAATAATAATAATAATAATAATAATAATAATAATAATAATAATAATAATAATAATGGCAGCTCGTTAGTGCTTTTCAAAACAACAAGCCAATACTATTAGTTATTTTATTGGATTATGATTTTTTACTTCAGGGTTAGGAGAGCCTGGTACACTGCTATGTGTATGACTGATCCCTCTAACCAACCAAGCAACCAACCAGCTGCCCTCGAGAAACAACTGTGTTCGATTTGATGACCTGGAAATACTGTAGTTTGCCCCCCATGCTAATTGGTGGGGAAAAAGGCTAAGCGCCGCCGCCTTGGCACTTCCCTGATGGACGTGCTGGATCACAATGCACGTATCCTCCTGTCCTCCCAAGCAGACTGATAAGCAGCAGAAATGTCAGGGCGTCTGAGGGGACGGAGGTCGGTGGAAGGCATGGTCATGCAGATCTGACGCGGAATCACTGGGGAAATGTCAGGCCTATAGCAGCGGCCGCTCATGTCACTGTACTATATCCCCCCTGCTGCAGCAGCTGTGAGCAAAGGATTCACTGAGCAAAGCCTCTGCTGTTTGATTTGATACCGTACCATTAGCCACTGGCACTTTTAGACGGCAGGCCTTTTTATTTCTTCGAAAGAAAATTATGCATTGCTCGCTGTCATTCATTTTGGCATCGGTTTCAATTGAGGCTAGAGGCTGTAGGGGCTAGTTTCTATTGTAGTAGCCTTTCCTTACTAACACATTAATTTATAAAATGCATCATGTGCCATGCATCAATCATCAGATAAAAATAACAGACAACTAAAATACTACCACCACCACCAACACCACCACCACCAACAACAACAACAACAACAACAACAACAACAACAACAACAACAACAACAACAACAACAACAGCAACAACAACAACAACAACAACATGGTAGGCCTACACAGAACATATAATAAAGTGCTCAATATAATAAAGTGCAACATCCACACACAAATGTTCTGTTTATTGTTTAGATCCATACTAGCTCCTACACATGGCAGCAGCTGCTCTCCCTGAGGTGTTCACAGCATAAAAAAGAAACAATGTATACAAACATGTATATCAAACAGATATGATTTGATCCTCTCCTGGATCAAATCATATCTCTCTGACAGGCACCAATTCATCTACACCAACAACTCCCAGGGTTCAGTACTGGGTCCCCCACTGTTTATCTCTGCTACTCGCATGCTCACCTCCACCCGCCGCTCCGACCACATAACCCCCATCCTCCACTCGCTCCCCATCATGTACAGGATTCAGTTCGAAATTCTACTCATCACCTTCAAAGCCCTCAACAACCTGGCCCCCTCCTACCTCTCTGACCTCCTTCTCCACCACACGCCTACCCGCTGCCTCAGGTCCGCAGATGCTAACCTCCTCCAACCCATCAGAACTAAGTTCAGGACCTGGGGCAACAGGGCCTTCGCTGCACCCACCCTCTGGAATGCCCTTCGCAACCATATTCGTCATGCAGACACTCTCATCATTTAAAAAAGCCCTCAAAACCCACCTTTTTACCCTTGCTTTCAACCCATGAACTCCTTCCTCTCTCACCATTTTATACATATATTTTTTCTCTGCTAAAATTGTATTCTATTGTATTTAGTGCTGTCAGGCGATAAAAAAATCGTATCTAATTAATTACAGTATTTGTAATTAATTAATCGCATTTTAATCGCATAACCATTTTATGCCTGATATTCTATAATCATATTTCAAATTGCATGTGTCCGGATGGCATAATTCAGTACTGTATCTACAACACCTTCTGTTTAATCATCTTCCATCTATTAATTTGCTTAGATTTTTCCGGTCTGGTCAATTTGAGCATGGTGTTATTCACAGTCAAAGATAAAACATTCTTTATTGATATTCTCATTTGGTTTATTACAATTTACTCAAGCCTAGTAACACACACAGTATTTCTGACACTGGGAATACATTCCCTGAGATCCATAGATGTCCCTAGAATCAGATACCAAGAACATGCAAATAAATCTGATGTATTATTATTATTATTATTATTATTATTATTATTATTATTATTATTATTATTATTATTATTATTATTATTATTATTATTATTATTATTATTATTATTATTATTATTATTATTATTATTATTATTATTATTATTATTATTATTATTATTATTATTATTATTATTATTATTATTATTATTATTATTATTATTATTATTATTATTATTATTATTATTATTATTATTATTATTATTATTATTATTATTATTATATATTGTGACAGAATCTGGGGTGTTATGAGCTGTCACCAGATTGGATTTAACAAAATACACACGGCACAAAGTAGAAGCAAGTCAGTTGTAATGCTGTTTAGGGGAAAAGGAGGGGTTAGTGTGATCGTCAGCCAGTCTGTAATTCCAGAGCGTCTTGGTCCACATAGCGGGGTTCGGTACACAGAAAACGGTTCTCATATGGGCGGGGGATGATCCGGGAGAAAATACTTCATACAAGCAGGGGTCGGTACACATGCAGGTTCTCATACGATCAGGGGTTATAGCACACAGCAGGGTCCTCCTTCCAAAAGTAGATAAACACAGCATGGGGTCACACAGACAACAATCTTCCTCCTCTTCTTTTCTTCTCTCTTACTCACTTCCTCTTTTGTTCCGTACAGGTTTCGCCTCAGCTACTCCAATGATTCTGTCACTCTGTCTCCATTTTCTGTCGCTTGATTGTGTGGTGATTGCACTCACCTATCTCGGGCAAGTCTGGCACAGGTACACTACGTCTGTACTGATGCGCTCTGCCCCAGTACCTTGGCCGACAATAGTATTTTGTATGAATATTCTTTTTGGTAGATTTGTTTCACATTGTGTGAAACATGGTAGGTATGAATGATCTGTGCGAGCTGGCACCCTTATACTGTCAACCTGATGGCAACAACAGCTCACACACTTAAGTAGACTAGACTAGAGGATGTTGTTACATCATTAATAATCACCTGCCCTCTCCTCACCAAGTGGGACTCACAGACCGATGTCATGCAGTTTTACTGTTGTCCAGCCATCTTACTGCATAGCCATGCTAAACTGTCTCAGTTTACACATGAAATATAAATGTAAACAAGAAATATAAATACTGTAGACCTTTCTCGTAAGAAAACTGGTCCCGCAACAACCACGATATGATGACATAATGAACCACGATATGATGACATAATGACATAATGAAAACTCTAATGCACATCACAACACAATTACAAAGTCTGGATGGAAACATAGGTCCAACTGCATGGTCTGGATATTTTTTTCGCCACCTGTTTTTTCTTAATCCTTGAAGTGTCTATTTTAAGATTTTAACATGTAACAGGTTTAAATAATGTCCCATGGGGTTTATTTTTAACCCTTTATTACACCCATCCTGAGCAAAAACCTGAAAAAGAAGAAAAAGAAAACGGCATAACTTAGAAGTTAACAACATATAGAGACAAATTTAAACATTTCCCCAAACAATATTGACCCAAGGAATTCAGTAAAAGTTTTATTTTTTTTAATTCAAACACACCTTGATTCTATTTCAGGAAAAGAAAATGCAAAAAAAGCTGAAAATGTTTAGATGACATCTCTATTTTCCCACTTTACTCAAATGTAGTCCATCAGATGAGATCAATTTGAGGTTAATATTAGAAATACAATGTTAATAAAGATTGTATCATGCTGTTATGCCCTAAATATTGTAGATTTTGTGTAAACAAGGCCAAAAGTGGAAGACTAATGTGAAAAGACTAATTTGTCCTACATAGACAAATTAACACATTTTCCTATACAATTTGAAATCCAGTGAAATATGTTTTGTTAAGGTTCAAACAAAGTACTATTACAGTACATCTTCTCTGTTGGCACAACATTAAAACCTAAACTACTAATCGTCATCATCATCATCATCATCATCATCATCATCATCATCATCATCATCATCATCATCATCATCATCATCATCATCATCATCATCAAAGAGATTGTCAAAGTCTATCTCTCCAATCTCCATCCTCATCACACTCGTACTCTCCATCCTCCTCATCCACTTTATGTTTTGCATAATCTGCCTTTGGGCATCTCAAATATTGGCTGGTCTGCTCTTTTGTAGCAGGCAACTCTGAAGTTGACTCGCTGTACATGTGGGATGAGACAGACCTTGGGAGGAGGCAGGCGTTAGAGGTCTACTTTGGATCTGGATATGCCCATCAACCTCCAAGAACTCATGCATTACCCTCTCTCGCCTCATGCACTTGGCTCTCCCGATGGCTTTTTTGCCAAGACAAACAATGATGATCCTCCTCTACCAGCATGACCAACCTCTATATACTGATGATCCTCCTCTACCATGTCAGCATGAACTACCTTTCTCTATACTGATGATCCTCCTCTACCATGTCAGCATGACCAACCTCTCCATATACTGATGATCCTCCTCTACCATGTCAGCATGACCAACCTCTATATACTGATGATCCTCCTCTACCATGTCAGCATGACCAACCTCTCTAAATACTGATGATCCTCCTCTACCAGCATGACCAACCTCTCCATACACCGATGATCCTCCTCTACCATGTAAGCATGACCAACCTCTCCATATACTGATGATCCTCCTCTACCATGTCAGCATGACCAACCTCTATACTGATGATCCTCATCTACCATGTCAGCATGACCAACCTCTCATATACTGATAATCCTCCTACCAGCATGACCAACCTCTCCAGATACTGATGATCCTCCTCTACCATGTCAGCATGACCAACCTCTCTATATACTGATGATCCTCCACTACCAGCATGACCAATCTCTATATACTGATGATCCTCCTCTACCATGTCAGCATGACCAACCTCTCCATATACTGATGATCCTCATCTACCATGTCAGCATGACCAACCTCTATATACTGATGATCCTCAGCTACCATGTCAGCATGACCAACCTCTCTATATACTGATGATCCTCTACCAGCCAGCATGACCAACCTCTCCATATACTGATGATCCTCCTCTACCATGTCAGCATGACCAACCTCTCTATATACTGATGATCCTCCTCTACCAGCATGACCAACCTCTCCATATACTGATGATCCTCCTACCAGCATGACCAACCTCTATATACTGATGATCCTCCTCTACCATGTCAGCATGACCAACCTCTCCATATACTGAAGATCCCCCTCTACCATGTCAGCATGACCAACCTCTCTATATACTGATGATCATCCACTACCAGCATGACCAATCTCTATATACTGATGATCCTCCTCTACCATGTCAGCATGACCAACCTCTCCATATACTGATGATCCTCATCTACCATGTCAGCATGACCAACCTCTCTATATACTGATGATCCTCATCTACCATGTCAGCATGACCAACCTATCTATATACTGATGATCCTCTACCAGCCAGCATGACCAACCTCTCCATATACGGATGATCCTCCTCTACCATGTCAGCATGACCAACCTCTCTATATACTGATGATCCTCCTCTACCAGCATGACCAACCTCTCCATATACTGATGATCCTCCTCTACCATGTCAGCATGACCAACCTCTCTATATACTGATGATCCTCCTCTACCAGCATGACTAACCTCTCTATATACTGGTGATCCTCCTACCAGCATGACCAACCTCTCTATATACTGGTGATCCTCCTCTACCAGCATGACCAACCTCTCCATATACTGATGATCCTCCTCTACCATGTCAGTGTAACGGAGGTCCATGAGTATATCCATAGTCACGATAAACGTGTGTGTTGAGAAGTGACTGTGGCAGTAAGCGGGCTGCTAGTTAAACTCACTTCCCCATAACACTGTTAATAGACGCATAGATACGGTACCCAGGAGTGAATTCACCTCTTAGTGCAGCGGTCTATGTTGTTGCCCGCGGCGCGGGAGACCTGGGTTCAACTCTCCCTCGGGGCATCAACATTTAATACACAACACAGAGGAGTCCGATACGATCTGTCACATCAGCATGACCAACCTTTATACACTGGTGATCCTCCTCTACCATGTCAGCATGACCAACCTCTCCATATACCTCGACCACGGCACTGGTATGCATCGCAAGCTGATCAATGTGTCTGAACGGGCCCTGAGTACTGCAGCACTCTGCTGGGATACTATGTATTTTCTGGGGAAGACTGTACCAGCGCCTTCAAAGGCAAGGGAAAGGTGAATCCCTTGAAGAAGTTGCAGAAGAACCCTAGGTTCCAGAAGGCTTTCAGTCAGCTTGGTGCATTATGGCTGGTGACAGATGAGCTCCAACAGGAGATGGAGTCCTTCACTTGCATTATGTATGGCCATGGTCGGATGAAGTCAGTGCAGGGCCAAGATGCTGCAGAAAATGGTGGGTCTTGATAAAGTGCTGGATGCAAAATCCAAAGTAGACCTTGAACGCCTGCCTCCTCCCAAAGTCTGTCTCATCCCACATGTACAGCGAGTCAACTTCAGAGTTGCCTGCTACAAAAGAGCAGACCAGCCAATATTTGAGATGCCCAAACCCTATGATCAGGATATGGGCTGGGAGAAGATGATGGATGAGGGGGTGTTAGAGCCTGTCTGGACGATTGGACCCATCCTCCCTCCTTCTCTTGTTGAGGTACTGGCCCAGAAAATGGAGTCAGAAGAGCAAGAAGCTCTTAATAAGGAAGCAGATTATGCAAAACATAAAGTGGATGAGGAGGATGGAGAGTACGAGTGTGATGAGGATGGAGAGATAGACTTTGATGATCTCTTTGATGATGATGATGATGATGATTAGTAGTTTAGGTTTTAATGTTGTGCCAACAGAGAAGATGTACTGTAATAGTACTTTGTTTGAACCTTAACAAAACATATTTCACTGGATTTCAAATTGTATAGGAAAATGTGTTAATTTGTCTATGTAGGATGAATTAGTCTTTTCACATTAGTCTTCCACTTTTGGCCTTGTTTACACAAAATCTACAATATTTAGGGCATAACAGCATGATACAATCTTTATTAACATTGTATTTCCAGCGGTCAGGTGGCGTAGCGGAGATTGTGCTTGTCACCAATGCAAGAGGCTGCGGTCTCGACTCCCGGAGAGTCAGCATTGCCGTGGCTCGGGCTGATCGCTATACTAACTCGTTTGGCTGAGTTAGGGGGAGGGGAGCCGTGGGTGGGTCCTGCGTGTTGTGGACAGCGACCCCTACAGTTCGGTCGGGAGCCTGCTCAGCAAGGGTAGGATCTGGAGAGAGGTAGTGCGACCTTCCACACGTTACACTCTCCCGGTGAGAATCTGCATGTGACAGTCTCCGGCCTCTCGGACCAACAGTAGGGGAAAGTGCGCAACAACCAGGAAGGTGGTCGGGAATTGGCATAACGACTAACAGTGGGATCGGAGAAAAATCGGAAAAAGGAGGGGGGGGGGGGGGGGGAAAGATAATAATAAAAAATAAACAAATAAAATTGTATTTCCAATATTAACCTCAAATTAATCTCATCTGATGGACTACATTTGAGTAAAGTGGGAAAATAGAGATGTGATCTAAACATTTTCAGATTTTTTTGCATTTTCTGTGAGAATGGGTTTAGGCAGAGCCCAATAGCTGAACACAGGAGAAGAGAGAATGGAGCGTTTTAGGGTGTTTTAATAGTATTCCCCAAGCAGACAGTTGAACAGGCAGGAATGTGCAACAGACAGGGGTTAGAATGTTCTTGGGGGGTGAGGACAGGTGCACTCCCAGTGCAGCTGTGGGCAGAAGACACAGGTCTGTGTCGAGAGAGAGCAGGAGCACTCCTTGTGCAGCACGAGATGTCCAGGCAGGGAGGTGCACTGGAGCGGAGGTCCTGGGCACAAGAGAAACAAGATTAGAGCAAGGAATAATCACAAGAGCAGGTTAGCAGGGCTTCAGGCTGAGTCGTCGTACCTAGATAACTAGAATAACACCACGACGAGGTCTGGTCCTAATCTGCCGGTAGATGTAGTGTAACCCTGATCAGTGTATGAGGTACAGCTGTGTCGAGTGAGGTGCCTGGCAGCGTGTGAATCAGGGGATGAGGCACAGCCGTGTTGAGTGAGGAGCTTGACAGTGTGTGAAGGGGTGCTGCCCATATATGGGTGTGAGGCTTCCGTTCAGGGTGGGTGTAATAAAGGGTTAAAAATAAACCCCATGGGACATTATTTCAACCTGTTACCTGTTCAAATCTTAAAATAGACACTTCAAGGATTAAGAAAAAACAGGTGGTGAAAAAAAATCCAGACCATGCAGGTGGACCTATGTTTCCATCTAGACTATAGCACATGGCATGGCCGTATCACATTTCATTCAAGCAATTGATGGACCAGGCATGAGTACACAATAGCTTGTAAGTGTAACGTGATGCGCAACGTACTACATACATTCTCTCTCCCTGTCTCTCTCACACACACATGCACCACACAACCCAACCATACAACCACCCAAATACAAGAAATACCCAAATACAAGAATACAAGTTCACCATTCCACAATGTAGTGAAGATGTTCTCTCTGTCTCACCATCTCTCTCAAAGCACTCAAAGCACCAAGTCTGTACTGAACTTGGGGGAATTCGCTTTTAGCTTCTGTGCTCCTGAAACATGGAACATCGTACAACAAACTCCAAAACCTTTAAAAGAAAAAACGTTGGTCGGTTTAAATATTTAATTACCAACCATACCACCATAGAACTGTACTTGTTGTAATTGACTGTGTTATGTTTTGCATTATTTTGTATGTGTACTTTTTATGCATTCATTATGTAACGTGCTCCACGTCATTCAAAACGAGGACTTGCCCTCAATGAATTATCGAGTTGAATAAATATTGAATGAATGAAAAGTTCACATGTCTCATTTTACCTAATTTTCACCCTGCATGTCTTCAGCATTTTGACAGGCTCGTAACACATAACAGTGGAACCAATGCTACTTGCTTTGTTATTGAATTCACACAGCTAAATCAACACAGCGGGAAGGCAAGGGGGAAATTAAAGGTTCCACCAGACATGATGACACTCAAGTGGATGAGCTGTGGCACTGTGAAAAAAAGACAAGGAAATGGGAAATATGCACTGTGAACAGTAGGCACTTTTTCAGAAAGGTCACTGTGATAATAAAAAATGCCTGATGCTAGGTAGAAAAACTAGGCATAAAGGCTTCCCCGAATTAAGATAATATATTACGGATGAAAAAGCATTAAAAAAATAATGCAAAAATTGTTTTTGGCAGTGCATCATTTCATTCTTTAAGCGGCAACGTCCCACATATGGGACGTTTTTCGGACTTTTTGCAACCGGCACTTTGGCGACCCCTAGTGGCTCGGGTGTGCCTATTTTGTAATACAATATATATATATATATATATATATCGAATTGAAGGCTTATTTGTTGCCTGTCGATAGCGACAAAATCCGACAAAATCCGTTCAGCGGTTCTCGAGTTACATGCCGGTATTTGAGGCTTGTGCAAAGTACACGGTATTGCGCAAAATACCACTCCCGACTCAGGCTGCAGTAGTTCCGTCAATCTAGATCCGATCTCGAAAATGATTGTGGATCGTTGTAGCCAATGAGTGTGGCTTCCAATGATACCCCATGTGGGGATGTGTGAATCAGGGATCTAGGTGAACAACTAAATTCGTTAACAGAAAGCCAAATTAATTGAAATTTATGAGAAAATTGAGTTTTTCTTTGTACACAGTTTACCAAAATCACTCCTAATCACTCATTTCTGAATGGATCTTTATGACATTTGGATATGTACTACATAAGGCTTCAGGCTATGGCTCCATCTGGATTAATAAGCCATACCACCTTCTGGGGAAATACTACCTCTGGACTACTAACTACTACAGAAAAACTTGAGTAACAAGTTCAGACCTATGCTACTCTATTACATTAGCACTAAAAGTGAATCAGAAACTTCAGAATGTCATCTTTCAAAAGAGACCAGGCTCATGCATGTGCTATACGTATAAAGTATGTTGTTTTGGTTTGCAAAAAAAGTATGCAGTCCTCAAAAACGAAAACGAAAATGGCCAGGAGACTCATTGCAGGTTAACAGGTTTTAAAACCGACCCTGTCCCAGCTTTATTTACAGGCAACTGATCTGTTAATGTTTTTCTGATGCAGCCTGTATGAGACAGACTTTCCACATGGACAGATAAATGCTACACAGTCCATTGCCTCGAGCCAGAGCCAGCTGAAAACATCAGAGGGCCTCAATTTAAAGGAGAGATATTGGCAGATAGTATTATGCCACTTTGAAAGTTTTACTGGGAGGCATTCTAATGTATGTGTGGCAACCGTGGTTGGATGACATCTTAAGTGGCTTTAGAGAGTGCATCTGGAGTGTGGGGCTGTTCTGGATGACTGCGACACGAGATGGGTGCAGAACTCTCAAGGACGCGGCTGCTAGACGAATACTGAAGCACCGGAGTGGCAAGCATGCATTGCTATATAAAAAAAACTAAACAATTATCATTTTATAGTGTTCTCATTATTGTTGCTACAGTATGTAAAGTTAAATTGAATACGCAACTTTCACAATTAATACACAACATAGAGTTAACTCAGCCAGAGAGTAACAAATTGCATATGGTACAACGGAAACCTGTAATGTTTACAGTAGGGCTGCAACGATTAGTCGACATAATCGACGACGTCGATCATAAAAAATCGTCGACGAGGAATTGTTGCGTCGATGCGTCGCATAAAAAGAATCAGAGACGCAAAATGTTCATTTGTAACTGCAATGCACTACAGGAACTGCTGGGGGCAGTATCGTTTCCATTGTCTGACTGCATTCTGTAGTAACGGCGCGGGTAAGAAGAAGAAATAATGAACGATGGCGGAAGGGAGAGAGAAAGACGGAGACGGAGATGAATTTAAAAAAGCGAGACAGAGGGTATCAAAGGTGTGGGAGTATTTTACAGACAGCAAACCGAAGAAAACTGTTAAATGCCGATTATGTAAAGTGGAATTGGCATTACACAGCAGCACCACGGCGATGCGCGAGCATCTAAAACTAAAGCACCCCGGAGCCATGGTGACGTCGGAACATGGGTATGTTTTAGATAGTTAGCCATAGTATTGTATTTTTTACGTTAGCTTACATGTTGGAAAACAGAACGTCTCATGGATATGGATAATGCTTGCTAAGCGAACTCTATTGCTGAGGCTTATAGAGGCTGCGGTATGTTGTATGCTGTATGTAACGTTAAACAGCACCAAGCTTACAGCGTTGCTGCTGCACTTTATTTCAGTTATGCCGAGGCTGCGGTATGTTGTATGTAACGTAACGTTAGCTAAACAACAGCGCCAAGCTTACAGCGTTGCTGCTTTTATATACACATATATTCAATGTGGCAGTGTCACAATCTTACTTAGCTAGTCAGTCTGCAAAAACACGACACTCTGTGCTAACGTGAGCTGTATGTAGCCTAGCCAGCCAAGTTCCAACTAGCTTTCCCATGGTTTAACGTTAATGGCATTATGCAGTACACCATCTAAAATAAACTGATACTATAGCCTACAAATTCTGATGATAATTAATACAACTTTCTGTTTTGTTCTCTTTCTATTGTACTACAAAGCAAACACGTGTGGATGAGTTTTTCCTGAAGAGAGGCTCATGCACGCCTCAAATGGCTGGAGTTTTCACAGAGACCATCCTCAACATGCTTGTTAAAGACATGAGACCAATATCGATGGTTGAAGATGAGGGCTTTAAGCAAATGGTCACCACATTCCATTCAGGTTACACTTTACATTCCAGAACTCATTTTACAAAGCTCATGGAGGGAAAGTATGAAGCTACTTTTGCTAAGGTTAAAGATGCTCTTAAAGCAACCAAGAACAAGATTGCCCTGACAACTGATGCCTGGACCAGTGTTGCGACAGAGGCATATCTTGGCATCACCTGTCACTTTATAAGTGATGACTGGAAGCTCAATAGCTTCTGCCTCACAACCATGCCACTCGAAGAACGGCGCACTGGAACCAACATTGCTGCATGGATTGAGCAGGCTGTGGAAAGGTTTGAGATCCCTCCAAGCTAGGTTGTGGCGGTTGTTCATGACAATGGCGCCAATGTCGTGCTGGCTGCAAACATCTTGCAGGAAAAACATGGGTGGGTGTCTATCCGCTGCGCAGGCCACACATTACAGTTGGTGATCAATCGTGCACTGAAACACCCCCTGATTAGTAAAGCACTAGGAGCAGCGAGGTGTCTTGTCGAGCACTTTAAAAGGAGTGAACTGGCTTCAAGCAAGCTGAAAACAAAGCAGAAACAGATGGGCACCCCGGAACACAAACTTGTCCAAGATGTCTCTACCAGGTGGAACAGCACCTATTACATGGTGACTCGCCTGCTGGAACAGAGATGGCCACTGACTGCGACTCTGTCTGACGCGGCAGTAACACAGAGAGGGAAACAATACTTGGACCTCAAGCCTGAGCAGTGGACCCTGCTAGATGAACTGGCCAAAGCTCTCCAAGCTTTGAACGTGCCACTGTCTACTTGAGTGGTGAAAACTATGTGACTGTCTCTGCCCTGCCTCCTCTAGTCAGAGGGCTTTTGAAGTCCACCCACACTGCCTATGATACAGCTCCTATGCAGGCCTTCCAGGCGGCTGCTTCAGAGGAGACCACTGCATGCTGGTCGAGAGAGCTTGCCATCACAGCTGATGACCCAAGCAAACCGATCATTGCATCTGCACTAGACCCACGATTCCGAAAACTAAAATTCCTGACACCAGAGGAGAAGTTCAGTGTTCAGAATAAATTGCAAGCTCTGGTCCTACAGTCCAGTAGGAATGAAGAAGCTACAGCAGTTGACAATGATGCCATAGCCTCAGCTGAGACAACTAGGTCTGTTTCAGCTCTCGATTCACTGCTTGGAGGTGACTCAACAGACAGTGACACTGAGACCAATGATCAGGATGCACACACACAAGCGATCATTAACGAAGTGCTGATGTACTTCGGAGAGCAGCCCATCTCAAAGACAGAAAATCCCCTGTCTTGGTGGAAGTTGAATGAGGCAAAGTACCCAACCCTTGCATCACAAGCCAAGTCATTCTTGTGTATTCCAGTTACTTCCACTCCCTCTGAGTGTCTCTTCTCAGCAGCAGGGAACATCGCCTCAAAGAAGAGGGCCAGCCTCACTCCAGAGCATGTCGATATGCTCACGTTCCTGCACTGCATTTTAAAGAAATTGTAAATGTGCTGCAGGAGATGATGATCAGAGTAAGACACACAATACATTACACACACACTCCTCTCACTCACAGACAGCGATCAGAGTAAGACACACACATACACAGTACACACACTCCTCTCTCACACACAGCGATCAGAGTAAGACACACACACATACACAGTACACACACTCCTCTCACTCACACACAGCGATCAGAGTAAGACACACACACATACACACACACGGACTCCTCTCACACACAGCAAACAAAAGACCTAGAAGTCTGTCTGATCTGACTCATCCTCCTCTCCTCTCCCCTATAGCTGTTCCACGTCACCCTCCTGGACCAAGTTACAGCCCCATCAGCCACGGTGCTGGGGGCAGATGCTGCTACTTTTTTTTTTTCTTTGTTTACATTTAAACACTTGCACTTTAATTTGTATTATTTAATTTATCTTGTTATGAGTGATTGTTGTATTGTTCAAATACATTTAGATTTAAGCAAGTTGCTTAAAATTCAAATGTTTCATGAGTCATTATTTTAATTTGCTATGGGATCATGTTATGTTAAGTTAACTTTAAGGCAGAGGGACTGGACAACAGGGTGACATTCACAGGTGTGCTGACTTGAGCACGTGAGGTAAAACATGCACTGGAGAAGGAGCCGCGCCCACAGGAAGCAGAGATTGAGGGTGTGACAAAAATAATCGTTAGATTAGTCGACTAATCGAATGACAAAAATAATCGTTAGATTAGTCGACTAATCGAAAAAAAATTCAACAGATTAGTCGACTACCAAAATAATCGTTAGTTGCAGCCTTAGTTTACAGTCATAATAATCTCATTACAGATCATTTTGAAGAAAAAAATTAAGTTGATCCATACTCTTTATCCATGACAACATATGTCATACAGAATGTATGAAAAATACTGTGAAAGAGGAGGAGCAAAAGGATGTATGCTAACCATCTGGTACAGTGGGCTGATATTAATAAGCGTATAGAACACCATCACATCGTTTTCCTAATTAGGCAGTCAAGAGGGATGTGGGCACTGGCACTATTTGTCATTCACCCAGAGGACGTTGACAAACTCTTATTTTATACAATGTTGCCTTCGGAATAAAGGAGAATCGAGAGCTTTCCTTTTTTCTCGCCCCCTATTTTAATGGTACAGGTCTCAGACTGAGAACCCATGAATAGATGAGTCAAACAGGAAAAAGAACATTGGGTCTCATTCCCCAATATTTCTCTTGGAAGACTTATCTTGGAACCGACTGAGACAGAATCAATGACAAGTTCACTCTGAGTCCTCAACACACTGGTAATATGTCTTAAGTGTCTCAAACGATCACAGCTGTGATATCTGCGTTGGAGAATGGCATATGTCTCAAACGCAAAATCGCGTCCCTGTTCAGGACATTTGCATACAAAACAACGCCTCCAGACCTCCTTATAAGGCAGATAGATTAGATTAATGTATTGGCATCATATATAGTTTGTGGTACACCTGCCGCAGCGCGCGCACACACACACACACACACGCGCGCGTGCGCGCAGTACCGTATATGAATGAATGAAAACTTTGTTTAACAGATTGCAGAATGGGTAAAATACAGTACGGCTCAATGCACACAATTGTTAAGGGGATGCAGACCAGAGAAAGACGTTTGTCTTGTTTACATAATATATATAGAGCATATATATAGTATCTACTAAATCCTAATTATTATATTCTAATAATATAAGCCTATATACTGTTCATTCATTAGACACGTAGGCTATACTGGCGCACACAAGACTTATGGAATCTTAATGCAGTCTATTTCCACACGATTAGCTTTAGTTCTTATTTATTTATTTATCCACTGTCATTTCAGTGTTGGTGTATAGGCTATATAGTGTATTTCAATATAAGTTTAATTGATTAATGATATATTCAAAGGAATGCAGGTTTATAGCTATATCAAACAAAGGTCTGTCCCATTGTATACCAATCAATGGGATATATTGCATGTTTTATATTTTATACTTATCTATTTTTGTCTAGCACAGTCTCTGGAGCGTAACAGAAAGAAGCATTTTGTATAAAAGTATTCTGTACTTCTGTATGACAACTAATAAAGAAACTTGAGAAACTTGACTTGACCTGCATTCTTTCAAATGTATATAATTAATCATTAAAACAGATATGTACCAAATAAGAAATACAAATTCCACAGAAGGCATTAAATTATTATTATTTTCAATCTTTTCCCAATAATTGCATAATTGTGTTTGAATATCTTAGTAATTAAAGTAATTATACATTTGTCCAAAATAGCTGGTTCAGATATGGTTAATCCAGCTGCCCTGTGATCAGATGAATCCATATTATTTATTTTTCCGACATCAAATGCGTAATTTCTTATCGTACAAATATTGTCATATTTATTTTGATTATGATTAAGTAATTAATTCCAAGGAGGCATGTAGCGTTGACATGAAGGAATCACTATGAGAACACAGTCTGTCAAGTTAATAACATTTTCAATTAGTCAATCAATCATAAGTGTGCTCCTCAGCACTCTTAAATCTGCTCTCAGCCACGCTCAAATCTGATCTCAGGAAAATTTGGGGAATCGCGCTACCAGCCCTAATATGTCTTAAATGGGCAGAAATCTGCCTAAGAGGAAATTTTTTGTCGTAAATCCGTTCGGGAATGAGACCCTATGTTACCAGTTTTAGGATAATCAGAGCTGTTTTCACTGTTGTGTGTGTGTGTGTGTGCTGTTGAGGAAATAAGAGACTCGATTTCTCAGCTCGCTTCTATAGCGTGCATAAGTACACATATACTATTGATAATCTAGCGTTTATTTGAAAACTATTGATAAATAGGCCGACAAATGACAACGTGAAGTATCATTGAAGTGGATGCTGGCATCCAAGGACATTAATCAACGTTATGGCTGGCACTGAAAGTGTTAAGGGGCTGAAACGGTCGCACCTGTGATATGATCTGATATCTGCTTGGAGAATGGCATTATGTCTTAAACTCAAAAGCGCGTTGCCGCTCAGGTCATTTGCATACAAAACAACGCCTCCAGAGCTCCTTATAAGGCAAAGTAATGACGCAGCTGTGTGGAAATGGATGCGGAAGTGCCTTGCGAGTCTTGCGCGACCCATCGAAATGAGATTAGATTAATGTATTGTCATCATATATAGTACAGCTCGTGGTACACCTGCCGCAGCGCGCACGTGCACACACACACACACGCGCGCGCAGTATACTGTAATGAATGAACGCAGTATAGGCTTATTATTCCATTAATGCCTACGGCGTAATGAATGAACGCTGTATAGGCTTATTATTCCATTAATGCCTACGGCGTAATGAATGAACGCAGTATAAGCTAGTCAAGTCAAGAGTTTTATTTGTCACGGCATACAAGTATACAATGAAATGCGGGTGGTCTTGCCCGCAACGATGTGCATAATACAATAGTAATAACATATAATAGAATCCAATAGAACGTCATTGTGCAATAAAACAAGTAAACAGAGTAGGGCATATCGGTATATGTACATAAGTTATTTACAGAGCATGGTAGGACAAGCTAGGTCCTGTGGTAGTGCAATACACTGTTAGCTACGGATGAGGCACTGGGTCTTTCTGTACATGCTATTTTATACAATCTCAAAGTTATACTATACTATTCTTAAAGTGACCTTTCCTTAGTGGCCATAAGTGTGGGTGTGTGCTTGTTCATGTTAAAGTGGCTGCTAGTGTGTGAGCGTGTAGGCCCTACAGTGTGTGTGTCGTGTGTGTGCTCATGTGTGCTTGTGACAAAACCCCTGCTTTTAAAAATCTGTTGGGATGAGAGACTAGGATCCAGTCAAGCAAAGATTCACTGGTAGCTGTGACTCGGGTAGGCATATCAATTAACTGGGTTAGGTTTAAATTAAGAAATATATTTTTAACTTTGATTAGTGATGTAGCTAGCCAGTTCTTATTGAAATCACCAAGAACTATAAGTTCATTATTACATGAAATAGAATTTAAAGTAGCTTTAATAGAATTAAATGATTCTGCAGGTGCTGAAGGAGGTCTATAAATATTTCCAATAGTTATGTATTTATTCTTATGCAGGGTGACTTTGACAAAAATGCATTCAAAGTCTAGAGGCCCAACTTCAGGGATGATTAATTCAGAGACCAAGCTAGATAAGACATAAGTGGCAACTCCACCACATTTCTTAAGGGATCTGTCCTCTCTATACAGGACATCATTTTCTAGTTTAATTTGTTCATTTGTTATTTTATCGTTAAGCCAGGTCTCTGATAATGTAATTATGCTTGGCCTGTGTTGAAAAACCCATGTCTTAAGTAAATCCATTTTGGATAACATACTTCTGATATTCTGATGAACTATTTTTAGACCTTTAACACCATCCATCATAGCACATCAAGTTTATAAAGAGAGTAAGACCACCCCAGTATGTAAAAGCAACCGACATTGTAGAAAGGAGATGAGAGACATAATTACACTTGTTAGTACGTGTAAATACAAGACAAACAAACAAAATACACAGTTATATTATCGTACTTGGCCATCGCGTCCCGCTCTTAAGCCTATCGAGATATACCTCATCTCATGTACCTACTGTACTCCATCAACGAAAACAAAAATACGCCCATCACTTGCCGGGCCCGCCCCTATAGAGGCGTACTCTATAAGATACTCGGCATGGTCACCAAACACTCTTCCTCTATTTTCGTTTCCATCATAACGGTCGCAAGACGCCTTATGTAACTAGTGCTATGAAAAGATTAGAGAAATTGCGTAATGTTGAAAGTTTACCGGAGGTTTGCTTACCCCTGGAATCTTCGGCGCATGTTTCAGCAACACGTCGGGCCTATTCTGATGTTTCCTCGTCTGGTGGCAGCAGGGTTTGGCTATCGAGCCGGCTTGTACACAGGTAGGCCCTGTGTCATCAGGCATTGATGTTGGTGTTAGTAATGCTGTGGAGTGTGTTTCGGCGCCAGGGGCGGGGTGGCTTGGTGAACATTCCACTGCAGTGGACAATTTCCTGGCTATCCTGGAGCATGCTGCTTACACTAATGCTACTAATGCTACTGCTAATGCTAATGTTGATGCTGAAATGGGTCGTTGTTCTAATATTCCCCGCCGCGGGACGTTGCCGCTTTTCCCTGCTCTTGCCCGGTTCATTGATGAAGGTCAGTCGGTTGCTAATGTGGGGGGTTTCGCTGAGTCTTATTTACCTTTTTTACGGGTAAAAGGGCTAACAACAGGGTGCAGGCCGGGTGTACCGTGGCTACGTAGCCAGGTAGCTTTGATCCTGTGCCCCGGCGGGGATGAACGATGTCCCACCCGGCCGATGCTTGAGAGCGAATCGGCTTGGAGGGTGGCAGTATGGACGGATGAGTGGTATAGTGCTGCAGGATGGTTTGTAGCGGCGGCCAGTGTTATGGCTCAGCTGTCTATTTTCCTATCCACATTGGCGTCGGGTAGTGGGGCTATGGGTCCAGCCGACATTGTAAACATGTTGCATGTTTGTGGTGTTATAGAGATCTTGACTCAGTTGCAAGCTATAACTGCGGGGAGGATTAGGATGCTATCAACGTTTGTTATTAGGCATGTCTGGTTGGAGCACTCTCCTCTTGGGGAAGAGGATAGGTTTTCTCTCCTCACGACTCCTTTTTCCACGGAAGGACTTTTTGGTCATTCTGTGGAGGTGCAGGCGGTTGTTGATCTGGGTCCCACACCGCCTCACGCTGTGCAGCCAGAGGTTGGAGCACGGCCTCGTCAACGACTGTGGCGAGGCCCTCGACAGGCGGCCATGTTTCCCCCGCCAGTGGTACCCTGGGCGGACAGTCAACGGGGATCCACAAGGCCGACAGCCTTGGCGGCCGAGGGATCGGCCATTTTGGGTGTATTCGGCTTGGATAAAACAAGCCGTCGTCATTCTGCCGCGAGCAGCCCGCTCCCCGTTCAATCCTCTCTCCGTTACCCACGGAAGCAGGGCTCTGATCGTTTTCCTTTGGCTGCGGGCCGCGAACCTTCTTTGAAGCGCATGCGGCCCCACTTTTCACTTCTCATGGGGACAGGGGCTGACACCCAGTTGATGGCTGAGCTTGGGTCTGTCCGTGAGAATGTTGTGCTGTCGCGTGGCTCCTGCACCACACGTTGTGTGATGGGTGAGCCTGGTGTTACGGCTGCCACTAGCTACAGTGGTCAGCAGGGGGACTCGAGGCCTCTTCTGTTGCACAGCAAGGGTTACCCCGGCCTCGCCTTCGCCAGGCGGGGTGTCACGCTGACGCCTCCCACTCCCGTGAGAGCGGCAGTGGTCTGCAAAGAAGAGGCGAGCGTGATTTGGGTGATAGCAATATCACTGCAGGGCTACAGCGTGTAGGAGCCCATGGGGTCCTCATGCCTTGCGTGTCTAGCTGTAGAACAACTCCTCAGCATGCGCTAGAGGGGTGTTCAGGGGGGGGGTGTGTGTCAACCAGTTTGATGACAGCTTCTCCCGTATCAAACCGGCCCTTTCTGTCGGGGTCCCCCCTTGGGTGCGTCGCACAGCGGGAGGGACCGGGCCAACTATCTACTGTTCCTTGCGGCCCAGCGTCAGTTGACGGCGGGTGCGCTGTGGGATTATTTTCACATATGGCGACAAGAATGCCGTTTGGAGGGGTGGATAGAGAGAACGTTGAGGGAGGGGCTTGTTTTGCAGTTCGCACAACCCCACCCTCCATTCTCAGGTTTGGTGCCGACCCTATTGTCAGGGTCAGAAGCAGTGACAGCCCTGGCCGACGAGATCCAATCTCTGTTGGCGAAGCAGGCCGTAGTCGTGGTCCCGAGAGAGGACGTGATGTCAGGCGTCTACTCCCGTTATTTTCTGGTGCCCAAGAAAAAGGGGGGTGTCAGACCTATACTGGATCTGTCCGCGTTCAATCGGTTGATTGTAGCGAGATCATTCAGGATGTTGACCGTCAAACTCCTTCTGCTTGCTGTCAGAAGGGGAGACTGGTTCACCTCCATAGACCTGAAGGATGCATATTTCCACAACCCGATTTTCCCCCCTCACAGGAAGTTCCTGCGGTTCCTGTTTCAGGGCGTAGCGTACGAGTACCAGAGGTTTCCGTTCGGCTATTCTCTGGCTCCCCGCACATTCACCAGGTTTGTAGCGACTGCGCTGGAGCCTCTACGTCGTCGGGGAATACAGGTTCTATTCTATCTCAACGACATTCTACTCCTCAGTCGTTCGGAGGAGGTTGCCAGGTCTCATACCAGGCTGGTGGTGGAATTCCTCACCAGGCTGGGTTTTGCTGTGAACTGGAAGAAGAGTACGCCTCTTCCCAGTCAACAGGTGGAGTACTTGGGCTTGACGCTGAGGTCAAGGCCCATGGTTGTAACCCTCTCGGAGCAGCGGCGGGTGTCTATCCTTCACGCGCTCGGGGGTTTCCGTCTGGGAGGGATGGTCACGGCGCTGCAAGTGATGCGCCTGCTCGGTATGATGGCATCTGCTCACACGGTGGTTCCTCTTGGCCTCCTCTTCATGAGGAGGATACAGAGGTGGTTTTTCTCTATGGGAATAGATCCGGTGAGGGACAAATGGAAACGGTTGACGGTTCCTTTGTCGATATGGGGAGATCTCGCCCATTGGAGGAGGCTGGGTATCCTCACCATTGGGGTCCCCATGGGCAGCAGGCGCTCACACGTCACGGTCTTCACCGACGCCTCTCTCACGGGTTGGGGAGGGACGTGTCGGACCAACGCAGTGGGGGGCAGCTGGACGAAGGTCCATGCTGGCCCGTCTACCCCGCACATCAATGTGTTGGAATTGAAGGCGGTCCTCCTGGTCCTCAAATGGTTCGACCACCTGGTGGTAGGCGAGCACGTTCTGGTCAGAACGGACAGTATGACGGCAGCGGCGTATATCAACAGGCAGGGTGGGACTCGTTCCATCCGCCTTCACCGGGCGGCGGTCGAACTTTGGCTATGGGCATCTCGCAGGCTGCGCAGTCTGAGGGCGCTCCACATCCCTGGTGCAGAGAATGTGGGCGCGGATATGATGTCTCGGGGCGGTCCTCGTTACGACGAGTGGGAACTCCGCCCCGACATAGTCAGGCAGATCTGGGATCGCTTCGGGGAGGCCTCGTAGATCTGTTTGCGAGCCGACGCTCTCACAAGTGCCCCTTGTGGTTCTCGGTCAGTCGAGCAGATCATCCCCCCTTGGGGGTGGATGCCTTCTCGATCTTTCCATGGCCGCCCGGTCTTCTGTACGCCTTTCCTCCTGTACAGCTGTTGGGTCAGCTGTTGGAGCGGATGGTGATCCTGGTCGCGCCGGACCGGGGCATGGCAGTGTGGTTCCCGGTCTTGATCCAGCTACTGGTCGCTCCGCCTTGGGTTATTCCTTGGTCGGCGACGGCCCTCTCTCAGCAACACGGGTCGCTGTTCCATTACCCGGTGTTGAGCCAACGCCTGTTGGTGTGGCTGGTGGGAGGGTAAGTCTGGAGAGGATGGACCCTTCTGTGGTTAATACCATCCGGAATGCGGATGCTCCCTCCACTGTCGCGCTTTACGCGGGCAGATGGCGTATGTTCCAAGAGTGGTGTAAGGCGGGGGGCCGGGACCCAGTCTCCTGCCCCCTGGATGCTGTCCTTGGTTACCTCCAGTCTCTCCTTGGTAGATTGTCGACGGTGAGGGTATATGCAGCAGCTATATCCTCCTATCATGAGGGGTTTGAGGTGGATGTCTTGTTCAGCCACCCTCTTGTGAAGCGTTTCCTGCTTGGCGCTCGACGCGTTAAGCCGGTGCAACGCTCTTTGGCTCCGAGTTGGGATCTTCAATTGGTCCTCGGTCGGTTGTCCTTGGCCCCGTTTGAGCTGCTTGAGCAAGCGCCGTTGGGACGGCTGTCTTTCAAGACCCCGTTCTTGCTGGCTGTCACCTCCGCTAAACGCGTGGGTGAGCTCTGTGCTCTTTCGGTACATCCAGAGTGCCTGTCTTTTCGTTCCGATTGCGGTGCCACTCTGCGGCCTAATCCTGCTTTCGTGCCTAAAAATATCCGGAGTTCCTTCCGCTCCAGGGATATTGTGGTTCAGGCGTTTCATCCGCCTCCTCACGCTAGTGAGTTAGATGCGGGCCTTCACCTGTCATGTCCGATCCGTGCTTTGGGAATTTCCCTCAGCCGTCCTCAGGACCTCAGGGTTACCGATCAGCTTTTTGTCTGTCACGTGGTTCTCGTGCCGGTAAGGCATTATCGAAACAGCGCCTGTCCCATTGGTTGTGCGAGGGCATTGCCCTCTGCTACACGTTGGCCGGGCTGGATCCCCCTGGGGTGGCTGCCTCTGCCGCTCTGCTGGGTGGGGCCTCGGTGGAGGACATCTGTACTGCAGCTTCATGGTCCTCCCCGGGCCCCTTTGTAAGGTTTTACCTCATGGACATGACCGGGGGTTCTGTCTCCCAGGCGGTTCTGGGGTCTGTGGCCTTTCCTGCTTCCCGTCCTTTGGTAGGGTAGCAGGAGTGTGTGGGTATGGGCCACAGTGTGTTGGGTCACACGTGGTTCCGCCTGTGCTGTGTGTTCAAGGGGTTCTAGTTCCCTCTTGCTCGCACTCGGGTGGAGTTGACTGCGCCCCCCCTTCATTAGGAAGGATGGGGTGACGGGACTCCCCAACCCCTTGATGTTACGGGTCCTCAGGGGGTACATCTGTCGGGCCTCGCGTCCGCTCTACCCCATATCTCGATAGGGGGCGCGATGGCCAAGTACGATAATATAACGACAGGTTATGTATATAACCTAGTTATATGAGTACTGGCTAAGCGTCCCGCTCTTAAGCGGCCCTGAGTTCCCTTGGGAAATCTTTTCCTGGAAACGGGTTTTTTGCGAGGAAGAGTGTTTGGTGACCATGCCGAGTATCTTATATAGTAAGCCTCTATAGGGGCGGGGGCCCGGCAGGTGATGGGCGTATTTTTGTTTTCGTTGATGGAGTACAGTAGGTACATGAGATGAGGTATATCTCGATAGGCTTAAGAGCGGGACGCTTAGCCAGTACTCATATAACTAGGTTATATACATAACCTGTCGTTATAAAACACAAGAGCACACAGAGATAGGACAAACAGACAGAACACATAACTGGCACACACAGAAAACAAGACTGGCCCATTGATCCTTGACCCCTTAGGCCCAAGGATTTAGGTGAGTAGGCCAGAACCTCCACCCCACTGAGCTTTGTCTGTTCCATGTTATGTATATATATGTAGCTCAGTAGTAACTTAACAAGATAGGTTAGTACCACATGAGTGGTTGGAAAGGGTACAGTGTACCTTTCAGTGACAAGATTCATTAAAGGGAAAATATATATATATATATATATATATATATATATATATATATATATATATATATATATATATATATATATATATATATATATATATAAATACAACTAATAATTCAATATATATATATAATTTTTTTTTTCAATAATAGTACCCTCAGTCCAACCTAAAAAGAAGAGAGCACTACATAGTACAAGATAACAACCTAAAAGAAAAACTGAAATAAATTATTCTTCTTAATATAGAGATAACGAGACTACACCTTGCAACACTTTACAACACTATGCTACCACTTTACGGCAGTAGAAAGTAGCCGGAGGCGCCACACTTTCCGGCAAACAAAAGAGTCAGCGTACCCAACCTGTTGGACGCAAGTTTAGAAAACGAAAGAATATCAGCCAAAAAAAAAGACTGACAGCAAGGCGATTTCACCGGTTAGTTAAAAAAGTCACTATTTTCATATCGATGGAGTTAACAAAGATCATGAAGAGGAATGTTCACAAACTTAGGATATTTTCGAGAGACTGTCTTAACGTTAATGGCGAGTGAATGGCTAAAGCTAGCCTGTTGGCATCGATTGGAGTCAGCAACTTTGTCATCCTAGAACATGAGGCGACATCTTCGAAAGACTTTGACGAGAATGGAAGTAAATGACGCTGTAGTCTTGAAGAAAGCTTCTGCAGCTTTGTGGTCACGGAACAGCTCCTCTTTGCCGTTGACGGTCACACTCAGGGTGCTTGGAAAACGAAGTGAGTATCTTAAATTAAGATCTCTGAGACGCCGTTTTCACTGGTAGGAAGGACTGGCGTCTCCTTGTCAGTTCAACACTGTAGTCGGGCAAAATGAAGACATGTGAAGAATTAAGGAACAACTATTTTTTTTTCACGAGCAAGTCAGAGGATCTTGACTTTATCCTGAAAATGTTGTAGCTTTATCAGGATAGGTCTCGGGTTGGATCTGTCCTGTCGAGAGGTCGGATTGCGATGAGCCTGCATTTTTTATTCCAATCCCGATTTGTATTTGAGATTCCCAAATCCCGTCGGACTTGATATCTTCGTGTCCCTCAATGAGTGTAATACCAGCATTCAACTGTATGCGCCACAGCGGTTTCTATCATCATCATCATCACCACCCACGCTATACATAAAATACAGGTCCGCGGAGAGGCACGCTGAGGAGGCCGTGCAAACTGCAATGGAATATGGGGCCTCTCTCTCTCTTTACCTAATATTTTTATTCTATCCTGACATTTTTCAGTTGGAAGGGCAGTATATATACGTAACGGTAAAAAAAATAAAAAAATTAGGCTCAAAAAGGCAGGTGCTCAAGCACCCCTTGGGCTCTATGTGTGCACGTAGCCGGACTCTCGCAGCGTTATACCAACCACAGGCTGCGGAGCACGGCTGTGCAGCGACTGTCCGAGGCAGGTCTCGACACCAGGGAGATCATGACAGTGACCGGGCATAGGTGTGAGGGAAGTCTAAAGTCATACTGGACCCCCTCCACCACAGACAGGGAGAAATGGAGCAATATCCTGTCTGGTGAGTGCTAGCCTATAACATCCTACTTACTATTTAACAGCCATCACAAATGCCAGGCTTAACGCATAGCAAACTGATGTCTATTATGTGTTTTAGGTATGTCAAATAAAAGTGGACGCGCCCCTCCAGCCATGGTGTCCTCCGGGAACAGAAACGCTGGTAAGTAGGCTATAGTAACCCAGTACAAGGATATGCCTACCTTTCCTGCATAGAAATCTTATGTTATATTATTTGTGTTGTAGGTGCGGAAAGACCTGGACCAGCCGGACCAGAACGCACAGAGACTGGCCTGAACATGAATGTCCCGACGAACGCCCCCCTCAACTGGTCCAATTTCACCATAAATGGAAATGTCCAAATAAATTACCAGAAATGAGACCACGCTGTTAAAAATGTTTGTTAGTAAGTTAGCCATGTAATAAGCGGGATAATGTATAGCGGGATAATCTATAGCTATACTCAGGGCCGCCTCAGGGGGTCTGCGAGCAGTGCGGTCGCACAGGGCCTCGCAGGAAGGGGGGCCTCGCAAATTTTTATTTTTTTTTAAATAAAAAAAAAAATATTGTATTTATTTATTTATTTTTATTTATTTATTTAAATTTAAAAATAAAATTGCAAGGCCCCCCTTCCCGCGAGGCCCTTTTTCATCACAGACCTAAAATCTAGTTTTGCTTACATGCTTATATATTTCACATTAGACACGTTTGTAGAATAGTGCTCCAGGCTCTGCGGCTCTGCTGCTCTGCAGATAGACACTGTCAGGGACCAAGCAGCCAGACAAGGAGGACACAGTGGTTTTGGCAAAAAATAAGGGTTTTATTTTACCCATTTCAAAAACATAATTTAAATATAACATAAATGGTCCAAATAATATAGCAGGACAAAAACAGACCTGAACAGAACGGAAGACTACACACAAAAGAGAACTCAAACTATATATAGGTCCTGGCCAGACACATAAACATAGGCATGCTAATTGATTAATTAATATTTTACTCTACTATCTTAAAAATGCACATTAATCAAATAAACAATAAACAAACATATATAACATATCTACCGAACTAAACAACCAATAATCTTAAGTAATAAGGAAAATACATATAATAAACTAAATCACAATACAAGGAACCCCCCCCGACATCTCCTGTGACATGGTTTGGTCCACCACCCCCATCCGGCTATTTAGGGTGGACCAGTTGCAGCTGCTCTGTTTGCCCAGAGTTAGGACGGCTGGCTGTAGAGTTGAAGCAACCAAACAAATGATAAGGGTGAGGGAACAAGTTAATATGTGCGGGTGCGGCGCACAGACGCATCCGTCACATACTCCCCCTCCTCTGGAAGCTCGCCGGCACAGCGGGACAGTTCTGACTGAGCACATCAGTGAGGAGGGCCATTATTTACAATAACATTTACTACAATAAAAAGTTAAAACATAAGTGAAGGTGCCCCATGAAGGAGTCTCATTTCCTCCTCCCCATCCTGCCCCATCAAACCAACCGTTGATGAGGCAAGCAGGTTACTGACCAGTCTGTATGAAGAGACATTTTCACCAGTTAAGTACAGTCTAATACATGATGGCACCATGCAGCTCCCCATCCAGCTTCAGAACACAGCCTCCCTTTCACAAAGGGCCTCTTGTAGTTCTCCCCTTCAGGCATAACGGCTCTTCAGGGCCAAGACACTACGCCCCACACAGGGCCATGGGCCGTCTCCGCTGGACATCCGAGGTAGCTGCATCTTGGACACCGAATCTGCAGTCGTCTTTGGCAGGACCAGAACAGCTACCCCCTCTTTGTGGGGGTTTCCCAGCTGTCCCCGAACCGGGCTCCGCTGCTCCTCCACAAGACACACCAGCAGCTTTCACCTGCCGCCATCATGCTGGACCTTCCTTAGCACTGGTTACATCAGAGTCTTCTGGTACATCAGACTGCTGCCCGGGGTTTGCTCCACCTCTTCCTCCAGCATCTTCTTCAGGGAAGCAAGGGAAAAAATTGCATGCAAAAAAAAACCACTGTGTACTCTGCATGCTGATCCCACCGCTGTCACCATTTGTCAGGGACCAAGCAGCCAGACAAGGAGGACACAGTGGTTTTGGCAAAAAATAAGGGTTTTATTTTACCCATTTCAAAAACATAATTTAAATATAACATAAATGGTCCAAATAATATAGCAGGACAAAAACAGACCTGAACAGAATGGAAGACCCCACACAAAAGAGAACTCAAACTATATATAGGTCCTGGCCAGACACATAAACATAGGCAGGCTAATTGATTAATTAATATTTTACTCTACTATCTTAAAAATGCACATTAATCAAATAAACAATAAACAAACATATATAACATATCTACCGAACTAAACAACCAATAATCTTAAGTAATAAGGAAAATACATATAATAAACTAAATCACAATACAAGGAACCCCCCCCGACATCTCCTGTGACATGGTTTGGTCCACCACCCCCATCCGGCTATTTAGGGTGGACCAGTTGCAGCTGCTCTGTTTGCCCAGAGTTAGGACGGCTGGCTAGAGTTGAAGCAACCAAACAAATGATAAGGGTGAGGGAACAAGTTAATATGTGCGGGTGCGGCGCACAGACGCATCCGTCACAGACACGTTTGTAGAATAGTGTTCCGGGCTCTGCGGCTCTCCTGCTCTGCAGATATACTATTGGTTTCATTCAATTACTTTTGCGCAAAGCATCGTTGGAGGACTAACACTAGGGGGAGCCGAGCTGGTTGGCGTCGGTCTGGTAGTCGGTAGAGAGATGTGAAGAAGACCGGATCCACGAGGGAGGGGGTACAGCCAGGTATAGGGTCTATTCAGCGCTATCCAGAGGAGCGAGTGGATGTCTTTTGAAAAGCAGCATGGAGCAGAAGAAATAACACTGTGTGCCATAAGCTTGTTATCAATACCAAGTATGATTAGGTTATGCCAAGACGAAGAGGACGTTCGGCAGATGGACTGAAGATGAAAGTTGTTGCGTGTTAGAACCTTCAGTCAGGCTATAGCTATGTTGGCTAGTAGCTTGAGGCAGGGACAGCTAACTAGCGTTAGCTAATGCTAGCTAGCTGTCCCTGCTAACGCTAGCGTTAGCTAACGCTAGCTAACTAGCGATAGCTACGTTATAGAGTGCTAATGTGTGGCAGATAAACTAGGACTCCCAAGTTCATCCCAACTGGGGATGGGACTGGTACTTTTCATCTCCACGGTAGGAAAATGCGTCAACGTCGTCTCCTTCCAACTCTGCCATTGATTCTGCGTTAGGGTGAGTTTTTCATGCAATCTATTCTGTTCCCGCTGTGGTCTCTGTCTCTCTGTCTCTCTCTCTCTCTGTATCTCTCTCTCTCTGTCTCTCTGTCTCTCTCTGTCTCTCTCTCCATCTCTGTCTCTCTCTCCATCTCTCTCCATCTCTGTCTCTCTCTCATTCCATCTCTGTCTCTCTGTCTCTCTGTCTCTCTGTCTCTCTCTCTCTCTCTCTCTCTCTCTCTCTCTCTCTCTCTCTCTCTCTCTCTCTCTCTCTCTCTCTCTGTTGTGCTGCACCCGCCGTTTTTTTTTTACCTTTATTTTGCGACAATGACCTCGTAGCTATACATTATCCCTTACATAACGTTCAGTTTTGTGATAGATAATCCCGAGAAATAAGATAAATAAAATTAAAAAAATGGCGTTGCAGCAATTTATAGCGTCGATAATCGCCTGTAGACAAATACATTTCAGAACCATCTCTCATTTCTATGCTTCAAAATGATATTTCCCAGTCGAAATGAGAGATAATTCATACGTATTATGAAAGCCAAGGTGTTGTTTTGTTAGAATCTGTTAAAAGCCCAAAACTGACACAAATCCGTCATTTGAGATAAAAAGGCATTACTATGTAGATTTACCATTGCGACTTCCGACTGATTCTGTGAGAGCACGTCACATTTTAAGGTTTTTTCCTCTAGTGGTCAAGCATTTTCACAACAAATGGTGTGACTGTACAACTAACTGGTCACGAGACACGCTCACCAGTTTGGCCTGATGGTGGTGCTAGAGGAAAGGTCATGGGGTCAATAGCATTCTTCCTCCATGGGTTATGAGTGTGCACATCAGATTTCATGGCAATCCGGCAGAGATATGTCGCAGAAAGCCTGAAAAACTTGGCCTGATGGTGGCGCTAGAGGAAAGGTCATGGGATCATCACAACTCAACGGGGTCATTCCTCTTGGTGTCATGAATGTGCACAGCGGATTCCGTGGCAATCCAGCCATTACTTTTCAAGATATGGTGAAAACAGATCCACACACAGAAGTGAAAACGGCTTCTCCTTCGGCTTGGCAGACTGAGGTAATAAATGCTTGAAATTAGCGAAAGAGAGAGAGAGAGAGGAAGAGGCATTTGAGGGCATCTAAAATAAGATCATGAGGTGAAGGTCTTAGACCCAACGAACAGATCC
Organism: Notolepis coatsorum; assembly: GCF_963971535.1. NCBI lineage: Eukaryota > Metazoa > Chordata > Actinopteri > Aulopiformes > Paralepididae > Notolepis > Notolepis coatsorum. The sequence continues at coordinate 3,653,175 of NC_140173.1, read as the reverse complement.
TGTTAAAATGTTTAAAGAAATTACCTTATGATCAGGTCGGAGACAGAACCTGTGCACATTTGCACAAAATGTGTTTTGTGTGTGTATGTGTTTGTGTACAATGCATTGCTGAAGGACTCTCAAATGAAAGTTGTTCCTCAGTTCTACCCCTACATCCTCTCCACCAAGTGCCCACGGTCTGATAGATACTGTTGAGTTAACACAAGGTCAGCTGTGGCCCGCTGCGCTGTGTGCCAATTAGGCAAACAGACCGCCATGGGCCAGCGAGGATTTAGTGTTATGGCTACTTCTTATCAGGCCGCAATTATTTTCTCTTCAGGATTAACACGGAAATTACTTTTACACGCCTCAACAAACCAATGCATTAGCAGAAAGACTTGTTGATGGGCCGGTAAAGTGGTAACTAATGATGGGGGGGGGGAAGGAACCATGGTGCTGTTGTAAATATTTACAGTGAGTGGACCTCCAGAGAGAGAGAGAGAGAGAGAGAGAGAGAGAGAGAGAGGGGGGGGACATTTAGAGGACAGTGAAAGAAACAGCCTCGACAATGAAGAACGATGATGCATTCCCACACTGAACTTCAATTAAAGTACTACAAGGATTCCGACATCAATATATCGGTGTTAAATTCAATGTCCATACCTTGACGGGATTACAGCGGAGACGTGATGCCAACGAGAATGAAAGAGAATTGACAAGACACGTCTGTTGGTAGCCTCCATTTTGTAATAACAAAAAAAACAGCCAGGGGGCAGGAACAAATGGCAACATCCCCTTTGCAACACAAAGAGCCACTGTCAGTGGCTCATGAGGTAGAGTGGTCGTCTGGCAGAGGTGCGGACTCGAGTCACATGACTTGGACTCGAGTCAGACTCGAGTCACGAATTTGATGACTTTGGACTTGACTTGACCAAAACAAAAAAGACTTGCAACTCGACTTTGACTTTAACACCAATGACTTGTGACTTCACTTGGACTTGAGCCTTTTGACTTGAGAAGACTTGATACATTTTCCATGCCCAACGATAAAAAATTATGTTATTAAATGTGCCGTGAATTAATTAATTTCCAGCGAATAGACACTTCATTCGCGCAGCCGGCTCCTATGTCACCTGCGGAGATTGTGGGCATGTTTTATTCTTTCTTTGTTTACTTGTTAGACTGTCATGGCGGCCCCCAGCGTACACATGATATTGGATATCGTCACTATTTCTCTTTTGTTGAGCACAAAGAAAATAACGTTTTAGTTAAATGTAAATTGTGTCTTGGCTCACAGAATCTTACGTTACGAACGTTAATAACGACGGATTCAGTGGAAAATTATACCAAAGATTGCTTTGTTTGCTTATAAAAACGACATGGTGGTGGTCAACAAAAAACTAATTGCAGTATGCAAAACGTGCAGCTCGAAAATCACAGATGGAGAAGCAACAACTTCCAACTTCGTTCGACATTTGACTCTGCACAAATCGGTAAGTAACTTGGCTTGCTATTGATTGATTGATAGAAAACGTTATTAACAGATTCCAGAATGGGTACATTACAGTACAGCTCAATACACACAATTGTTAAGGGGATGCAGACCAGAGAAAGACTTTCGTCTTGTTTACATCAGGGTCCCCCATTTTCAATTCATCATATGACATACACAACATACAGATAGACAGTACTGCTACATCTATACATTTATGACATACTAGATTTGCAAATACAGTACTGTTTGTGATACAAAAATAGTATAAAAAAGAGAGTATATACATTTGACGTAGAAACTGTACATTGGAGGAGGTTGGGTAGGTGGGGTGGGGTGGGGGGAACTGTACATTGGAGGTGGTTGGGTGGGTGGGGGGGGGGTTGGGTAGGCGGGGAGGGGAAAACTGTACAACTGTACAAGCAAAACTATAAATTGGAATATCGACGAAACCATACTTGGTTCTAAGAAGAGGGTCTTGTGTATTCTTGGGTTAGGTCATTTACTGTCCCAATACGCAGACTGGCACCTCGCATGGTTGCCTCTGCTGTTGGTGTGTGCAGTGGCGGACTGGGACCATAATTCCTACCGGGAATTTAACTCAGGCAGGCCAGGCCATACCCCCCCCCACCCCGGGGAAAAAACGTCTTTTGTATCTTGCTGCGTTGTATCACGCGGTGGCACTGTAGAGGCTGTATACACTAGTATAAATGTGACCTTCAGCCCATGGACAGCAACGCTGTCACAAAACGGACCATACAAGTTGTATACACTACACCAAAGTGTAGAATAACTACTTTCCAAATAATGGATTGTCCAAACGTCGGGTTATAATACGAAAGTGTCCTTTATATAGAAGTTTACCGGTGCACGTTACAATACATTTCTCGACTTCACTGCCGCTCTCTGTGATCTAGTAGACCTTCTCTCTGTGAGAGGTAGGTGGGAAGAGACAGAGAGGGAGGGAACAATCCCTTAAATACCCTCTTACCTGGCGCCAGCGTCAATAGCTCTGCCTATAGCGCCCTCTTGTGGAAACAGTTAGACAGTTACATGCAATCGTATAAATCACATAACTTTAACACTTCCACTTACGGCTGTCTTGTATACTGTACAACTTTTTTCAAAAACAATCTTCAAAGAAAATAATACAGTTCAGAGCATCAAAAAGGATATGGCAGTCAATACTACATAACAGGCAATATTTACACACCAAACATGACCTCTGCAAATCTTCTCAATTTCAGTTAGGAAACAGGCTTTGTCATAGCGTCTGCTACCATGTCGTCTGTAGGACAATAAACAAGTGTCATCCTTTCTTCCCTGATGACAGATCTGATGAAATTATATTTTATATCCACATGTTTACACATATGTCGGCACAGAGGGTTTCTAGCAATTGCAATGGTTCCCTGGTTGTCTTCACAAACAACAGTTTTCTTATATACATAGGTATCCATTCCTTCAAGCAGTTGTTCTAGATAAATACATTCCTGTATTGTCATAGCTAGAGCCATGTATTCGGCTTCACAAGTTGACAGTGCCACTGTGGGCTGTTTCTTTGTTGTCCACGAAACCAGTGAGCTGTTTGTGTTCAAACTCACACAATACCCTGTGGTACTTCTTCTGTCTGTGGTGTCTGCCGCCCAGTCTGCATCACTCTAGGCTTTAAGCCCTAAGCCCTCGCTGCTCTTTCTGAAACAAAGCTGTTTATCTGCTGTCTCTTTGAGATAACGAAAAACATGTTTTGCTGTAATCCAGTGCTCCTCTGTGGGATCAGCAAAATGCTGTGACAATTTACTCACTACAAAACATAGGTCAGGGCGAGTACATGTTGTCAAATAAATGAGGCTACCTACAGCTTCTCTGTACATTTTTACATCTGTCAATTTCTGAGCATCCTCTTGGTAGTCTAGCTTTTGATCACATGGTGTTTCCCTTGTTCTACATTCTTGCATGTCAAAACGTTTCAGGATCTTTTCCACATATCTCTTCTGGGATATTTTTACACAAGTGGCAGACTGTTTGAAGTCCATGCCTAGAAAATGCTTTAACCTACCCAGGTCTTTCATTTTGAATCTGGTGGAGAGCATACTTTTCACCTGCTCTAGGTTTCTAGTGTGTCCGCTGCTTTGGTCAAATCATCCACTTCTGTATTTAAACATAGAATCCACTTCTGTATTTAAACATGGAATCCACTCCTGTATTTAAACATGGAATCCACTCCTTCTGTATTTAAACATGGAGTACCCTCCTTCTGTATTTAAACATGTAGCTACCCTCCTTCTGTATTTAAACATGGAGTACCCTCCTTCTGTATTTAAACATTTAGCTACAGACCTGGCTTTGTACTTGTCGTGGCCTTCAATACCCTCCTTGATTGAGTACACCCATTTTCCTTCCACTGTCTGTCTGCCCTCTGGTAACTTGGTTAGAGTAAAGGTGTGGTTGTCCTCTAGGGACCTCATCTCCTCATCCATTGCTCTCTCCCATTTCCTTGATTCAGGGGACACCATCGCCTCTTTAAAGGTCTGAGGTACTCCACTCACTACTCTGTAGCAGTAATCAATGCTGGTAAGTGTACTGTCATCCTCGTCACTTTCTCTCCGGGCATAGTCTTTCAGATACTTTGGGGGTTTGTGTTCCCGTGAGGGATACCTCCCACTGCATGAGGCATGTGACGTCACCCTCGGGTGCTCCTCGTCATCATCCTCTGGGGGTTGCTGACTGTCTGTCTGCACGACTGTGCTAAGTCCACTAGGCTGAGGTGTCTCTGTTTCTTCACACCTTACTCTGGAGTCCAGCTCTGGCTCCTCTGTCTGTGTCTCGTTCTCACATGTTGTCTTTGTGCCAAATTTGACTAGCCTGTGTTTTTGCTAGAAAATAGACTAGAAAAGCGGGGCATCCTTTGTCGTGCCCTACAAAGAGTCCTTTTTCACATCTGGACTCAAGCTTTCCTCTGTCCTGCTGGTAAGCATAACACACTGATCCAAATTTGTGCATTCTAGCTAGATTACATTTCTTTCCTGTCAGTGCTGTATACGGGGTGGTGCCTGTGTGCTTATTAAAACACCTGTTTCTGGTGTAAGCGGCTTCTTGTACCGCATAATGCCATAGACTCTTAGGTAAGTTACCAGCTATTAGCTTACACCTAGCCATTTCGAAAAGAGTACATCCTTCCCTCTCTGCCACCCCGTTCTGGTGCGGGGAGTACGGACATGACGTCTCGTGTCTTATCTTGTTCCTTCTCAACAGTGATTGGAACTCTCTATTTGTGAACTCGGTTCCGTTGCCATAAGGGGCTACATCTGCTAGGAATTTCTCCGTGGCCTGGAGTGTGTCACTCTTTGCTTTGAGAAAGTAAACAAACACTGCCCCTGTACACACATCTGTAAAAGACTGTACATATCTAAAGCCACCTATGGACTTGTTGCTTACTGGACCGGCTAGGTACCTTTACTTTTTCTGTGGGACTTCTGTTTCTCGATTGAGTGAACTTCCCCTTTATGCACACTTCACATTCTTTGTCAGGTCTACGCTTTTCACCTTTAATGTGCATGCCTTCGCTTCTGTCACTGCTTGCAGTTTCAGTAAATCCTCGTAATTACAATGACCCATGATCTCATGCCATGTCTGAATATCGTGACTGACAGTCACATTACACATATCATTATTATTACACTTATCGTCATCATTACACTCTGTTTGTAGATAATACATTCTCTTGTACACCTCTATGTTAAATCGCGTACCGTCAGGCTCTACAAGAACATCTTTACCTTCATTGAAGAATACTTTGGCACCGTTTGCAGTAGCAGATTTTACAGAGAATAGTTCTTGTGGGAACGAGGGTATGTAGAGAGCGTTCTTTAACGTCACTGTACACCGGCGCCCCTCACTGTCTATGAGGCATACCTGTGCGTCTCCTCTCCCTTGCGCCAACCCGTAAGTGCGCTTCCCATCTGCCAGCTCCATGCTGTGTCTCTCCAGCTCGAAGGTGTTGTCAAAGTTCTTGAATCGATTCCTGTCGTTGATGACGTGGGACGACGCACCTGTGTCCACGATCAGTCCCTTCCTTTGGGCCTGCTGCTGCTGCGTTGGCTGGGTGACGTACGCTGTCTGCACCCCGAAGATGAAGTCCTCTCGTCCCGCTACTCTCCGGGCGTCGTTTCGACTCGTCTCACGTCCACCGTCGTCGCCATCTTGTCCACAGCCGCCATCTTGTCCATGCGCGTACCGTGCGCTCTGGTCACGTTTCTTTCTACACACTTTGTCTGTGTGCCCTGTGGATTTGCAGAAGCTACACCAAACAGTCTTTGTGCAGTTATCTTTCCGGTGCCACTTTTCTCCGCATCGCCAACACGCCAGCTCCGTCGTGGGTCTGATCTTCTCTCTCTGTGCCACCCGGGCCTTCAGCACCCTCTCTCCTGCCTCCGCGGTGACTGGGTGTGTGTCTTCTGAGACCTCAAAGTTCGCGCAACTTGGCCTTGAACTCTCCCAGCGACATGTCCGCTGAACCGTGTGTCACCAGTAGTGTGAACGGTAGTCCAGCTCCGGTAGTCCTCTCATCCATCGCCATCATTAGTCCATCGCTTGGTGCTTCTCCTGCACTCTTAAGTGCCGTAATGATCTGCTCAGCTCTGATGACGTATTCGGTCACAGTCTCGGTGTGCGCCTTCTTCAGCGCGGTTAGTGTTATGTAGAGGGATACGATTCGGGGTCTTCCCCGTCCGATATAATGTCCTCTCAACACTTTCAGGCTCTCTCGGCCTTTGTCCTTAGTGTCGCAGAATATCAGCCCCAAGCTTGTGTCGTCTAGCAGTGGTGATAACTCACAGTATGCGTCCGCATTTTGCTTGGTGTCCAGGGCTCGCGCGGCCGCTGTTACTAATCCCGTGGGGGCCATCAAGGCCGTTGTCTTCAGTCCCACACCGTGCATGCAGCACAACATTCGCTCTTCCTAGAGCTCATAGTCCTCTGCTCTTCCGTTGAACGAGGGCCATTGGCTCTTTCCTTTGGTCGCCATCCCTTTTTGATGGTAGGCGTAGCTTTAGCTTAGCTTTAGCTTTAGCTTAGCTTTAGCCACGCGGTGCTCCTGGTGCTAAACTAGCCTATACTTTAGCTAAACTTGCTACCCTTATTATTTCGCCCCTGCGTGATCTGGGCCCATAACCTGTTGACAGAGTTAGCTATGGGGCGAGAATACCTTATCATGATGACAAGGTCCTCTCACTTCAGCCTTTAATCAGCGTAGTTTATTATCACTTTGGTACACAGTACATGAGACCTTCTCTCTGTGAGAGGTAGGTGGGAAGAGACAGAGAGGGAGGGAACAATCCCTTAAATACCCTCTTACCTGGCGCCAGCGTCAATAGCTCCGCCTATAGCGGCCTCTTGTGGAAACAGTTAGACAGTTACATGCAATCGTATACATCACATAACGTTAACAGTTCATATCTCACGGGTTTCGGCAGTTGATCTCATCATGATTTAAATTAATAGGCTTGTTTGAGATTGGCGACTGGCGAGGCCTGCGCAGGCCTGCTCAGGCGCACTGCATCGCGCTGGGTTGTGAATAACGAGTTAACTCATTCCTGCCTGCTTGCCTGAACTTATATATGCGCAAATAAACATGTATACCGACCTGGCCTGCTTCTGAGTTCAGTGGCCTGACTGCGGGCACAAACAAATACAAATTAAAAAATTAAAAAAAGCATTTGCCAGTCTGCCAGGGCAGCCAGGTAATGCCAGTCTGCCAGGCCACCGGGTAAAATCCCGGTGCTCCCGATGGCCAGTCCGCTAGTGAGTGAATGGGTAAATGTGAGGAACAAAAATTGTAAAGCGCTTTGGATAAAAGCTCTATATAAATGCACCATTTACCATTTACCATTTACGTGGTCATATCAAGAGATTTAGGCTAACGATTGTTTCTGCAATGGTCTCATTTCTTTACTGCAATTATACCAATATATCTCAACTAATCTGGCAATGATATATGATGTGATATATTATTGTTGAAAATGCTCCTAGTAGTAGCTTTAAGTGTATACACAAAACTGAAATAGCATGACGGTTTGCCTCAAATATGAGAATAGTATTTCAGTGGGTGCCAGTGAAGCTTGACTGTGACTCAAAGAGAAGGGGCATGGCTACAATTAAAAACCCTAAGAACAGCTGGCAGTTAAAGGCTGGCTGCCTCATCTATGGCAGATGACAGGATGAAAAATCTGCCAACTCAGAGCCACCTCGACTCCTCCATCCCCTTTTCTTCGGCGAGGCGAAGGGGAAAGCCCCAGTCTGTGTTTTTTTTATCAGACTGCCAACCCGCAGCAACACACTTCATTAACCACTCGTATGGCAGGGAATGGAGGCTTTTCCAGACTATGGCCAAGGCACAAATCTGAAGTCATAGGAGGCTGGCTTTTGCTCAAAGCCCCACAATGCATTATAGTGAATAGGCTTGTCACTCCCGCCCAGGTTCATTTGGTTTTAAGTGTGAGGTTGAGTCAATCAAGGGTAATGAGGTGAGAAAGCCTGGCTATTATTTATCAGCTTCTTCACGACGTCGGTTCATCACGCCTCTCCTCCGCCACACCTCCGTCATGCACCAAAAGAAAAGAGGGATGAGTAAGCAAACCTGTTTCCTCTCTCTACACAATCACACACACACACACACACACACACACACACACACACACACACACACACACACACACACACACACACACACACACACACACACACACACACACACACACACACACACACACACACACACACACACACACACCTTCCATTTACTACATTCATTCCCTAGCCCCTAACCTTAACCCTTACCCTAACCTAAGCCTAATCCCACATTAAAAAGTGAGAACCAACCAAAACGTCCTCACTTGCCCATACATCTTCTTATGTCCAAACTCCCTGGTTCTCACCCGAAAACGTATAACAAACACATACATACAGAACACACATAAACACACACACACACACACACACACACACACACACACACGCACGCACGCACGCACGCACGCACGCACGCACGCACGCACGCACACACACACACACACACACACACACACACACACACACACACACACACACACACACACACACACACACACACACACACACACACACACACACACACACACACACACACACACACACACACACACACACACACACACACACACACGGTATTGAGCACTTGCACAGCATGTGCTTACACTAATGGTCCAAAGTGCAGTCTCTTGGGTCCACGCTCCCTAATGTGTTTTCATACTGGTCATTACAACAATTTCAGTAATGCACCACATTTTTGTGAAATCCTACAGTACAGTGCTTTGACCCATTACAACTCAATCAGGAGGATTCACGACACTGGCTTGAGTGAAAACAATTGAATGAAATAACAAGACTAGGTTCACTAGAACTTTTCAAAGATAACAACATAAACATTTTATAAATGTGTCTGCAGTGTTTCATGCTAATATCAGTAGCTGACCGGAAATACACTTGGGCCTAAGCTGTTACCCTAGCAACAAGAGGTATATTAGCTGCCCCCCCCCCCCCCCCCCACACACACACACACATACTCTGTTTCCTTGCTATGATACAAGACTAGATGGTTTCAACTTGACAACATAAACATTCTAGATTAAACATTCTAAATGGACCCAAGTTTATTAGCTGTTGCCATGTTTGTTAATGCCATAATTGACAGGAAATACACTTGGGTCCAAACTGTTCCCTAGCAACAGATTTCCAATGAAACCGTCTATACGGTCTTCATTCTGACCGCCAGCCAGTCAGTCAGTAAGTAACATTACCTGTAGACTCTTAACACATTGAGCGCCGGGGGTTGTGCCCATCATTGTACCCAGTCTGCCAGCGTTGAAAGCCTATGGAGATGTTTACCTTCTTTGCAGGGCTATAACTTTTTAAATTGTATTGCTATATTGACATTATGGCCCATTCAACATCGATTATCTATCGTTCAGGATGTGGGAACGTTACTGTATATCTTTTCATTCATACATTGTTGTGTTAATACCGTCTAGAATATAAGTATGTTTTTAAGGTTTTCTGCTGTAATTCCAAAAACGAGAGTTATAGGCCCTGACGCATATTATAGATTATCGATTGGTGTTTCTTTCCTATACACGCTATATTAAAAAATTCAAGTGTATATGATCGGTATACATTATGATTCATCATGCGTGAAGGAAAGGGGGGGGGGGGTCGTTTATAATTCCTTGATCGTCAGTAACGACTTTATTTAGTATGGGTTGATATGTTGAGCAGATGGTTTGCAGTGAAATGAATAAACAATCGGGCTGAAAATAACGTTATATTCCTTTTACCGTTCGCCGATGAGACTGGAAGAAAAAGATCCCAATTATTTGACGTCGATCTCCTACATCCATTTCCGGTTTGTATGGCGCAATAAACACCGAAATCATATTGATTATTGCGTTTAGAAAGCGATCTAAATGCACTAGAGTGTTTGTCTGGATCCACGTAACAAGATATGACTGCTGGAGGGATTTCCTCGACGCACCGATCGCCACTTCCGGTTTGGCGAGAGTGTAACTCGCCCGACCATCCACCAGGCGGTGGTATTGAGGCGTTGCAATCTCATACAGGGTGCCGCTGCAGTCCGGAGGGAGGCGGGATGAATTATGAATGGCATGGCGAAAAATTAAATATTGATCCCAAAAACGATTTACGCCTTTGTTGGCGTTCAACGCATGGCAGGCAATAACGACTTACGCCGTTCTTGGCAACCAATGTGTTAAGGCTCCCACAGAGTCGGGCGTACTGTGAGCGGACCGGACTCCGCGCGGCATGTCCGCAGCCGTTTGAGGTTTCGTAGTCGAGCATACCACCGTGTACCAATTTCCTAAATTTCGTGCCAGTTTACTACATTTCCCACAATCCTTGTGCGCTATAGACCACCGCAACACTTCCGGGATTCTGAAATCGGGGAGGAGATAGCGGGGGGAGCATATGAATGAATGTGGATGAGAGCCGTGATGTAAGTGGTTGCAGATACGGCTGTGGGGGTGCTAGAGACATGATCGAATAGACGTTTATGCGCCTCAATCTCCTGAACACGGCGCGACCCATTCCTAATCGATCAGAACTAAATCCGCAGAGAAAAATCCCATTTTAAAGCACCTATTCCGCATGCACATGCGCAGATTGCCCATGGAGTCTGGACGACGCGAGATGACGCACGAATGAATGTGGACTGTTCCATCAGAGGGGGGAGCTTCGGTGGTAATGTGAGTGGCTACAGACCGCTGCACTTAAATATAAACATTAGTCTACCTGGAGACTCAATGAGGTAATTGTAGATGTCGCCATAAGACGCGTCTGGCCATTTAGTGGGATAATTTTTTCATTATCTTGTTCGACTGAAAGGACACTAGCCACCGAAGCTCCACATTCATTCGTTTCCGTTCACACTGGCCTTTTTTGACCGAACCTAATTTGTAAACAAAGGACATGCATTTGCCAAGTCGTTCATTATATTGGACAGATAATTTTCGGGAAAATCCCGCTCGCACACACACACACTCTCTCACATGCTCGCTCGCACACACACACACACACACACACGCTCCCACACACTCGCTCTCTCATGCTCGCTCGCTCACACTTGCTCTCACAGTCGCACACACACACACCCTCGCTCTCTCAGTCGCTCGCTCGCTCGCACACACAAACACGCTCGCACACACTCGCTATCTCATGCTCGCTCGCACACTCTCAGCCGCTCGCTCGCACACACACTCACACACACATGCTCGCACACTCTCTCATTCACACTCACTTCCAAAAACCCTGCGCTTCCTAGATTAGGTACTATATAAAGTTCTATTGCGTTCACACCAACAGCAAACCGCTGTGAAAGGGGCAGAGTCCCAACTTTAATCAACAGTATTATGGCGTTTATACAGTTTGTTTAAACAAGTGAACGTCCTCCGAGCTCTCTCTCTCTCCCCAGATAGCAAAACATTTGTGAATCAACATTGAAATAGGGTTAGGCAGAAATATTGAATCTATGTTGAAGCCTGACATCGAAATTATACAAATCGTTGTCTATGACTTACATGTTGAATCAACGTTAGGTGTCAACCATAACTGATACTATATCAATGTTGATTCAACCATCATCTAAATGGTAATCTACATGCACATTTTAGTTGATTTTATATTGAATCAATGTTAGGCATCAATGTTTATTCAACCATAATCTAAATGGTAATCTACTTATGGAAATTAGAAAGGGAACAACAACTTAACCCTTGTGTCTGATCAGATTCTTATTTTGTTTGATAACTTTGCAGTGATTATGTTTGTAGCCAATATAATATGTGGCATTGTGGTGACCTATATTAAGAGACATTCACTGAGGTGGGCTTGTGCCTTTAAGAGTGTGGGTTTTACTGTTTAGGGGACAGGTTAAATACCACTTCCGGTTCCGGGTTAACTGGGTTGTTATTTGTAAATGCTATGTGAGTGAGAAGTAAAGTACCTCAACTCGAACCACGTCTCTGGCTCGCTACTTTCTTATCGCCACATTGGTGACCCTGTGAAGAACATTTGTAACGTTAACAGCATTTAGCGTTATGTCTGAAAACAACGGCGTCGCGCAACCGCAAGCACCCGCACCGAATGCTAACGACGCTAACATGCTACAAGCGAACATTTACGCTGCAACCGTCAAGTTGCCCGACTTTTGGCAGCATAATCCCCGGCCGTGGTTTCAACACGTCGAAGCCCAATTCCAGCTGGGCTAGCTCATGTGTGGCGTGCCAGCGTGCCAAAGTGCACCGCCATACCAAAGCCCCTTTGGCACCGTTTATAGTGCCGGAGAGGCGGTTCGACCATGTGAATGTGGACCTGGTGGGCCCCCTGCCCCCCTCCCATGGATATACTCACCTCCTCACCATGGTGGACAGGACCACCAGGTGGCCGGAGGCTGTTCCACTGTCCTCCACTACGGCAGCGGAGGTGGCCCGGGCGTTCATCGGCTGCTGGGTGGCCCGTTTTGGCACACCGGGGGACATCACAAGCGACAGGGGCCCCCAGTTCACTTCGGAGCTCTGGACTGCAGTTGCGGAGCACCTGGGGGTGAAGATCCACCGCACTACGGCGTACAACCCGCAGGGCAACGGACTTTGCGAGCGGTTCCATAGGGACATGAAGGCCGCTCTTCGGGCTGCCCTTACGGATGGCGACTGGGTTGACCGCCTCCCGTGGGTCTTGCTTGGTCTTCATTCTGCCCCCAAGGAGGACCTCCAGGCCTCGTCCGCCGAGCTGGTGTACGGCCAGCCGCTGCGGGTCCCTGGGGAGTTTCTTCCGGAGGCCACAGCGTCCTGGTCCGTCGCCTCCCATCGAACAGTGTCCCGGGGTGTTGCCGATGCCCTTATTCCCATTCCAACATCCGGCCACTGCCTTCCCCAGTCCTACATCCCCAGGGACCTGCCATTGGCCAAATATGTTTTCATCCGGCACGACAGCCATCGGACCCCGCTGCAGCCCCCTTATGACGGGCCTTTCCGTGTCCTGGAGGCAGGCACTAAAAACTTTGTTGTGGACATGGGAGGCAGGCCAGAGCGGGTCACTATAGACCGTCTTAAGCCTGCTCACTTGGACAAGGACTAACCAGTTAAGTTGGCCCTGCCCCCGCGGCGGGGGCGCCCCCCGGTTTCGGCTCAGACCCCTGCCCTATCCTCTGTTCCGGCCTTGACCCCTTCCGGGGCCCGGCCGCTGGTCCCGCTTATCTCCCTTAATCCCCCTCTGCTTAAGCGCAGTCGGTTCGGCCGCTTGATCCGTCCCCCTCCACGTTGACTATTTCGTGCTGTGATCTGTTCACTGATGGACTGTTCACTGGCTATTAATTTGAATTCTGGGGGGGCCTGTGTGGTGACCTATATTAAGAAACATTCACCGAGGTGGGCTTGTGCCTTTAAGAGTGTGGGTTTTACTGTTTAGGGGACCGGTTAAATACCACCTCCGGTTCTGGGTTAACTGGGTTGTTATTTGTAAATGCTATGTGAGTGAGAAGTAAAGTACCTCAACTCGAACCACGTCTCTGGCTCGCTACTTTCTTATCGCCACAGCATAATCTTTTAATTATCTTGTATTTTTTTTACTCTCTTTCATAAATTGTTTATTCAACTTCAGCCTGATCATAATCACCACATATTGTTTTTTTTGTCATATTTAACAACTCTTTTCAGAAAAGTGGGAGTATTTCATTACAAAAAAAATATAAAAAATGGTTATGATCAGGGCTGAAGTTGAATAAAATATTTATGGAAAAGAAAGTGGGAAATTATTTCAACATAATCTTTTTATGGAGTTTTTCAATTTAGTCCCCTAATAAGAGTATAATACTTTAGTTTTCAGACACAAGGGTTAAATAACAATGGCAGAGGATTTGAATTTAAACACAGCCCAGATAGCAAAAAATTTGTGAATCAACGTTGAAATAGGGTTAGGCAGAAATATTGAATCTATGTTGAAGCCTGACATCGAAATTATACAAATCGTTGTCTATGACTTACATGTTGAATCAACGTTAGGTGTCAACCATAACTGATACTATATCAATGTTGATTCAACCATCATCTAAATGGTAATCTACATGCCCATTTTAGTTGTTTTATATTGAATCAATGTTAGACATCAATGTTTATTCAACCATAATCTAAATGGTAATCTACTTGTACATTTGTAACTTGTACATCTACTTGTAACTTGTAAAGTTAAGGAATCAATACTGATTAATGTACATTTTACATTAAAATATTGCTGCTGATATGTATACATCATAACATTACATGTTTTTTTCCTGCTGTTAAACACACTATTGTTGTTAAAAATTCTTATATGACCATATTTCCAAAAATGTGTGAACAAAAATGACAACATGGCTTTAATATGAAAATGTATTTTTTTCTTTCAAGAGGGTCTCATCATACTTCCAGTGACCAGTTAACCTTTTACACAAACATTAAATAACAGACCTTATAACAGACTTTCATTAACAATACTATATATAGCCACTGCCAGAATAGTGACACATGTATTGTGTGTGGTGAGCACACGCATTCATGCACAACGAAGACAAGATTGCGTTGTCTCAATCATTTTAACTATAAATTTATGAGCTCAAAGTATGAGCTCACTGACTGAAATGTCCAACAAAAAGCATCAATTGTCAAATAATATTGATCACATTAACTAGACTAGATGTTTTTGAGGAAATTAGAAAGGGAACAACAACTTAACCCTTGTGTCGGATCAGATTCTTATTTGTTTGATAACTTTGCAGTGATTATGTTTGTAGCCAACATAATATGTGGCATAATCTTTTAATTATCTTGTATTTTTTTTTTACTCTTCATAAATTGTTTATTCAACTTCAGCCCGATCATAACCACCACATATTGTTTTTTTTGTCATATTTAACAACTCTTTTCAGAAAAGTGGGAGTATTTCATTACAAAAATAATATAAAAAATTGTTATGATCAGGGCTGAAGTTGAATAAAATATTTATGGAAAAGAAAGTGGGAAATTATTTCAACATAATCTTTTTATGGAGTTTTTCAATTTAGTCCCCTAATAAGAGTATACTACTTTAGTCTTCAGACACAAGGGTTAAATAACAATGGCAGAGGATTTGAATTTAAACACAGTGGAGCTCAGATGATCTACAGTTGTCCACGACTTATCCTCCAAGGCATCTGCTATATAATAATCTTCAGATTTACTTAAGTGTTATTAGTAGGTTACAGCAGTAAGCATTAGTTTGCTCAGTCAATTATGGCCAATTCGTTTTATATTGTTTAATACAGTTAAATAAATAGATAAATGAAAAGCTAATTTTTTTGTATTCCCCCCCCCCCCCCCCCCACTGTACCGAAAATACCGAGGTACGTACCGAACCGTGGATTTTGTGTACCGTTACACCCCTAATGTTTCTATAACTCTCTCCCATATAACTCTCTCCCATACCCTTAACACCAACCGCTGAAGTGCCCTTGAGCAAGGCACTAAACCCCCAACTGCTCCAGTGGAGTTGCTCAGTGGCCAACAGTGTCAGACTGTGGTTGTACTGGGCAGCTCCCAGGTGTGAATGGAACTCTGTGAATGTGAAGCAGGGCGTAGCTGAAAAAGAGCATCCGTGCTCAGCGAACCTACCCTGGGTAAATAAAGGTTAAAATAAAAAATAAAAAATAAACACTGCAAGAACAGGCTGAAGCAGCAAGTCATTCAAGTAGATGCCGTCCATGGAAGAACAGTGTCCATGAGGGTAATTCCTTGTACTGTATGAACCAGGGAAACAGTGTGTGCTGGGGTACCCTAAGTTTGACTCTGGTTCGCTTGACAATTAAGTTTGGGTCACTTCGATTCCAAGAACAGGCTGAAGCAGCAAGTCATTAAAGTAGATGCCGTCCATGGAAGAACAGTGTCCATGAGGGTAATTCCTTGTACTGTATGAACCAGGGAAACAGTGTGTGCTGGGGTACCCTAAGTTTGACTCTGGTTCGCTTGACAATTAAGTTTGGGTCACTTCGGTTCCAAGAACAGGCTGAAGCAGCAAGTCATTCAAGTAGATGCCATCCATGGAAGAACAGTGCCCATGAGGGTAATTCCTTGTACTGTATGAACCAGGGAAACAGTGTGTGCTGGGGTACCCTAAGTTTGACTCTGGTTCGCTTGACTTAAGTTTGGGTCACTTCGGTTCCTTGAGATGCCTCCCTCCCGGTCTGGTGCATAACGAAGCCACTTCTTGACAGTTTCGCTGTAGTCCTGGTCGGTCAGCTTGGGGTCAAACTGTCGAGCAGCAGCTGATAGACACAAAAATAAAAAAGTGAGGAAGAGAGGTGAGATGATGTACGATGATAAGAGCACCCCTCACTTCACACGAGTGCGATTTTTTTTAATCACTCAATTACTCACTCTGTAGGTCTACAGTAACACGCTACAGTCAGCATCCAGTTAGACTGGACAGGAAAGAGAAGCAATCGCCTAGCCTGACACCATCTAGGCAATACAATGTGTATCCATGCACCTCTAAAGCTCACCAATTACGTTGTCCATTTCTTATAGGTTGCACTTTCATCACTTTATTCCAACATAACACTTTTTTTTGTAAGTTTTTGGAACAGCATAATTATATTCTGAATCACCAGCATCACCAGCATCACCACCTCACTACCTAAACTTAACCTATGAAGTAGTTTGCAGGGGAGGAAGCTCACCAAACATGCAGGCTTGTAGTGTGGTGTGCTTGAATGGCTTCTTGCTTTCTGAACAACGCTTGTCTTTCTTTCCAGCCCAGTTGAACCCACTGGCCAGGGCGTTGGTCATAGCAGTTTTCAACATCAGTCTGATCAGGTTCTCTGAATTGGTGCCTCCTACCAAAGCCAGGCGAGAAATCTAAATCAGAGAGAAGAAAATGAAGGCCCTGCGTTAGAAACAGCATAACATTTATTTTATGAACACAGAGCAACCAACTTGTTTATACACACACTTTATGCATGCACTGATATTCCAGCCCATGCCAGTCATTAGGTTTAACCACATTAACCCTCCTGTCCATATGTAAACGGTATATTTGAACAATTTCAAAACGTTTCATAAATAGTAGATATACAAGCTCTAACACGTTTTGAACTAGAAAGTGCTAAACACATTTTTCCCCTGAACAAGACCACACTGAAATGATCTACATTTGATAAATGAATGCTGTAACTGAGGGGTTACAAAACCCTGACTGTATTAAAGATTGTGATAGATTAAACCACTGCTAGGTATGTACTTCAATTACTGGCCAGACAGTACATCGAATATAGATGGTGGACACTCATAATAACACGGCATTGACAAAGAAATAGTATTTGAGGGTATTTTATTATTATGCAACATTAGGTTACAGAATGAGAATTAGGGTCGCGCTTGTATGGCGAAGAATATGCATAAAGTCAGTCAGTAGCATGAGTCACTGGGAATAGCAGGATTCCTACGATGGGTACTAAGCTGACGCCACCTGGCGTATAATAGCAATTATAGAAGGCGACACTGGTACCGCCTGGAGACACTGGGTTCCTCTCAGAGTTGTAAGGTCTAGAGGATAGAGGAATGTTCGGATACTCAGTCTGATTCAATGAAGAATAAAGGGACTTCACGTACAGAAGCCAGTCCTTGTAAATCCAACGATCAGCAGCAAAAGCAATAACTGTAATCCAATGCTCGATAGCAAACGATGATAGCTAGCCAGCCTCTGTCCATGAGGCCAGCCCGAGTGTAAATCCTCACGAGGTTAAATCCCAAACGATAGTGGAAATCAACGATGCTCTTCTCCGGGTCACACGTTCCAAATCAATATAATCCAACCAGTAATGGTTCTGCAATCGCCGCCGCTGGTTCTCCTGTGCACATGTCCAACGGTTCTCCGACTAGGCCTCCTCGGGTACTGGCACCAACGTATTTAGGCCACGCACCCTGGCTAAGGTCCACTAGCTAACACGAACGAACCGTTAGATAATGCTACACACAAACGAACTGTGGTTGCACGATATACAATAAATGAACGACTATTTACTTCACATTAAACTAGGTCGAACTTGACATTACTGCATTAAACTCTGACACTTTACTATTCTATTCGCACGTGTTCTCAACGCACGGTTGCTCACTTCACTACCCGTTGACTCGGGATGAACTTGATGAACGAACTGCTGCTGTGCGCACCTTGCGCCGTATATATACTTAAGTGATTATCTAGTCCCAAACCTCAGTTCTTGTCTGGAATCAATACGCTGTCTCCGGGCATGTTACGACATACCTGAGCTTGTCTTTGAACCTGACGTTGGGGGCTTGCGGGCTGGCGCCTAGGGCGCTATCCAATGAGGAGAGTGAATATTACTATGGTTCGAACGCCGGTTTAAAGGGATATACCTTGTATATATAAATAATATACAATGTATATAAAACAATAAAGGTAGATTCTCAGCTTTAATCTGGCCCTTCACAACAGCTGCCTCCTAATTAGTCCGCACCTAATTAGTTAAGGGAGACAGATTAATAGTCCAGTCAACTGCTCAATATCTGTTGTGAGGAGTAGGGCAATCTACAAAGTCAGTGGGTCATGATCGTCATCAGGGGAGTCAGGGAGCTCTGGCAACTCTATCAGCCTCGCCACGGGTCGGGTGTAGGTCCGCCCTTGGACAATAACTTCTGCCGCTCTGACCTTCCCGTCGGCACCAGTGATCACTTTGCTTATGCGGCCGGCCGGCCACATAGCTCGGGGTAGTGACTGGTCTATGATCATAACGACTGTGTCCACTTGTAAGTTGTCTCTGTCCTTTACCCACTTCTGACGGGTTTGGAGGGACGGTAGGTAGTGGAGGAGGAAACTGTTCCAAAACTGGTCAGCCAATATTTGACTGTACCTCCACATTCTTCGGCTGTTCGCTTCTTCAGGTCTGTACACCGCCTGTGGAAGAGCAGGGTCCAGCCGCACCATCAAGAGAGTGTTGGGGGTGACACGGGGATGACGTCTGCTACATCACTTGAGACGTACCCGAGGGGCTTTGAGTTCAATACTCCCTCGATCTCCATGAGGACTGTCGTGAGGACTTCTTCCGCCACGGTCTGGGCCCCAAGCACGGCGTACATAGCTGTCTTTATGGAACGTACTTCTCTTTCCCAGGTTCCACCGAAGTGAGGGGCGTTCGGGGGGTTAAACTGGAATTCGACCTGACCGGGAGCGAGGTGGGTCTTAAGTTCTGGGCCCATCGCCGGTGGAGTGGAAGGCCTTCTCGCCGAGTCGGAGGCGGCAGGGAGGCAGGTCGGCCATCATGGGTATACTGGGCTGTGCTCGCCACTTGCGACAGTCTAGACAGGTCCGCTGGAAGCGACGTACTGCTTCTCTTCCTTGCAGTATCCAGTAACGACGTCGGATCTCAGCGAAGACTCTCTCTGCCCCAGCGTGGTGCACATCCTCGTTGTATTTCTTTATGATACGCTCAGTGACCTTGTGTCGACTGTTGAGGACGATAGGATACTTGACGTCATCCGTTAAGTCCGGGGCCCGTCTCAGACGACCACCCACCCTGATGAGGCCATGGGTGTCGCGCTCGGGGGCCAAGTGGAGCAGTCGGCTGTCTGAAGGGATTGGCTTTGTTCCCTGCAGGCAGTCTAGCTCATCTGGAAATGAGTCTCTTTGGGCTCGCTGAAGCAGAAGGACTTCTGCCTCTGCGTAGTTCGATGCGTCAAGGTCTGTAGTGGGGGGGACCTCAGGGTGGTGCCACAAGAATGTTTTTATCTGCGCACTCTTAAGGGTTAGGCAGTCGTCTATGTTAGGGTCAGTGGGGGCTGGGATGTGCGTCAGCCCACAGAACATAGATTTCTTGATCTCTGCCTCCTCTTGACTAGCCTCCCGTGGGGTGGGGGTAGGCCACTCCCCCTCCGGGAGCTTGAGGAACTCAGGACCGTCACTGTAGATATTGGGACGTGTGAGGTCATCTAGGGACATCCCCCGTGTGATGACGTCGGCTGGGTTCTGTTTGGTGTCAACGTACCTCCAGCACGCTGATCCTACCAGGTCTTGAATCTCTGTGACTCTGACTCCCACGAAGACCTTGTATCTACAAGAATCGGACTGGATCCATGTGAGTACGGTCATGGAGTCTGACCACAAGATTGTTCTTTGCACCGTTATGGTGAGTTCACGTTGTATCAACGTGGCGAGTTGCGCGCCTACCAGAGCTGCGCAGAGCTCTAGACGCAGGATCGATTGTTGCTTGCGGGGGGCTATTCTTGAGCGAGCCAGGATGAAAGCTGTGTGTACTTCTCCTCCCTCCTCTCGGGCTCGCAAGTAAGCCACCGAACCGTAGGCTACTTCCGAGGCGTCACTGAAGACGTGCAGGTCCATCTGGCACGTCTCCAGCCGCACTGTGGGTGGGAAGTAGCTCCGGCGTATGTTCACATTTTGGAGCGAGCTGAGTTCTCTCTCCCACTCTCTCCAGGTGGAAGCTAGGTGGTCGGGTATGGGGTCGTCCCAGCCCTGTTCCTTGTCCCACAGCTCTCGCACAAGCATCTTCGCCCGAGTGGTGTAAGGTAGGATACACCCCAGCGGGTCGTATTGGCTTGCGAGTGTTCTGTATACGCTCCGTCTAGTGGTCGGTAGAGGGGTCGACCTTCCCTGCTCCGGGGTCAGGGGTGTGTGCTTGTAATGGAGCGAGTCTGTTTTGAAGCGCCAGACGAGGCCCAATGTCATTTCCTGTGCTTCACCTGGGGTGGTCGCCATCCAGGTCTCGCTGCTTGCTGCCTTTGTCTCTGGGGAGAGGCTGCGAAGTACTTGAGGGTCACTGCTGGCCCACTGCCTAAGATCGAAGCCGCCTTTGATCAGTGAGGCGCGGAGCTTGAGCAGGAGAGCTTTGGCTTCTTCTGGCGTCGAGACGCTTTGTAGACAGTTGTCCATGTAGAAACTCCTCTCTACGCTTTGTCTGACCTCCTCGTCAGCTTCAGGGTCTTCTGTCACATGTTTTTGTAGTGCGAACGTAGCACAGCATGGGCTGCATGTGGTGCCGAAGGGGAGGACCTCCCATTGGTAGATGGATGGTTGCTCATCGTTGATCCTCTCTCTCCATAGGAACCGCAGCAGGGGCTTGTCCTCCTCCACTAGTCGCACCTGCATGAACATCCCTTTGATGTCGCCGCTGATGGCCACATTGTCTTGGCGGAAACGTAGTAGTACGCCGAGGAGAGAGGGGCCGAGTGTCGGGCCGGGCAAGAGTTCTTTATTCAGGTTCTGTAGTCCGATCTGGTAGCTGCAGTTGAATACAATGCGGTTCTTGCCGTTGTGGTGGACCTTGTGGTGGGGCACGTACCAGGATTCAGTCGTCTGGTCGGCCTCTTGATTGTCAATTTTCTTGATATGTCCCGCTGTGATCAGTTTGTCGATCTCAGCGCGGTACACAGTGGCTTGAGTGGGGTCCTTGGCTAGACGCCGCTCGGTGTTCAGTAGATAGCGTTCTGTCGCTTCTTTTGAGGCGTGGAGGGTGGGCATCCCCTCTCGCCTCAAGAGTGGAGTTGCGTATCTCATCACTCCATCGACCTCGACCCTCTTTGTCTTCTGCTCGAGGAGAGCTATGGCATAAGTGTCTTCCTTTGAACGAACTAGTTTATTTTCGTTCTTAAAGGGCATCGCGTCTAATGTCCATAGTCTCTCGACATGCTGCAAGAGGGTGGTGTCGTCTTCGTTTATCCTCGTGTAGAGGCAGCGAGTGGCTGTCGGTCGGTTGGAAGACCCGGAGAGGGGGCCTTGTAGTGTCCAACCCAGGCGGGTCTTGACCGCTGCTGGACAGCCTCTGGGCCCGATGTGGACCTGGTCCGTTGGGACGATGAGGTGTGCGTGGTCGGATCCTATGAGCAGGGTCGGGGTGGCGCCGTCGATGGGCGGTATAGGTAGTTGACGTAGGTGCACGTATTTCTCCGTCAGCTGTGTGATGGGGTAGGTATACCGTGACAGACCTATGTCGTGGCTGGTGAAGGCGTTAGTGATGCTATACCGCTTCTCGGGCTGCTCGACCGCTGCTATCGTGAAGGAGACATTTTCACCCTTTATGGTCTTTAGGTCTCTTCTAATGGTACGGATTGTCATTGTTTCTTCGGTACCCCGCAGACCCAACTGGGCTGCGGCGGAAGCGAGGAGGAGAGTCTTTTCTGACCCATCATCTAGGACGGCGTAAGTGTCCATGACCTTGTCCTCGTAGCTTAGAGGCACTCGGACCACCTTCAAGAGCACTCGGGAGCTCCCGCTCTTCGCAGGGTCTATATACATGACATTCACTCTCGAGCTGCTTTGGGGTACGGGTCTCCTCTTGTTGCTGTCGTGCAGGACCTCCAAGTGGGCGCCGTCGCACTTGCTGCATCTTTTCTTTAGGCGAAACTCAGCTGCCATATGGCTGCGCGCGCAGCGGAAGCAGCGGCGGTTGGCTTTGATCCACTGACTCACCTCGTCAGCGGTCAGCTTCTTGAAGGTGTCACATTGAGACAGCCAATGTTCATTTTCACAGTACTGGCATGCAATCTTCCACTTTCCCTTCACGTGGGGGGTGTTGTGGTTCTTGTGCTGCGGCACTGACTCGGCCTGGTGCATAACTGTCACTGACCGACGGTTGTCATTGAACCTCCGCGGTCCATCTCTAGGGCTAGAGCCACTCCACACGAATGTGTCCAGTCGTAGACTGCTAACTTCCCTGGCGAGGAAAGCAGCCAGGTCTAGGAGGGATGGTTCTGGGCCGTTGGGGTCACGGTGGTCTTTCTGCCGCCGAAAACGCTCTTGACGGGCTGGAGGGAGCTTCTCCAGTATCCGCTCCACGTTAGAATTTGCATACAGTTCATATCTCCCCTTCTCCTTTTGGGACCCCAGCATCCCCACGAGGGATTGTACCTTGATAGAGAGGTCATCCAGTGCTCTATTGTCTTTGGCTGGGGGAGGCGGTCGATATCTCGTATTTCTTGGATCACGTAATCCCATATGCGTCCATAGCGCGCGTCGAGGGCCACCAGAGCAGCGGAGTATGGGGTGCTTGAGTTAGAATATGCCAGCGCTATGTTATGCGCTCTGGGCACCTTGAGATGCTTGAGGAGGATGGCATATTTGTACGACACGTCGTGGACATCGGACATTATAGTCTCTAAACACATGCGTAATTCTGTGTACTGTGCTCTGTCCTCGCGCGTAAAGTCTGGGAACGTCGGTGTGCCAAGGTAAGACGCCATGGATGGCTGGGACACCGATGAGCGTAGGGGGAGAGGCCTCCTGGGCGAGTCTCCCCGTACGGGTGGTCGTGGGTTAGTACTGGGTGGGTACCAGAGGCCGGGCCCCCAGGTGCTGTTCCTCGGTGCTGACTGTACATCAAACTCACCCTTGAGTTGGGTCGGGGGTTTGTAGTGCAGTGACTCGGGGCTGAGGTCGGGGCTGTACTGGGCCTCCTGGTCCAAAGTAGGTTCGTGCTGGTGGGCTTGATATCCCTCCTCTTCCTCCTCTAGGTCTTGGAGTCTTCTAGTTAGTCTCTCGGCGACGTAGGCCGGTTCTTCCCGTTGGCTGGGTCCCGTATGGACCGGTCTGGGAGGGGGCTCGGAGACGTAGGCAGGTTCTTCCTGTTGGCCGGGTCCCGTGTAGCTTTGTCGGGTAGGGGAAGGTGCCCTAGACCCTTGTTGTGATGATCTCCGGGAGCTCCGTGTGGAGAGAGGGGGGGTCGCCCTGGCGATCAATTGTTCTATCATCTGCGCCTGTAGCCAGTCGCGCTCTGCTTCGCGCTGTGCATTGGCGTGTTCTCGCTGGATGTTCTCTTCCGTCTGAAGGCGCCTCTCCTCCAGTCTGATGCGTTCATACTCACTCCGTTGTTGCGCCTGGAGGCGCTCTCGTTCCGCTGCAGAGTGTTCGCGCTCGCTTAGTTGTTGCGCCTGGAGGCGCTCTCGTTGTTCGCGCTCGCTTAGTTGTTGCGCCTGGAGGCACTCTCGTTCCGCTGCAGAGTGTTCGCGCTCACTAAGGGCTTGTGCTTTGAGTTGCGCGTGGAGGTGCTCTCGTTCCGTTGCAGAGTGTTCGCGCTCACTAAGCGTCTTTGCTTGAAGACGGTCGCGCTCACCCTGGAGTCGGTCTCTTTCGGTTGAAGCTGTCAGCGTGGCGATCAAGGCTTGCGCCAGTCTCTGGTCCGCCTCGCTGGGGGATGACACTGACGGAGGTGATCGGGCGCTGACAGGGCTTGGTGGAGACCTGTTCTCCTGGCGCGCTCCGAGGTCTATCTCTTGAGCGCGGTACTCTTCTCTTGGTTGCGCGCCGAGGTCTGTCTCGGGTACGCGCTATTGGGTTGGTTGTGCGCCGGGGTCTATCCCTGGAGCGCTTTCTTTATCCTGGGGCGCTCCGGGGTCTATCCCGGTGACGCTGTCTGGAGGTATAGTCACGTCATGTCCCGCTTGGTCCCCCCCATGAGCTAAATCATTTTTGTTTGAACCCACTGGGGTCTCTATTGGAAGGGCCGCCAAGTCGATAGGAGTGGGCATGCTTAAACTATCCGTTTTATCCGTATTTAACGTCTGTTTAGATAAGCTAGGGGGTAAAACGAAAGCGAAGTCCTCCAGATATGGAGGTGGCTGACGTTTGCGCTGCGGGCGTTCTAGCTTGGGGGAGCCATTTGGAGAGTGTCCACCGCTGGCCATGTCAATATTAATATGATATTAAATATTACTGATACCCTCCGGCTCGAAGGACCAATTGTAACTGAGGGGTTACAAAACCCTGACTGTATTAAAGATTGTGATAGATTAAACCACTGCTAGGTATGTACTTCAATTACTGGCCAGACAGTACATCGAATATAGATGGTGGACACTCATAATAACACGGCATTGACAAAGAAATAGTATTTGAGGGTATTTTATTATTATGCAACATTAGGTTACAGAATGAGAATTAGGGTCGCGCTTGTATGGCGAAGAATATGCATAAAGTCAGTCAGTAGCATGAGTCACTGGGAATAGCAGGATTCCTACGATGGGTACTAAGCTGACGCCACCTGGCGTATAATAGCAATTATAGAAGGCAACGCTGGTACCGCCTGGAGACACTGGGTTCCTCTCAGAGTTGTAAGGTCTAGAGGATAGAGGAATGTTCGGATACTCAGTCTGATTCAATGAAGAATAAAGGGACTTCACGTACAGAAGCCAGTCCTTGTAAATCCAACGATCAGCAGCAAAAGCAATAACTGTAATCCAATGCTCGATAGCAAACGATGATAGCTAGCCAGCCTCTGTCCATGAGGCCAGCCCGAGTGTAAATCCTCACGAGGTTAAATCCCAAACGATAGTGGAAATCAACGATGCTCTTCTCCGGGTCACACGTTCCAAATCAATATAATCCAACCAGTAATGGTTCTGCAATCGCCGCCGCTGGTTCTCCTGTGCACATGTCCAACGGTTCTCCGACTAGGCCTCCTCGGGTACTGGCACCAACGTATTTAGGCCACGCACCCTGGCTAAGGTCCACTAGCTAACACGAACGAACCGTTAGGTAATGCTACACACGAACGAACTGTGGTTGCACGATATACAATAAATGAACGGCTATTTACTTCACATTAAACTAGGTCGAACTTGACGTTACTGCATTAAACTCTGACACTTTACTATTCTATTCGCACGTGTTCTCAACGCACGGTTGCTCACTTCACTACCCGTTGACTCGGGATGAACTTGATGAACGAACTGCTGCTGTGCGCACCTTGCGCCGTATATATACTTAAGTGATTATCTAGTCCCAAACCTCAGTTCTTGTCTGGAATCAATACGCTGTCTCCGGGCATGTTACGACATGCCTGAGCTTGTCTTTGAACCTGACGTTGGGGGCTTGCGGGCTGGCGACTAGGGAGCTATCCAATGAGGAGAGCGAATATTACTATGGTTCGAACGCCGGTTTAAAGGGATATACCGTGTATATATAAATAATATACAATGTATATAAAACAATAAAGGTAGATTCTCAGCTTTAATCTGGCCCTTCACAACAAATGCAGTTCAATAAATTACCATCTTTTGACGGACTGATTGCTCCATCAGTAATGATTCTGCCTCATTGAAGTCTTGTTCACTGGCGATTGGCAGCTGGAAGGGGAGAATAGTGGTTGTGGTGGCCACCCCGTGTCCCCTGGTCCCACCAGATATGTTGCCCTCTGCCAACTCGGTCTTGATGAACTGCACATCTCTGGACAGATCCTTCACCACGACAAGTAATTCAGCAAGCATTGAATTCATCTTCTGGATGGTAAGGTCTTCAGAAGAAGAGTTAAAATCATTAAGTGAGAAATAAAAATAAGCAGCAAATCACACGAGGAATTACACCATGTCTAATAGACTTGCCTTTCATAAGCTGCCCGTCATCGCCGGCCATCTGTCTATGCTGTGAAACACCAGATGGGGTGCCCTGAGCTGTATCCTGACATCGCTGTAGAAACAAAATCATAGTTATATATTTCACTATAGTTTGACTGCATTGGATCAAACTGGTGGTAGTTCCCTCTAAAATGGCATACCATTTTGTGCATGTTGTGAGAGACCAGGGGGACTGTTGTATTGCCCCGAGCTGCATCCCGACATCCCTGTAGAAACAAATCATTATATTTAAAAATAAATACAAAATCTGACTTGTCAGTCAAACTAACATACATGTCATAATCACTAACACCGGTTCCTGACAGGCAGCAAGCGAGCGAACTGGAGACGAAATCGCACACGACACTGTCCTGATATGACGCAGCGCGTGTCTGAGTGTGTGTTACCTGGATTCTCGACCAATAAAAAGTGTTTAGGGGCGGGACTCGGCCGCGTAATCGCTCAACTAGAGACACAGCGAGCGAATATTTGAGGGGTGAACGACATCGCTGCTCAGTTCACTGTCGCTCGCGGCAGGTCAGGATAGTCTGATTGAAACGAATACATTTTAATCACTTTTTCTCGCTCGCTTGCGTCGCTCTATGTCAGGAAGGGGTGTAAGGAGTTGTATCCCCGTCTCTCAAAACACTGTTACTGAAAGAGTACAGTATCATACCACTACTTGCACTTTGTCGATCTTGCAGCTGCTGGACATGTGAGGCCTGCTGGAGCTGGTGGTACTGTACAATATCAAATCCTGGCATCTCGGTTGAAACACAGTAGGAAATACACAAAGTTATTAGCAAATGACGCTATTGTAATCCCCCATGTGAGAAAATGTTTGATTTCCATTCAGCTGATTTCACGTGCACTGCCAAATACTACTTTAATAAAAATATCAAAGACAATGCGAGACAATACAGATATTTTAAACATGCCAGAATATTATGTTATGAGACTGCTTGATAACTCACCATTATGTTGAGTTAGCGATTGCCGGTAGTTACTAGTAACCAGATCTACAAAGGGGAAATGTAAAATAAGTTGCGACTCAAACATGGTGGAAATTGTGCTCAATATAAAAGCATTATGTACAACTACACATTTTTATTGTGACATTGCTTGCAAGTTGTGAAGGCTTTGAATTTTTGTAGTGGGCTGGCATGCACATTGTAAACTTGTATTCTGTTGCATGCATGATGCCAGCGACCTGCCAGCAAGCTCCTCACAAGAACACAGATATGGGTTCACTTACTGTTATTTGGATCAGGAGTCTGCAACGACTCTAAATAGCTGTAGATCATGCCACCATCCAAATAATCTAAAAAAGGTAAGCCAGGGTGAGAATTGAAGATGCTGCAAATCATGTTTTAACAGTCATCTAGTTGGCATTTTAACATTCATAGCAACATACCATTCATTGTAGGCTCTTGGCCTAGTGGCCACACAACTGGAGGCTTGCTGGATCTTAGTGCCTTACGAGACCGGCTCGATTTTGGAGTCTGTCCTACAACATATTTTAGTTGGCATGTTATTCACAATGTATATATTTTGGGCCAACTATAGAATAACTGCAAGAAATGCAGAAGTCCAATCAAATTAAAATGTTCAATTCGTCGGTACATGGTCAGACTAATTTGTTTAACTGTTTATTATTATTATTATTATTATTATTATTATTATTATTATTATTATTATTATTATTATTATTATTATTATTATTATTATTATTATTATTATTATTATTATTATTATTATTATTATTATTATTATTATTAAAGGGGAACTATTTTACAATTTCTTTCACTATTTGGGCACTTTTACACAATTCCTGTGAGTCTATGGAACACCTCTGTAATATATTTTTTTTTTATTCATTGTTTTGTATTTCTAATCAAGTCCTCAAAAACAGCATTTTTCTACCTCAAGATCTCGAGCCGTTTTGAGGCTGGGCTCCAACCACTGTGTGCAGCTCATCATGTACCTCGCCATTATCATGCAGCGGTGTCTTTCTGACATCACAAATCATCACATTTTCAGATGACTCAGTTCAGTGAGGGTGAATATTGTGAGAGGAGAATTGGAAGAATGCGCCAATATGAGAATTAGAGACATAGATCATATTAATATAAGTTCACATAGCTAGGAAACAATGCTAAACACTCAAAAAGGCCATTTATAAGATAGTTCCCCTTTAACTGTAGCAGTGATCATTTCCAAAGTGCCTATATAAAATAAATGCATTGCATCAATACCTGGGAAACCCACATCAGGTGCTTTGGCAAAACATTTTCTTTTGGCGTCGCCACTCGAGTGGTCATCAGAGTCCGAGTGCACATACTGCTGATTTGGCCTAAAAAATATTATATATATACACACATGTAATAAATGTAGTTATGATACTACGTTTATTAGTCAAGGCTAAAGTCTGAATACATAGGCCCTCAGGCCACTGTGTGTTATCCTTTTAGCACTACTTGCAACTACAACAGCAGTGCAATTATTTACAACACCCTAGGGAGAGTTGTCCCTTTAACAAAGTGAACACTGTACCTGGATCTTCTTTTCTGGCGGAGATCTCCTTCGTCCTCAGATTCAATTTCAGAGGTTGGACACATAGTTGAGGTGTACTTGGTCTCTCGTTTTTTGGCCTCATCATGGGTCTCTGGAAAGAGCAGAGAGAAAATGACAATTAACATATCTGCAGGCCAGTGTTTAACGAAAAAATATATATAACACCTTATCATATGTGCATCGTCACAATTTGCGTTCTCACTTTTTGTGTATGTGTTGCACGAATTACTCACCACACGTAGTAAGCTCACGTACATCCTTATAGGTGATCCATTTATCATCTGGTTGCAGTCCATCTCGAAGGGCTTTTGTGAGCTTTATGTGTTTAGGGGGCCATAACACAGTCTGGTCTTTAGCATTAAACCAGCTCTCTAGAACTACTGCTGTCCTACCATTTGGGAACTGTACAACTGACCACAGCACCACCTCACCATTCATCTTCAAAGGGCTGAAATGAGAATTTACGGTACTCATAATGATCTCTCCTTACAAGCCATTCCCATACCGTCCTACAAAGCCAAAGTGCACTGCACACATTGCATTTTTGAAGCATTTAAAGGAAAACATTTTGTGAAATTAGCTTATTTGACATCTTCCCTGGAGTTATAAGAAGATACATACCTTTTTCGTCTCTCTTCATGCATTGGGCTTAGGGAACGCCTGGACCGTTAGCCTAGCTTAACTTCATCACTGGAAGTGGGCAGACATCTAACCTAGTTCACTACAGTCAGGAAATATACTCCAAATACAATCAAAATACAACTCCCAAACGTTCCCGTAAACATGTTGTGACCTGTGTATTTACCACGTCTCCCAGTCACACAAGTCACACAAGTCTCCCAGTCGCACAAGTCACACAAGTCTCCAAGTCACACAAGTCACACAAGTCACACAAGTCCAAGTCTCCAAGTCACACGAGTCACACAAGTCTCCATGTCACATGAGTCACACAAGTCTCCAAGTCACACAAGTCTCCAAGTCACACAAGTCACACAAGTCACACAAGTCCAAGTCACACGAGTCACACAAGTCACACAAGTCTCCAAGTCACATGAGTCAAACAAGTCTCCAAGTCACATGAGTCACACAAGTCTCCAAGTCACACAAGTCTCCAAGTCACACAAGTCACACAAGTCACACAAGTCACACAAGTCCAAGTCTCCAAGTCACACGAGTCACACAAGTCTCCATGTCACATGAGTCACACAAGTCTCCAAGTCAAACAAGTCTCTAAGTCACACAAGTCACACAAGTCACACAAGTCTCCAAGTCACATGAGTCACACAAGTCTCCAAGTCACATGAGTCACACAAGTCTCCAAGTCACACAAGTCTCCAAGTCACACAAGTCACACAAGTCACACAAGTCCAAGTCTCCAAGTCACACGAGTCACACAAGTCTCCAAGTCACATGAGTCACACAAGTCTCCAAGTCACACAAGTATCCAAGTCACACAAGTCACACAAGTCACACAAGTCACACAAGTCCAAGTCTCCAAGTCACACGAGTCACACAAGTCTCCATGTCACATGAGTCACACAAGTCTCCAAGTCACACAAGTCTCCAAGTCACACAAGTCACACAAGTCACACAAGTCCAAGTCACACAAGTCACACAAGTCACACAAGTCTCCAAGTCACATGAGTCAAACAAGTCTCCAAGTCACATGAGTCACACAAGTCTCCAAGTCACACAAGTCTCCAAGTCACACAAGTCACACAAGTCACACAAGTCCAAGTCTCCAAGTCACACGAGTCACACAAGTCTCCAAGTCACATGAGCCACACAAGTCTCCAAGTCACACAAGTCTCCAAGTCACACAAGTCACACAAGTCACACAAGTTCAAGTCACACGAGTCACACGAGTCACACAAGTTTCCAAGTCACATGAGTCACACAAGTCTCCAAGTCACATGAGCCACACAAGTCTCCAAGTCACACAAGTATCCAAGTCACACAAGTCACACAAGTCACACAAGTCCAAGTCTCCAAGTCACACAAGTCACACAAGTCACACAAGTCCAAGTCACACGAGTCACACAAGTCACACAAGTCTCCAAGTCACATGAGTCACACAAGTCTCCAAGTCACACAAGTCTCCAAGTCACACAAGTCACACAAGTCACACAAGTCCAAGTCTCCAAGTCACACGAGTCACACAAGTCACACAAGTCCAAGTCTCCAAGTCACATGAGTCACACAAGTCTCCAAGTCACACAAGTATCCAAGTCACACAAGTCACACAAGTCACACAAGTCACACAAGTCCAAGTCTCCAAGTCACACGAGTCACACAAGTCTCCATGTCACATGAGTCACACAAGTCTCCAAGTCAAACAAGTCTCTAAGTCACACAAGTCACACAAGTCACACAAGTCTCCAAGTCACATGAGTCACACAAGTCTCCAAGTCACATGAGTCACACAAGTCTCCAAGTCACACAAGTCTCCAAGTCACACAAGTCACACAAGTCACACAAGTCCAAGTCTCCAAGTCACACGAGTCACACAAGTCTCCAAGTCACATGAGTCACACAAGTCTCCAAGTCACACAAGTATCCAAGTCACACAAGTCACACAAGTCACACAAGTCACACAAGTCCAAGTCTCCAAGTCACACGAGTCACACAAGTCTCCATGTCACATGAGTCACACAAGTCTCCAAGTCAAACAAGTCTCTAAGTCACACAAGTCACACAAGTCACACAAGTCCAAGTCACACGAGTCACACAAGTCACACAAGTCTCCAAGTCACATGAGTCACACAAGTATCCAAGTCACACAAGTCTCCAAGTCACACAAGTCACACAAGTCACACAAGTCCAAGTCT
Organism: Notolepis coatsorum; assembly: GCF_963971535.1. Classification (NCBI taxonomy): domain Eukaryota; kingdom Metazoa; phylum Chordata; class Actinopteri; order Aulopiformes; family Paralepididae; genus Notolepis; species Notolepis coatsorum. The sequence goes on along the minus strand of NC_140173.1, from coordinate 3,621,331 downwards.
CCAAGTCACACGAGTCACACAAGTAGCCAAGTCACATGAGTCACACAAGTCTCCAAGTCACACAAGTCTCCAAGTCACACAAGTCACACAAGTCACACAAGTCCAAGTCACACGAGTCACACGAGTCACACAAGTCTCCAAGTCACATGAGTCACACAAGTCTCCAAGTCACACAAGTCTCCAAGTCACACAAGTCACACACGTCACACAAGTCCAAGTCTCCAAGTCACACAAGTCACACAAGTCCAAGTCACACGAGTCACACAAGTCACACAAGTCTCCAAGTCACATGAGTCACACAAGTCTCCAAGTCACATGAGTCACACAAGTCTCCAAGTCACACAAGTCTCCAAGTCACACAAGTCACACAAGTCCAAGTCTCCAAGTCTCCAAATCACACGAGTCACACAAGTCACACAAGTCACACAAGTCCAAGTCACACGAGTCACACAAGTCTCCAAGTCACATGAGTCACACAAGTCTCCAAGTCACACAAGTCTCCAAGTCACACAAGTCACACAAGTCACACAAGTCCAAGTCTCCAAGTCACACAAGTCTCCAAGTCACACAAGTCACACAAGTCCAAGTCACACGAGTCACACGATTCACACAAGTCTCTAAGTCACACAAGTCTCCAAGTCACACAAGTCACACAAGTCCAAGTCTCCAAGTCACACAAGTCACACAAGTCCAAGTCACACGAGTCACACAAGTCACACAAGTCTCCAAGTCACATGAGTCACACAAGTCTCCAAGTCACATGAGTCACACAAGTCTCCAAGTCACACAAGTCTCCAAGTCACACAAGTCACACAAGTCACACAAGTCCAAGTCACACGAGTCACACGAGTCACACAAGTCTCCAAGTCACATGAGTCACACAAGTCTCCAAGTCACACAAGTCTCCAAGTCACACAAGTCACACAAGTCACACAAGTCCAAGTCTCCAAGTCACACAAGTCACACAAGTCCAAGTCACACGAGTCACACAAGTCACACAAGTCTCCAAGTCACATGAGTCACACAAGTCTCCAAGTCACATGAGTCACACAAGTCTCCAAGTCACACAAGTCTCCAAGTCACACAAGTCACACAAGTCACACAAGTCCAAGTCTCCAAGTCACACGAGTCACACGAGTCACACAAGTCTCCAAGTCACATGAGTCACACAAGTCTCCAAGTCACACAAGTATCCAAGTCACACAAGTCACACAAGTCCAAGTCACACGAGTCACACGAGTCACACAAGTCTCCAAGTCACATGAGTCACACAAGTCTCCAAGTCACACAAGTCTCCCAGTCACACAAGTCTCCAAGTCACATGAGTCACACAAGTCTCCAAGTCACACAAGTCTCCAAGTCACACAAGTCACACAAGTCACACAAGTCCAAGTCTCCAAGTCACACAAGTCACACAAGTCACACATGTCCAAGTCACACAAGTCACACGAGTCACACAAGTCTCCAAGTCACATGAGTCACACAAGTCTCCAAGTCACATGAGTCACACAAGTCTCCAAGTCACACAAGTCTCCAAGTCACACAAGTCACACAAGTCAAAACAAGTCCAAGTCTCCAAGTCACACAAGTCACACAAGTCTCCAAGTCACACAAGTCTCCAAGTCACACAAGTCACACAAGTCTCCCAGTCACACAAGTCTCCCAGTCACACAAGTCTCCAAGTCACACGAGTCACACGAGTCTCCAAGTCACACAAGTCTCCAAGTCACACAAGTCACACAAGTCACACAAGTCCAAGTCACACAAGTCACACAAGTCACACAAGTCTCCAAGTCACACAAGTCTCCAAGTCACACAAGTCTCCAAGTCACACGAGTCACACAAGTCTCCAAGTCACACAAGTCACACAAGTCTCCAAGTCACACAAGTCACACGAGTCTCCAAGTCACACAAGTCTCCCAGTCACACGAGACTCATGTGACTGGGAGACTCGTGTGACTTGTGTGACTGGGAGACGTGGTAAACACACAGGTCACAACATGTTTACAGGAACGTTTGGGAGTTGTATTTGGAGTATATTTCCTGACTGTAGTGAACTAGGCTAGATGTCTGCCCCACTTCCAGTGATGAAGTTAAGCTAGGCTAACGGTCCAGGCGTTCCCTAAGCCCAAAGCATGCAGAGAGACGAAAAAGGTATGTATCTTCTTGTCCAACTCCAGGGAAGATGTTATAAGCTAATTTCACAAAATGTTGGAGTTTTCCTTTAAGCGTTTCAATTGGCCAGCCAAACATGTTATCTGTGTACATGTAATATTGTACTAATTGTGTATTTATTAATGAGGTAAGTTATGCCCCGAAATCCGACGTTAGAGTCAGTGTGTCAATATAATTACTGCACTTTAGCTTTGTAGGGCAGTATGGTTATGCTGTTAAATGAAGTAGTGGTATTGCAATGGCACCATCTCCGTCTGGAGAGAGAAGACATTTGCACTTGATATAGCCAAGTTTACCTATCCCTATATCTTCTTGCAAGCCACTGACCTTGTATGTACCAATGTATGATGATTCACAGGGATACATGTAGTATGGCTGTTTGTGTCTGTACTTTCTGTAAATTATATATACCTCTTCCTCTGATTTAAGAATATTCTCTACTAATGCAAATCCATCTCCAACCTCAATACAATTGTCTCCTTTCTTTGTGGACAAAGTAAACCGATGAGTGGAGACCTTCCTGTACTGTTGTGAAGAACTAAACTGTGGGGGGACAGGCCCATCAGTGTGAATATTACGCAAAATTGGATCATCTGTGGGACATGGGGATCCAACATGTGGAATTTCAGACAACCTTTTCACTACCTGTTGTAGAGGCTGATGTGGCTTGCGTAGAAGATGCTTAATTTGTCCAAGATAGTTCTCAAAAGGGAATCCTGAGATATTATCTAGAGTGCCAAACTTCCTGTATTCCTCAGCCAAATGAATAAGCTGGTGTACATTGTACACAATTTCACCTCTTCCATACACTGTCCCAAAGTGTTCAACAAAAGAAACCATCAACTTGTGCGCAAAGGCCAACATTTCCTCAGAAATACTAGGGGACAGCAACAAGTACATTCCAACAGAAAACAACATGAAGTTGTCATACAGCTCACTGGGGAGGGAATCCTTCAAAACAACAGGACCGCAATACAACATGAAGGATCGCAACTCAGTAGCTTTCCAGCGATCTAACTCTGACAGTTCCCTTGGTTTACGGTTAAATTCACAAGGCATGTAGGGACGTAGCTTTAGCAGTTTACCTGAAATGGCTTGTACAGTTTTGGAAGGACCCTTGTTGCCAAATTCTTCCCCTTTAACCATATATTAAGCAGTTTCCTTGTAACTCCGAGACAACAGAGATGCATGTAATGAGTTGGAAACATAGAAACCATCTTAACTAAACCTGTTAAAGGGCTCGTCCCATTGTGATGTGCCTCCAGTCCCGGCGCCATGGGCGGGCATTAGGGGGCCGGGCCCGCCCACTGAGTCAGCTGTGCCCACCCTGGTAATTTTTTTTTTTTTTTTTTTTTTTTTTTGTCAATCACAGTCAACTATCCAAATCCTTAGTCGGGGACAGCCCTAGTGGGCACTGATGTCAACAACAACACTACTGAAGCTAGCACGGCACTCTGTGAGAATTCGTTTTCTACCCTCAAGAACGTCTTTACAGAACATCGCCTTAGTATGCTTCATCGACGCAACTAAGGCCAATTTAATTCAGTTGGCATTTGAGAAGGACTTAACAAAAAAGTTCAGGAATGAGTGGAGGGGCAGTGTTCTAAGAGGATTTCACTCTGTCTCCAAACGCTGCTTGCCGCTCTACTAATGATGGTGAGTAGCCTTGTTTGCTTTTTTATGCACCTTATTTTTGTCAGTTCAGTTCAGTTTGTCAGTGAATTCAGAAGTGTTGAATAAATGGAGACTTTTCAAAGATATAGAATAGAATAGAATAGAAATGTATTATCGTGAGGGAAATTTGACACTGCAAATCACTCAACATTAAACATTTAGACAGAACAAGTCACAAATAAGAATAACAAAACAAATGGCCTAAGAATAGAATAAAATGAAATAGAATAAAAATAGAATAAAAGATACAGTAAATAAATACAGTAAAAATATACTGAAGTCTACAGTAGGTGTAATAATGCACAGTGCTGTTTAAAAAGTAAGAGTCCAGGAAGATGGTAATTGTCACTCTGTGCTCAGTGATGCAGTGAGGCACAGTGATGCATTGTATAGTCGGATGGCTGTCGGAATGAAGGACTTCCTGAGCCGTTCAGTGCTGCATTTAGGTAGTGTGAGCCTCAGCCTATAACATGCTCCTCCTGTCAGCCAAGTCTGTGTATAGTGGGTGGGAGGGGTTTTCCCTGATGGCCTGAAGCTTAGCAAGGTTCCTCCTCTCCGCCACCCTCGCTAGAGTCCAGCTCCACCCCTACCACGCTACTGGCCTTCCTGACCATCTTATCCAGCCTGTTTGTGTCCCCTGCTCTCAGTCCGCTGCCCCAGCAGGTCTGTTATATATATCCGTTCAGTCTGTTTTTGTATAAGTGAAAGTTCTTAAGATAGAGAGAAATTAGATTTTTCAATTGCCTCTCTGCTGTTTAGTTCAGCACTGTGGGCAGCGCCAAGCAAGCCACAGCGCCGCTGTCCCAGCTGAAACGTATAAAAGGGAACCTGTGTTGAAAAACCATTGTGCCCCCCCGAGAACATTTTATGCCCCCCCACTAATTTGTTTCTGCAGCCTGGTCTGTGTGCCTCATCAACCATGTCTGAGAAACTGGAGTCTGTCCTAAGTCTGACTTTTGTTTCAGGATATGTCATTTTATTTCTCCATACACCCTCCTGAAAACACTTGTCACAACCAGAATAGCCATTAAATGCCTTGGTCTGCTTAATATAAGCTCTAGCTGGGGCATCACAAATGAAAGAAGAAATCTGTACATCAAATTGCTTGTCATTATAAATAATGCCATTAGACAGTACATTCTGAAGATCTTTGACAAACTGCTCTAGGTACTCAAAAACACTATTTGGCTTGCTTAGACCACAAAAAACGCCAACAACAAATGGGGACTTTGTACTTCCAAGTATGGGCCAAAACTGAAGTTTAGAACTTTTGAATAAAGGTAAACCATCTATATTAAACTGTAAATTAGAGTTGCCGGTAAAATCAAACATTCCAACCGTGAAAGCACCCCTTTGACTAAACCAAAATGATAGTATTCTCCCCCTTCAATCTTAGTGGTAGGCACATGTTTTTGTGTTCCTAGCAATGTTCTTCCATCTTTAGGAAGGGTGGGGTGAAACATCTTCAAAATGGACAGCAAAGATGATAGTGCAACCAGAGAGACTGAATAGGATGTTAATAATAATAATAATAATAATAACTTTATTTGTATAGCACTTTTCATACAGAGGTTGCAGTTCAAAGTGCTTCACAACAGCAAAAAATACAGGCATAAGCGAGCATAAAAAGATAGACAGGTAGAATCACAGTGTTTCACATTAGGATCTAGCATCCCAATAGGCTCTCCGCTTACAGTTTTCAGTAACACAAATAGTAAAAATAGTTTAAAATGATTCCGTTTAAAAATAGTCAAAAAATTATAAAATAGAACGGACATAAAAAATACAGGCATGAGCGAGCATAGCAAGATATGGCTAGCAAATAATAAGAATAAAATGATTCAGTTTAAAAATAGTCATAAATAATCAGTGTTTCAAATAATAAGAATAGTTTAAAATGATTCAGTTTAAAAATAGTCATCAGTAAGAAGTAAAAAGTGCAATAACCGACACATGAATTTGATAGGCAGTGTAAAAGAGTAGGCAGGGTAAGAATAAATACAAGTTGTGTCAGGATATCCCTGATGTTTCCTCTTGCCACTAGGTGGTAGCAGATATCTATCAGTGAAATGCCTGAGCAAAGAGATAGGTTTTAAGCTGTCTTTTAAAGATGTCTAGCGAGTTGGCTTCCCTGATGTTTTGGGGTAGTTTGTTCCATAGTTTTGGGGCATAGTTGATAAAGGCTGCATTACCGATCCTCTTTTGACTGCTTCTATAAAATGTTGCCCAATATTTTAAACTTGTCATGAGGAAATCTTCATTATGCTCATCACTGTCAAAGACATGTTCAGGTTCAATTTCGTCATCCCCAGCTATACTTTCAAAATGTGCATTTGACTCACCTGGTGAGTCAATATTTTCACTTTGATCACTGATAGTTAGTGGTCTGTTTAGTGGCAAGTCTGAAGTTGATAAATCTAGTGGCAAGTCTGATCTAGTTGTTAAATCTAGTGGCAAGTCTGTCTTTGGTAAATCTAGCAGGCACTCAGTAGAGGCTGTGACAGGATCTGTGTTCTCTAAAGAGTGATGGTTTGTCCTTGAATTAGCAGCAACAATTAACTTATAATCAGTGAGGATAGCCTGCTCTGTCTCTCTCACTAATTTGTTGACTCTACGTCTTTTAGCCAGAGAATAAGATGACATAGTGATAGTGATAGTGATGAGGTGCTGTAGTCAATGTAATGGTACATAAATTGTGCTATTTACTTGGCTAGAACAGGTCTTTGCTTCAATTGCTGCAACGTGCGGCTTCTTGAAACTGGTACGTGATTCTGGAAAAAGAAAGAAAAAAGGGGGGAGGGTCCTGATTAATGTGCTGCATTGCAATGTGCAGGGTGAAACGCTTGCATAATTCTACATTTTGATCAATATCAAGAGAGTCCATTATTATATTATTGTTATATTGTTCATTAGAAAATACCATGCATATAACCAAACGTCTAACTATATAGTCAATGTAATGGTACATAAATTGTGGTATTTACTTGGCTAGAACAGGTCTTTGCTTCAATTGCTGCAACGTGCGGCTTCTTGAAACTGGTACGTGATTCTGGAAAAATAAAGAAAAAAGGGGGGAGGGTCCTGATTAATGTGCTGCATTGCAATGTGCAGGGTGAAACGCTTGCATAATTCTACATTTTGATCAATATCAAGAGAGTTCATTATTATATTATTGTTATATTGTTCATTAGAAAATACCATGCATATAACCAAACGTCTAACTATATACTATCTGTATGTCATGTATGTCCCTCCCTATGCCATAAATGTCATCATGTGTATGTCATAAATGTCACTATGAATTGAAAATGGGGGACCCTGATGTAAACGAGACAAAAACGTCTTTCTCTGGTCTGCATCCCCTTAACAATTGTGTGTATTGAGCCATACTGTATTGTACCCCTTCTGCAATCTGTTAAATAAAGTTTTCATTCATTCATTCAACATTAGCAGGACCAGTGGCACGCCAAACAGCCTGCAAACTACCTGGCGTTCTATCGCCATGCTCTAAGACAAACTCTAACCTTAACCAACTTCGAAAGAGTGCCTAAGCTTAAAGGGGAGATGAAGCATATTGCGATATAAACATAGTCATAGCATCAAATTAGTATTTAGATAAGCCACAGAAAAAAATCACGTTATAAAAATAAGCAGTTTCTAAGAAAAAACGATTTGTTATGTGAAGCGCTTTATCAACATGGGCGCCGCCATTTTGTTTGGTGACATCACCGTCGTGGGGCATTTAGCTAGCTGGCTACCTAGCCGCAGCCGGGATTCAAAGCCAACTAGCCGGCTAACCCAGCTCGCTAAATACTGCATGTAGCTAGCAGAACTGTAAAATTAGTTTGAACAGCCAGGAGCAATACAAAAAGAAACACGCGGCCCCGTTGTCTCGTAGGCAACGTTGCATTTACGAATCCACGTGTTTACTAGGCCAGCTAGCGCGTGCTTCCTTGACTACTTCCTGTTCACCCAATAAGCATGCTTTTGATTGGCTGAGTCGCACAACGTCATTCAGTACCAACGCACGCAATTGGAGCACGCAATTTCTGTTCGTTTGGCGCTAGAATAATTACATCGAAATAATAAATAACTGGTCTTAAACAACCGTACGATTCCACTTGCACACTCTCCAGAGTTATATTAAGTACACGCTAACGAATATTCATGAATATTTATCTTAGTTGACGTATATATATATTTACCTACCAAACTGCAGCATGAACATGCACAACGCCATCAAGAGTACACCGGTCACACTCACAATAACGTTATTTTTCACTGAACACAGTTAAGATAAAAGTAATATAGCCAAAACTTACTGTAAAGCACTCAGTAGAATCAAATCCGGGGGATGTCGACATTGCTGTTCTGTTGCCAGTTCACAATGAGAGCGAGCGCTGCATATAATAGAGGAAGCTATAGTATGTGGCTGGGACGTACCATATCTGTTTAAATTGGGGGGGGCATTCGGATCGGTCCAACTTAATGACGACTAACAGCATACGTTGAACAGCATACGTTGATTCAACATTTATTAGATATTGGCATTTCAATCATTAAAATGCAACCACAAAACAATGTTGATTCAATGACATGTTTTCAACATTGGTCAATTGGTTCATCGGTTAATGGGTGATCCACCATCAATCGTCGACCTTAACCAAAAATCAAGCATTTTGACCATAAATCAACATTGAATTAACACCTTTTGCTATCTGGGAGTGGAGCTCAGATGATCTACAGTTGTCCACGACTTATCCTTCAAGGCATCTGCTATATACAGCAGTAAGCATTAGTTTGCTCAGTCAATTATGGCCAATTCATTTTATATTGTTTAATACAGTTAAATAAATAGATAAATGAAAAGCAAATTTTTTTGTACCCCCCCCCCTCCCCCCACTGTACCGAAAATAATACCGAACCGTGACTTCAAAACCGAGGTACGTACCGAACCGTGGATTTTGTGTACCGTTACACCCCTAATGTTTCTATAACTCTCTCCCATATAACTCTCTCCCATACCCTTAACACCAACCGCTGAAGTGCCCTTGAGCAAGGCACTAAACCCCCAACTGCTCCAGTGGAGTTGCTCAGTGGCCAACAGTGTCAGACTGTGGTTGTACTGGGCAGCTCCCAGGTGTGAATGGAACTCTGTGAATGTGAAGCAGGGCGTAGCTGAAAAAGAGCACCCGTGCTCAGCGAACCTACCCTGGGTAAATAAAGATTAAAATTTAAAATTAAAAAATAAAAACACTGCAAGAACAGGCTGAAGCAGCAAGTCATTCAAGTAGATGCCGTCCATGGAAGAACAGTGTCCATGAGGGTAATTCCTTGTACTGTATGAACCAGGGAAACAGTGTGTGCTGGGGTACCCTAAGTTTGACTCTGGTTCGCTTGACTTAAGTTTGGGTCACTTCGGTTCCAAGAACAGGCTGAAGCAGCAAGTCATTCAAGTAGATGCTGTCCATGGAAGAACAGTGTCCATGAGGGTAATTCCTTGTACTGTATGAACCAAGGAAACAGTGTGTGCTGGGGTACCCTAAGTTTGACTCTGGTTCGCTTGACTTAAGTTTGGGTCACTTCGGTTCCTTGAGATGCCTCCCTCCCGGTCTGGCGCATAACGAAGCCACTTCTTGACAGTTTCGCTGTAGTCCTGGTCGGTCAGCTTGGGGTCAAACTGTCGAGCAGCAGCTGATAGACACAAAAATAAAAAAGTGAGGAAGAGAGGTGAGATGATGTACGATGATAAGAGCATAAACACTGTGACTATCACAGTGTTTAGAGGGTCTATCACACCCTCTAAACACTGATAGACCCTCTAAACACTGTGATAGACCCTCTAAACACTGTAATAGACCCTCTAAACACTGTGATAGACCCTACAAACAGTGTGATATACCCTACAAACACTGTGATAGACCCTCTAAACACTGTGATAGACCCTCTAAACACTGATAGACCCTTTAAAAATGTGATAGACCCTCTAAACACTGTGATAGACCCTCTAAACACTGTCATAGACCGTCTAAACACTGTGATAGATCTATCACAGTGTTTAGAGGGTCTATCACAGTGTTTGTCGGGTCTATCACAGTGTTTGTCGGGTCTGTCACAGTGTTTAGAGGGTCTGTCACAGTGTGTATAGGGTCTATCAGTGTTTAGAGGATCTATCACAGTGTTTAGAGGGTCTATCAGTGTTTAGAGGGTCTGTCACAGTGTTTAGAGGGTCTATCACACCCTCTAAACACTGATAGACCCTCTAAACACTGTGATAGACCCTCTAAACACTGTAATAGACCCTCTAAACACTGTGATAGACCCTACAAACAGTGTGATATACCCTACAAACACTGTGATAGACCCTCTAAACACTGTGATATACCCTCTAAACACTGATAGACCCTTTAAAAAATTTGATAGACCCTCTAAACACTGTGATAGACCCTCTAAACACTGTCATAGACCGTCTAAACACTGTGATAGATCTATCACAGTGTTTAGAGGGTCTATCACAGTGTTTGTCGGGTCTATCACAGTGTTTGTCGGGTCTGTCACAGTGTTTAGAGGGTCTGTCACAGTGTTTATAGGGTCTATCAGTGTTTAGAGGATCTATCACAGTGTTTAGAGGGTCTATCAGTGTTTAGAGGGTCTGTCACAGTGTTTAGAGGGTCTATCAGTGTTTAGAGGGTCTATCACAGTCTTTAGAGGGCTAACAGTGTTTAGAGGGTCTATCACAGTGTTTGTCGGGTCTGTCACAGTGTTTAGAGGGTCTGTCACAGAGAGTCTGTCACAGTGTTTAGAGGGTCTATCAGTGTTTAGAGGGTGTGATAGACCCTCTAAACACTGTGATAGACTCTCTAAACACTGTGATAGACCCTCTAAACACTGATAGACCCTCTAAACACTGTGATAGACCCTCTAAACACTGTGACAGACCCTCTAAACACTGATAGACCCTCTAAAGACTGTGATAGACCCTCTAAACACTGTGATAGACCCTCTAAACACTGTGATAGACCTTCTAAACACTGATAGACCCTCTAAACACTGTGATAGACCCGACAAACACTGTGATAGATCTATCACAGTGTTTAGAGGGTCTATCACAGTGTTTGTCGGGTCTATCACAGTGTTTGTCGGGTCTATCACAGTGTTTAGAGGGTCTGTCACAGTGTTTAGAGGGTCTGTCACAGTGTTTAGAGGGTCTATCAGTGTTTAGAGGGTCTATCACAGTGTTTAGAGGGTCTATCAGTGTTTAGAGGGTCTATCACAGTGTTTAGAGGGTCTATCAGTTTTAGAGGGTGTGATAGACCCTCTAAACACTGATAGACCCTCTAAACACTGTGATAGACCCTCTAAACACTGTGATAGATCATCTAAACACTGTGATAGACCCTCTAAACACTGATAGACCCTCTAAACACTGTGATAGACCCGACAAACACTGTGATAGATCTATCACAGTGTTTAGAGGATCTATCACAGTGTTTAGAGGGTCTATCACAGTGTTTAGAGGGTCTATCACGGTGTTTAGAGGGTCTATCAGTGTTTAGAGGGTCTGTCACAGTGTTTAGAGGGTCTATCACAGTGTTTAGAGGGTCTATCAGTGTTTAGAGGGTCTGTCACAGTGTTTAGATGGTCTATCAGTGTTTAGAGGGTGTGATAGACCCTCTAAACACTGTGATAGACACTCTAAACACTGTGATAGACCATCTAAACACTGTGATAGACCCTCTAAACACTGATAGACCCTCTAAACACTGTGATATACCCTCTAAAAACACTGTGATAGACCCTCTAAACACTGTGATAGACCCTCTAAACACTGATAGACCCTCTAAACACTGTGATAGACCCGACAAACACTGTGATAGATCTATCACAGTGTTTGTCGGGTCTATCACAGTGTTTGTATGGTCTATCACAGTGTTTAGAGGGTCTGTCACAGTGTTTAGAGGGTCTGTCAGAGTGTTTAGAGGGTCTGTTACAGTGTTTAGAGGGTCTGTCACAGTGTTTAGAGGGTCTATCAGTGTTTAGAGGGTCTATCACAGTGTTTAGAGGGTCTATCAGTGTTTAGAGGGTCTGTCACAGTGTTTAGAGGGTCTGTCACAGTGTTTAGAGGGTCTGTCACAGTGTTTAGATGGTCTATCAGTGTTTAGAGGGTGTGATAGACCCTCTAAACACTGTAATAGACCCTACAAACACTGTGATAGACCCTACAAACACTGTGATAGACCCTCTAAACACTGATAGACCCTCTAAACACTGTGATAGACCCTCTAAATATTTTAATATTTAAATAAATAAAACGTACATCAACTCCGAGCAGCAGTTTCTCCGTAGGCTCCTTGAATTACACCATAAGGAGTCTTCTCCGAAGCCTGTGGATCATATCTGGCCAGAACTTCCCTGATCTCCGGGTTGTCCAGTTTCTGGCAGAACTGCAGGATGGTCCGTCCTCTCTGACCCAGGGCATCTTGGATCTTTTGAAGGGCATCGGTGTCTGTCAGGAGGCAAAAGTGGGAGAAAAGCCCCGTCTGAGCGAAGAGAAAAGGCCATTCCTCTTTGAGCTCCACCATCATTGGTGCAGGCATTTTGTTCAAGTACCGCTGCAGGATGACGTAGGTCCTCTCCATCATAAGTTCTGCTCTCTGCCCCACCCATCCCTTCCGCTGTGTACAGACATACAAATACATGTAATGAGTACCCAAGTAACAACAATTAAATTTGATGTCGCCACCTCCGGGAAATTGAGTGGCAAACCTTTAATTTCATGCTATCTCATCATTACTCATTCTGAATATTAAGGTGGCCTTTTTGCTTAATGTGGGATGTTTATTCATGTGTCAATTCACCAAAAGTAAAGTAGATTGCATGCCTGAGTAGATGTTAGCAGATCCCTTTTCAAAGCCCCCAAGGCTTCCTCTGTCTCCCCGTCCGGTATGTCTGCTGGGCCCCACCTCACACACCTAGGGATAGGAAGGAATCATAGGTTAACTCAATACTATTGGGGGAAATTATATTTTACAAAATCTATACATAATTTAAACATTCAATCCAAATAACCAAAGTTAGTCTAAGATGGCAGTGCCCCTGTAACCCCTAATTGCTCCCAATGGAGTGTGAATGGAGAGGACACTGGCGCTGTTTTGCCACCCGTACACATAGGGACCTCTCATCAGCCTGGACTCTCCTGCCACTCCAGTGTGTCGTCTTCCCTCTCTGCGGCATCTAGCCTTCTTTAAATACAAGGAGACTAACACTAAACAGCAAAAAAAAATTATGATGCTGTTAAATGATAAGTTCACAATTTGACTGTAGACCCCTCTACCATGAACCTGAAATACAGAACCAATAATTTCACTCATCACTGCAGTGTTGAGCTTACTTCTGTTCATCACATATGGGACATAAGATCTCTCCCTGTGCAAGCTGTGTAAGGATGATGAACCTTCAACCTATTAAAGAAAATAATAATTTTTTTAGAATCAGTGAAGCAAATGTGACCACTGTGTTTCTGTCCTGTGTGAATAACGGACACGGGAGTCGAGATGGATGGAGCACTTCTCTTTTACTGAGCTGTGAATGGGACACACAACCAGCAGGTTAACCTGTTCCACCCGAGTGTTGCATAAAAATTAGCGTTTTTAATATCAAACGTATTCAAGTATTAACATCACTAACATGTCACAAAAGCATGTAGAATGTATATTATCATCAATACGTTAGTTTAGCAATAGGTTAAAAGTGCCATTAGATAGATTTAACTTTTCGATTTGCTGAAGTATATTCCGAGAGGGCGACCATTTTGGAAATGTTTAACCGTGGGAATTTTTCTGAACTACACTTCCTGGAAGATTATAATGGGATTCAAGGTTCAGAGTTCTGTATGAATTATTTCAATAACTGTTATTATTCTGGATAATAAACCACAAAAGGTAACGTTTGACAAATTTTAAAACGCAGTTAATTTCTCTTCCCTATTGTTAACATGTAGGAACAATTAGATCTGAAATTAGTTTCAAAACGGTTGCACTGTGGGGAAAATTTAAAAGTACAGTAGATTACAGTAGATTATTATCTGTTCTTATGCATGCCTGGTGATACTAAATCCAAATTGAACTCAGGCATTTGAAAGATAATATATGTATATATATATATATATATATATATATATATATATATATATATATATATATATATATATAAATGTGCGAATTGGCTATAATAAGGTCATTTATAAGCATCGTATTCTTTTTTTTTTTAACTTTCTTTTATTTTGTGTCATAATTAACATCACATTGCATTAATCATACAGTATAATATACTTGATTCACATATTCAATGACATTTGTTACTCAGGCTCTTCCCTCTTATTCAATTTGTTTTCAATGTATTCAGCGTAATCAAAATAAGCTATATAATCCGAGTACGCCTCATAAACAACCCAGAGGGGAGGGATTTTTACAATATTTTTTTTTTAGGATTTTTTGTAGGATAAGAAACGAAGAAATAAATAGACAAATAAATTTAGCAAAAGGAAAAAAAATTATAATTTAACAGAAAAAAAAGAACAACAAAAAAAGAAAAAACAACGAGAGGGTGTCAGGAGGGTCAGACTCATGCTAGTGTATCTCCAGGTACAAGGTTACAAGTGACCATCTCTGCATAAACATATCTTTTTTCAGTTGCAATTGAGCAGTCATTTCTTCCATTGTATACATCTGTCTCAGTCTCTTGGTCCATTGTTTGATTGTCGGTGGTTGATTTTGTAGCCATGCCATAGTTATCATTTTCCTTGCTATTAACAGTATCACTCTCAAGATGTATAACGTATCTCCATAGTATGTGCCTTTCGGTATACATCCCAAGATATAGTACGATGGATTCAGAGGTAAGTCAAGATCTAGAATGGTTTTAATCTCATTTTTGATATTCACCCAAAATGTCTGCACCCTTGGACAGTCCCAGAAAATATGTGTATGATCTCCGATCATTCCACATCCTCTCCAACATAGTGGTGAGGACCCACCAGCAAATCCGGAGAGAACTTGAGGAGTCCTAAAGTACCTGACCTTGACCTTCCAGTCAAACTCCTTCCACATTGGGCTATTTGTGATTGTATGATTGCTTGAATGGCTGTCCTCCCATTCTTCATTTTCTATGATCACATTAGCTTCCAACTCCCATTTTTCTTTAATATAGGTGGTGTCTCCTGGATCGTCTAGTTGTAACATGTTGTAAATATTGGATATCTGCTTTCTTTCCATCAAGTTTTTTTCTATTGTGTTAATAAAGTACTGCTCCACATTTGTTGGTGGTCTCTTAATTGCTTCCCACTCACTGTGAGTCATTACATAGTGTCTTATTTGAAAGTATCTAAACAAGTCCTTCGAAGGTAGATCAAAACATTGCTGTAGCTGTGCAAACGATTTAAAACAGTCTCCTTCCATTAATTGATTGATAGTAACCAGGCCCAAATCCGCCGATTTTTTAAAACCCCCGTCCTCCATAGCTGGGTGGAATTCTGTATTGTCTGCTATTGGCATGGCCCTAGATATTGATCGTGGACCTCCCCCCTTTTTCCTTACACTTTCCCATACCTTTAATGTATTTTTTTTTATTTATTTTTTTTGGTCTTTTTCCCCCTCCATTTTCTTCCGATTTTCTCCCATCCCAATGTTAGTCGTATGCCAATTCCCAGTCCCTTCCTGATCGCTGCGCACTTACCCCCCACAGTCAGATCATCTGGGAGAGTGGAGGCTACCACGTGCTTCCTCCGACACACGTCCAGCCAATCACCGCTTCTTTTCACCTGGCAGCGCGGATTCTCATTGAGAGGGCGTAGCGTGTGGGAGGATCACACTATCCCACTCACGTCCAATCCACGCTTAGCAGGCGCCCCGACCGAACTGTAGGAGTCGCTGTTTACAACGACCCGGACCCACCCCGCCAGCTTCTCCCACCCTCTGATACAGCCAATTGTATCAGTGCAGACGGCCAGCCAAGCTGGTGACAACCCCGGAGCTGTGAGCTGGATTCGAACAGGCGAATCGAGCTCACAGCTCCGGGGCTGGTGACGAACGCAATCTCCGCTCGGCCACCTAACCGCCTACCCTTTAATGTATTTGTAATCCATTTGTTACCAATCTTAATTTTTTTCCAGTATGCTTTCCCCAGGAATATTATGGATCTGAGAGGGGTCTTTGGAATTGAGTTTTGCTCAATCTGTACCCATCCGGAATCTAGGTCCTTTTGTATCCAATGCACAAGTATGCGTAATTGAGCTGCCCAGTAGTAGTTTCTTAGGTTTGGCAGACCAAGACCACCCTTGTTCTTTGGCAAACATAGTGTTTTAAGCCTTACTCTAGGTTTTTTCCTCTGCCAGATAAATTTGGATAGGAGTTTATCTAACCTTTTAAAGGTAGTGGCAGGTATTGGTATAGGTAGAGACTGGAAGAGAAAAATAAGTCTAGGTAGCACATTCATTCGAATTGATTCTATTCTTCCCACTAGGGAGAGAGGTAAAATGTCCCATCTGGCCATGTCTGATTTGATTTGTACAATCAACTTTTCGTAGTTTGCTTGATATAACTGATTGCTGCTGGGAGTCAAAATGATTCCTAAATACCTGAATCCGTCTCTAGCCCAATGGAAGGGTGCTATACTATTCAGATGTATTGGCCATGTTCCCACTATCATCATGGCTTCTGATTTGGTCTCATTTATCTTATAACCCGACAGTTCGCCGTAATTTCTTAAATCCATCATTATGTTTGGAATTGATTCTAAAGGGTTTTTGATATAAAGTAAAATGTCATCAGCAAATAGCGAGATCTTGTGTGTAATGCCTTTTTGGTCATCTATTCCCTGTATCTGAGGGTTTGATCTAATCATCTCCGCTAGTGGCTCTATGCCAATCGCGAATAGTAACGGAGACAAAACGTCTCCTCGGCGTGTCCCTCTCTGTATCTCAAAGAAGTGAGAGCAGTGACCATTCACCCTTACTCTAGACTTAGGATTTTTATATAAACATTTTATCCAATCTATAAATGTGTTATTGAATCCCATACCTTTCAATGTTAGTTCAAGGTACAGCCAATCAACTCTATCAAATGCCTTCTCGGCATCTAAGCCGAGAAGCATTGATGGTTCTTTTCGAGATCCAGCCACTGTTTGCAGATTTAAAGTTCTTCTGATGTTGTCTGTCGACCAGTGATAAAGCCAGTCTGGTCTGGGTGTATCAGTTTTATTATATGTTTCTGTATTCTTTTTTTAAGTATAGATGTCAATATCTTGAAATCGTTGCAAAGGAGACTTATGGGCCTATAGGAACTACATCTTGTGGGGTCTTTACCTTCTTTATGTATTACCGAGACAATAGCTTCTGACCAGCTTCCTGGTGGATCTCTCTCAGATAGGGCATAGTTATAAACTACACTTAATACTGGTGTTAACTGTTCAGTGAAATGTTTATAAAATTCATTTGAAAACCCATCTGTACCTGGTGATTTATTGTTCTTAAGCATCTGAATAGTTTCCCCTATCTCCTTCTCCGTAATAGGGTAGGTTAGCTCATCCGCCTCTTCTGGGGATAGTTTAGAAAGTTTAAGGTTATCTAAGAAGTTGTTGATTTTTTCTTTCTTGTTTTCCAAGCATCATATTCTATAATAATATTTCAAATTGCATTGGTCCGGATGGGAGAATTCAGTACTGTATCTACAGAACCTTCGGTTTAATCATCTTCCCTTTATTAATTTCCTTCGATTTTTTTTACACATGATCTCAAGAGGGGGCTGAACTAGATCAGTGGCAGTTTTTAATGTTTGGTCATTATTAGCATGGTGTTATTCACTGTCAAAGATGCAAAGAAAAATCATAATTCATATTCTCCTTTGTTTCATCACAATTTAAGCAAGCCTAGTAATATACACAATATATACACTGTGAATACATTCCCTCAGGTCAATAGATGTCCCTAGATACCAATAATATGCAAATGGCCCTTTCGATTTTGATTACTATTATTGTTAAATAATAATTAAATGTGAAATATTGCTATGTTATTGTGAGATTACAAAATCTGATGTGATATTACAGAGGATTTTGATTACAGTATTTTATTGTGAAATAATAATTAAATTATGTGAAATCAAAGGATACTGTATGAATGTCACTGTAATATGACACTCATAACATAATTAGTTATCAATAACCTACCTGTATAAAGGTTAAAAGTTGTTGCAAATATTTTTTTCCCCTCATAAATATACCACTATATACATTAATTTCTTATATTAGTTTTAAAATGACCATTTAACAGTTTAACAGTGCTCTGAAAATGCTCTGAGAACATGCGGTCATCATTCACTGTTTTAAGCACAAACACATAAGGGAGGGAGGGAGAGAGACAGGCCCGGCCTGTATGTCTGCACCCTGCCATGTTGTTGGTTTACCATGCAAGCAAGCATAATGGTAGCAGCAATGCTAAGCTAACTGATTGTGCCAGTGTATTGTTGTGGCTGATGGTTGTTTAACACAGCAGGAGACGATATTTCCAATTGTAACAAGTAGGTAATTTATTTAAGAAAAGAAGTTCTTAACAGCAAAAGCTATGGATCGAGCAGAGGATCACCACAGCTTGAACAAAAAACACTCTAACTCTCAATCCCTCTGCTTGTCCCCTAAATCCCCTCTCAGTCCTGCCCCCCCATGACAGATATGATGACGTATCATATCATGTCAGATCTGACATGACGTACATTAAGATGATACGTAGATTTAACATCGTAGAGAGAGATAAGAACATTAATAACATGAAGAGAGATAAACAAGATATGATGTACACACACGATATGATGTAAAACATTAAGAACATTGAAGAGAGAGTGAGATGTGTGTGTGTGTGTGTGTGTGTGTGTGTGTGTGTGTATGTGTGTGTGTGTCTGTGTGTGTGTGCGTCTGCGTACAGACGTATGTGTATTGTATGTGTGTATTGTGTCACAGGGAATGTGTGTGTGTGTGTGTGTGTGTCTGTGCGACTGTGTGTGTCTGTGTGTGTGTGTGTGTGTCTGTGTGACTGTGTGTGTCTGTGTGTCTGTGTGTGTGTGCTGTGTCTGTGTGTGTGTGCTGTGTATGTGTGTGTCCGTGTGTCTGTGTGTGTGTGCTGTGTCTGTGTGTGTGTGCTGTGTATGTGTGTGTCCGTGTGTCTGTGTGTGTGTGCTGTGCCTGTGTGTGTGTGCTGTGTATGTATGAAAGAGAGAAAAGAACAAGATATGAAAGCGATACGATGTACGAGATTACAAGCACACAACGTGCCGTACTGAAATGTCCATCTGTCCAAGTTGTTTTAAGAACGTCAGCCAGACCGTCTTTCAGCACTGCTAGTTGACCTATATTAAACTAGTCCACCCCATACACATTTTCCACAACATTCCCCCATTTGGGGCTATCCCTAGTCCCACCCAAATCATATAACCAAGAAAATGTGAACGTCTAACTAAACGAGAAACCATATTTATATAATAAAAGTTTAAATGGCTGATCTAAACAAGAAACCTAGCCATATAATATATTTTAAATGTCTAACTAAACAAGAAACCTTACTTCATTCACTGGACCCCTAACGGACCAACAAAGGCTGACTACCGTTCTCACAATAAACACAAAACCGCTCAAAACAAGAGTAATAATAAAACATCAAAAAAAAAAATACCCCAATTTATAATCCTAACCTGACAGACAAATCCCCCCAACCTCCACCGCTTACCAAATGAGCCACAGTTCCGGCCGGAAACCGCGACTCTCATCAGGGAAAGGAGAAGTTGACCGTCAGAACTAAACATAGAACATCCCTCCCAAAAAAGAAATGACATTGTCTCTTCCATAACATTGAGTCCCAGTGTCCATCTCTCAGCCCCCCTTCCATGCCCACACCATAGTCTCCTCACCGTATTGCCAAAAGTCACATTTTGCCAATACAGCAACCACCACGCCACACCTCCAGTCCTCGTAGAAGCATGTCCCCATGCCTGGACGGGAGGCGCTGGTACCGACCTCACCACGTGTCCCCCCATCTTCGACGGGAGGTGCCCATCTTGCCCACTGCGTTAGCCCCCCCCTTTGTCCCTCCAGTCCCCAGAACCGATCCCCAGACCACTTCTTCTCAATGCTTCCTCAGGCTCAGAACCGACACTCTGCCGATGCCCCTTCCCATTCCGGTTTGACCAGGACCACAAGTAAAATAAACAAAAAATAATAAAAAAATAAAAAACAATGCAATGATTTTCAATGGTTGCAATCTCTATGCCGAAGGATCATTAGAAAATCAGACTAAAATTCCTAGTTAAAGGAATAAACCAACAAAACTGCACTCAGACCATCCCCCGTCACTCTTAAAGGAAAGAACCAACAAAAAGAAAATGTCCCTACCTCACCATACCCCTAATCCTCTATCCCCTCGTCTCCCTCTAAGGCAGCATAAAGCTGAGGATATGGCCCGATTTGTGGCTCAATCTCTTTCTGTCCCACCATCAGCATTTGGCTCGTTACGTGTGAAGTTACCAGCCTACCCAAGAGAGGCATACCACAACAGAAAAGGAGAACCAATATCAACCCTGCCACCCCAATGGATATCCCCGTCTGCATCACTATGCTTCCCCACTGTCCCAATCTTTCCAACACCCCACTCCCCCACCATTCTTCATTCCGGCCAGAATTCCCCCTCAACTCCTCCCTCAAATCCTTCAGCTTAGCCATGGCCTCGGAGAACTTTCCCCCTGGCCCCACATTCGTCGGAATGAATGTGCAGCAGTACTGTCCAAACATGGAACAGACTCCACCCTTCTCCGCCATTAACCAGTTCAGAGCCTGTCTATTCTGCCACGCCACCGTACTGGTCGCGTGCATCTGGTCCCCCATTGCATCCAACGCCTCCTCGGTGTAGTTGAGATACCGCTGCTGATTGTAAAACAAATAGTTGATCCACCCGGTGTTCTTATTGACCGATATCCATGGCAGAATAGACTCAAACCCTGCCGCAATCTCATTCTTAGCCATGAACTCGGCTGGAATGCCCCTTGGCTGTCCTATGCTGTCCAGATACACCCTTGGGTCTGCCTTGTAGCTACGCTTCGTTCGAGAGATAGGAGACTCAGAAGGTCCTTCCGTCACTGATAATGGTAGGACCACCATTGGCATGATCGCCTGAACCCGGGCACATCTACCTGACCAATCTAAAGGAAGTGTATTCCTCAACCTCCTACCGCCGCAGAGCCAGTATTGGTCCGCCAGTGCCATATCCTGGACATGAAAAGGGCAAGCTACAGGCCGTGGGTTGGTATCCACTCCCTTTAACACGACCCCGTGTCCACACTTTCCTTCTTTCGTGCAGTTAGTCGTGATGCTCCAAATAGTAGTGCACCGCCCCTCTGCCACCTCCCCTACATCCCGGGTCCCCTCCTTTTGCAAGCACTCGAAATCCTTGGTCAGCCATAGTTTGACACCTCTGGGTATTGGCAACCCCGTCGCTACCCCCTGCACACGTACATCCAATTTCCTACAACGTTCCCGCATAGTGACATCCTTGAAATCCGTGACGTTTCCTGCCGCCTTAAAACGACTAGAGCCGAGAAACCCCAAACACTCTGCCTCGCACCAAGGGCGACTATTATGGGGCCCCTCCCATGCCTCTGCGTCCCTGTCACACTGAGCCCAACTGAACTTCGTGCCCTTCACCAGCAGCCTATCCGGACGTGCCTTGGAGCAGACATAACAATCCTCTATCTGATTCTGCGCGCTCGTGTACTGGACCCACTTAAACCACTCATTCCCTAAAGCCGCCCTATACATCGGGTCAGCCTCCGGGTCTTCCTCGTCATAGTCATAGTCGCCCCCATCTTGTTCCCCGGAAGGAAGCAAACCCCTCAACCTGGCCCAGAGTGAGCCCACTGAGTCCCTCAACGTTCCGGCTGTCCTCTGGAACATATCCTGTCCCCCCACCTCTTCCGACTCAGTGTCCTTGACCTCCCTTTTTCCCCTCACCCCTGTCCCCTGTGATTGGTTCGGGACAGGCTCAACCCTCCTATCTACCCCCACAACCCGATCCTCGTTAGTATAATGGTAAGTATCCCCGCCTGTAACGGGGGAATGGTCAAAATCAAAAACATGCCCTTGCGGTCCTACGGGAAACACCCCTTTTGGTTGTAGTCTTATCTTCTCCCCCCCTTCCTCGATGGAGGGAAGAGGGGGCGCCTGATTCTGAGCCTGGTCATGAAAGCCTGCTGGTACTTGAGCCTGAGCGGGACCCCGTGGGACTCCTACCCACTCAAACCCGTCATCCTCAAGGACGGGTCGACCGTGACGGTTCTCAATGACGTCGTTGTGCCCGGCCGACCGTCCGCACACTGCTGCCAACATCTGCGGGAGCATCAGCAGGCACTGCACCTTCCAGTTGCCGTCTCGGACCCTCCATGTCGGGTTCTGCATAACTGCGATCGATTGTATCCCCCAAGAGATCGCCGCTGGCCTTTATGCAGTGATTGAAGTGGAACCAGGTCGCTGATCCTTTGACTTGGACTGCCGTTCCAGTCGATCGGATCACCTCGTACGGGCCCTCTCTCCGGGGTGACGACCACTTTCTCTTGTGGACCTTTACGAAGACCAAGTCCCCAGGGATCAGTCTCGGTTTGGTGGCTTCCTTCTCCGCCTCCTTCACCCCCTTTCTCTCCTTTCTCTGCTCCTGTCGAAACACAGCTTCATGTATTTTAGTCACTTGCTGAAGATATTTTTTCAGATCTTGCTCAAAAATATCTAATGCCGGGCCCCTAGCCAGGTGTCTAAATGGCGGTGCTGGCATGCTGCGGCCTGTAAGCATTTCATGCGGTGTTAGCTGTGTTTGGCGGTTTACGCTGCTTCTAATAGCCATCAGAGCAAGTGGCAAAGCATCAATCCAGTTAAGCTTAGTTTGCATACAGATTTTCAACAGTTTGTTTTTAATGACCAGATTGGCCCTTTCCACCTTCCCCTGCGACCCGGGACTATAGACACAGGAAAGGCGCTGTCTTATACCTAATTTCTGCATCAGCCCTTTAACCACCTTGTCGATGAACTCGCGGCCATTATCGCTTTGTAATATCGTGGGAATTCCAAATCTCGGAATGACCTCGCGACACAGGAACTTGATCACTGTGTCCGCGTTCTTGTGTTTAGATGGAATGGCCTCAATCCAGCGACTAAAGCAGTCCTCTACTACCAGGAGGTATCGTTTGCCCTGCACTGGCGTTATCATGTCTGTATAGTCCATAATCAGATGTCTGAATGGTCCCTCAGGGAGGGGTGTGTAAGCCGCCACTGTCGGTACTCCTTTGCGCACATTGCCCTGTAAGCATGTTAAACACCTGGCTAGTGTAACGTCAATTTGTGCCTGAAGCTTTGGGTACCAAAATCCCATTTTCGTGATTCGTTTCAGGGTCTCTGCTCTTCCACAGTGATCAACACCATGAGCCTCAGGTATCACTAAGGACAGAAGATCGATGGAGGCGACTATCAAACCGTTATGACTCCTCCACAGACCATCTGCCCCCCTTACAGCCCCCCTCTCCGTCCACGACTGTTTCTCGGCCTGCGTGGCTGAGTCCTGAAGATCACTCAAATTATCCTCAGTTACCTCAGTCGTCAGTTCGGCCGCAAACATCAGAACAGCCGTGGACGGCACCGCAGCCGCCGCCTTCGCGGCCTCGTCCGCCGCGTTGTTTCCCGTCGTCACAAAGGACAGGTCTTTTCTGTGTGCCTGGCACTTTACGATAGCAATGCTTTTGGGCAACTTTACAGCCTGAATAAGCGCCACAACCTGCTTGTGGTGAAGGATCGGTGAGCCGTCCGATTTCTTAAAGCCTCTTGCCTTCCAAATGGCCGCGAATAGGTGGCATACGCCATGCGCATACGCAGAGTCTGTAAAGATGTTAACCGTGCGATCTTTAGCTATTATGCATGCTTCTGTTAGTGCTATTAGTTCTGCAAGCTGGGCCTAACATGGTTGCATGCATTGTTCGGCCTTTCTTGTTAGTGTTTCTCCGTTAGGTTTGCACTGTACGACGGCGTATCCTGACCTTAAATTTTCCCCCTCCCGATAGCAGGACCCATCCACAAAAAGTGAGAGTTCTGCTATCGCGAGCGGGTCGACTCCCAAATCAGGACGGAGTTTCACGAAAGCCTGTACCTCCACCTCACACTCATGCGGTTGACCCTCGCTGGTACCAGATCCGCCGGGTTACTGCCGTGGCATGTTTTTATCGTAACGTCCGAGTACTGCAGGAGCCTCATGTAAGCCTGTTGCCGTTGGCTGGTCAGAACAAATTTGCCTCTTTCAATCAAGTTTGCCAATTTGTGATGTGTCCAAATGCAAATGTCATATCCCATTGTCACGGCCGTTGCCTTCTCATACATCAAATGTGCTGCGGCCAGGGCCTGATAACAAGGTGGCAGACCCTGCTCCACCGGCGAAAGAGCTCTAGAGTAATATGCTATCGGTTGTTTTTTCCCACTCCCCCCCTGTGTTTGAGTCAGGACAGCTGTCGCATGCTGCGCTCTATGTGAGACGAATAGGTGGAAACACTTCTCATAATCCGGCAGCGCCAGGGCAGGGGCCTGTAACAACAGACGCTTAATGTTTATGAACGCGTCCTCCCCCTCCTCGGTCCATGTCAAGGGAGCGCGAAGCTTGTCTGTACCCGCCTCTTTTATCATCATCCTCAACGGCGCTGTCGCTATCGTATAGTCCTCCACCCACTCAGAGCTGTACCCAGTCATCCCTAAAAACGTCATCATCTGTCGGACCGTCAATGGCCTAGGTGCCTTGGATACAGCTTCGAGTTGCGTGGGTGAGATGTTTTTTATGCCCTTTTGAATGACGCGAGACAAGTACTCAACTTTTGGCTGGCAGTACTGCAGTTTTGAACGGGATGCCTTGTGGCCTCCCACGGCTAATCCACTCAAAACTTTGATGGAGTCCTCATGGCACTGCTGACGTGTATCCGAGCAGATTAGAATGTCATCTGCATACAGTAAAACCGTGCTGAGTAGTGTGTCGCACACTCCTTGCAAGTCTTCCTTGAGCGCCTTCGAGAAGTAATGCGGCGAGTGCGCGAACCCTTGTGGCAACCGGGTGTAAGAGTATTGTTTCCCCCTGTGGGTAAAAGCAAACAGATACTGAGACTCTTTTTCCAATGGAACACTGAAGAATGCCTGCGTGAGATCAATGACCGTATAGTACTGCGAGCTACTCGGGATGTTTGTCAGGAGGGTGTGTGGATTAGCGACTTCCGCCTCTGGTCCAGACACCACGTCGTTCACCGCCCTCAAATCGTGTACCAGTCTGTACCTAGCCCTGTCCGCCTTTAGCACTGGGTGGATAGGTGTATTACATCTGGATTTGAAAGGGACGAGCACTCCCCCCTTTAACAGTCCCTCAATCTGATGTGATATAGCTTCCACCGACTCTGGCTTCATTGTATACTGTCTGATAAAGGGTGGTCTACAACCCTTCTTTAACCTGACCTTCACTGGCTGTGCCGACAATATTAGACCCACATCTGTGTCGTGTTTTGACCACAACCGTTCCGGGGTGCGCGCCAACATGTCCTGTTCCAGCAAAGCATCCGCCTCTGGAATAACGCAAGGGTCTCCTGGTAATCTGATTACTTGCGGTTTTGCCAAAACTGAAAAGGAAATCATTATTTTTATGAAACTCCCATCTGCGCTGTTCCAAATTAGCGGAGATTCCGTGGAGACCCACCTTTGAGTCTCGGATTCCTGTATCATTGAACCTAGATGTTCGGATTCGTAACCAGGATTTATTCTCAGAGTGATGTGTGGGGCGGCGTCTCTTAGTCTATGTTGTTCCCGTAGATACTTACCCGTGTTAACCCTCAACGCCGCGCCCTGTCTCCTTACAATTATCGTAGATGAGTCAATCTGCACCTGCTCGGGCTGTCCCTGCAACCATGCCTTGTTCCTAACTAGGTCACTATTCGTCAAATATTGTAGTGTGCAATGTGCCTCCATGTTTGTTTGTCTAGACTGAGGCAGTTGGGTTTTCAGAAATGGCTCCCAGGGGTCACAGACCCTTTGCAGCTCTGCATCTATGTTGCCCAGCCAGAACACAGTGGCCTCTTTCTCCCCCGTCCCTTGTAGCATCATTTGGTACACGTCTTGTTCAATTTGAATCCCCTCAGGCGTACATAGGATTTTACAGCCTAGTTTACACATTGCATCTCGTCCCAAGAGATTGCGCGGGGTGCTGTCCGAAATTAACACAGGTATTGTTATGGTCTTGTTGTTATACGTCATAGAGATTGGATCTGATGTGGGTATTAATTGTGTTTTTCCCGAGAATCCGACCGTCCGAACATACTGTCCAGACTGGGGTAAGTGAGCGGCGTATTTTTGCTTTATGCAGGAAAAACCTGCTCCAGTGTCTGCCATCATCTCTGTTAATTTGCCCTCCACTAGGACCTGCAGAATAGGTTCTTGCTCAGCTCCCTTGGAAACCACAATCATTTGATTTCCCCCCGTCGCATTCTCTGGGCACCCCTAGTGATTACCCCCCTGGTTTCCTGGCCCTCCTGTCTCCCCCTGGTCGTGGGGCCCTTGTGACTCCCCCTGGCGCACGGGTCTTCCATACTCCGAGCCGGGACGGTATGGTTGCCTACATCTCATTTCCCTGTGTCCCTGCATGCCGCAGTTCCAACAGTGGAAACGGGGAAACTGTTGTTCGTTCCCCGGTCCCTGTGTAAACCGTGGGCCTGATTGCCCATTCCCTGCCTGCCGCCTGGACGCCTGGTTCTGTGAACTATAGCCATAGCTTCTCACTACCTGAGGTGCAGGCGGGGGTCCCTGGTCCTGCATGGGTGGAGAGGTAGCAGATGACACCATTACTGCCTGCAACCTCCTTTGGGGCTGCAGTTGTTGCTGAGTTAACTTCCTTGAGTCATTTCTATCCTGATCCCTGACTTTCTGCTCCTGAGCCCTTTGCTTCTCCACACTATGTGTTACATGTGCACAGAACAAAGGATAAGTCATGTCCATTAACCCCACCACGTCTTCCAGTCTATTCTTAACCACCTCTGGAAGCCCTCTCATCACACTTTCTCTAAACATCGCCCTCTGCAACGGGTCTATTTCTGGGTTGTGTCCTAGCTCACCTCTCCACTCCTTCAGTATTTTGTTCACATAGGTGCCAGGCCCTTCCGTCTCCATTATGGGGTTGCCCGCCAGTTTTGCCGGATTAATACGTGATGGATATTGATTCCTGAGTTTGTACCACAACGCCGCTCTATGCGTGTTGAATATGTCTCCATCATGGGCCTGCGTGTCGCATGCCACTCGCATCGATGTATCACCCATGATGTCCCGGCAGGCACCAATTCCTAGCAAGCGCGTCAACAGGGATTTGACGTCACCCACTGCTAGCAGAAAAGATGACGTATTTTCCTCAAACTGCGTGATCCACCTGGAGGCTCCTTCTGAAAGGTCCGGTAGTCTTGCTATTATGCCATCGATGTCTAGAGGTGACCATGGCATGTGAAAGATATCGTTCCCCTTTATTAGCAGGGGAAACTGGCCTGTACTTGTCACACTTCCCAGGAATGTAGGGGCGAAAGTCAGGGTTCCTGTAATGTTTCCTTTCTCCTGTGCTGGTTTCGTGTTGTTCTCATCTTCCTCATCAGTCAACAGTTTGGTGTGGCCACACGCCCCGTGTTTCCCTGATGTCTGCTGTGCCATATTTTGACGGGCCTCTTCCTCTATCTTCCCCCCGACTCCCTCCCTCTGCCTGCCCAGGTTCTCTACCTCCTCTTCCTCTGCATCATACAACTTCCGACGTACTGTCTCGCCATATGCCGCCAGGACTTTCGGATAGAGATCCTGCGGGGTCAGTTTGGGGGGGGTATCTCGCCTAAGGGAGGTCTCTGATCTAGCGGAGGTTTCTGACCTAGCGGGGGTTTCTGACCTAGCGGGGGTCCCTAATTCCGTCTCCTCATATTCTCCTCTTATTGTCACCGTGCCCACCGGCAATTGCGTGACATAAGGTGGGGATGTTGGTTTCCCTAAATCCGTCTCTCTCTGATTTAGCGCTAAAGCTTCCTGCCTGTATGCTCTCCCCTTCTGGGCGTAGAGCTTCATTACCCCCAACTCTTCTGTCCTCTTTTTCAACCTCTTTTTGCTGCTGTCACCTGGCTTGTGGTTACGAATCATTACATTCATCTCTTCGCATATGTCGAGATCAAAAGTACCTCCGGAAGGCCATTTTGTGTCCCCGGCCTTTGTACGCCTCTGCCAACGGACACCAACCTTGAGAATTAGGTTCTTTATCAGCGGGTTCCGGTCTAACAGTATGTCCTCTGCTGTATGCATCGTTGTTTAGTGTGTATATGTGTTTATTGTGTTGTGTGTGTGTGTGTGTGGTTGTACTTCAGCTACTACTACTCTACAACTACCACTCCAGGACACAGTTAACCTAGATCTACTACTCTACAACTACCACTCCAGGACACAGTTAACCTAGATCTACTACTCTACAACTACCACTCCAGGACACAGTTAACCTAGATCTACTACTCTACAACTACCACTCCAGGACACAGTTAACCTAGATCTACTCTACAACTACCACTCCAGGACACAGTTAACCTAGATCTACTACTCTACAACTACCCCAGGACACAGTTAACCTAGATCTACCACTACAACGCTACTACAACTCGGTGTGTGTGTGTCTGTGTGTGACTGTGTGTGTGTGTGTGTGTGTGTGTGTGTGTGTATGTCGGTGTGTGTGTCTGTGTGTGTGTGTGTATTTGTGTATGTCGGTGTGTGTGTGTGTTTGTGTGTGATTGTGTGTGTGTGTGTGTGTGACTGTGTGTGTGTGACTGTGTGTGTGCGTCACAACCCGCTGTCTACCGGGACACAGGAATGTGTGTGTGTGTGTGTGTGTCTGTGTGTGTGTCGGTGTGTGTGTGTGTTTGTGTGTGATTGTGTGTGTGTGTGTGTGTGTGACCGTGTGTGTGTGACTGTGTGTGTGTGCGTCACAACCCGCTGTCTACCGGGACACAGGAATGTGTGTGTGTGTGTGTGTGTGTCGGTGTGTGTGTGTGTCACAACCCGCTGTCTACCGGGACACAGGAATGTGTGTGTGTGTATGTGTGTGTCTATGTGTGTGTGTGTGTGTGTGTGTGTGTGTCTGTGTGTGTGTGTGTGACTGTGTATGTGTGTGTGTGTGGTTGTGTGTGTGTGTTTTCTACCACCAGGGGTCAGCAAACCCAAGAGAGCAGCAAACCCAGGAGAGAGAGAGAGAGAGAGAGAGAGAGAGAGAGAGAGAGAGAGAGAGAGAGAGAGAGAGAAAGATTTAGTGAGATGTGTGTGTGTGTGTGTGTGTGTGTGTTTGTGTGTGTGTGTGTGTGTATGTGTGTGTGTGTCTGTGTGTGTGCGCGTCTGTGTACAGACGTGTGTGTCTGTGTATGTGTGTTTATATGTGTGACTGTGTGTGTGTGCGTGTGTGTGTGTACGTGTGTGTGACTGTGTGTGTGTGTGCGTGTGTGTGTGTGTGTATTGTATGTGTGACTGTGTGTGTGTGTGTGTGTGTGTGTAGGACAGCTAGCCTCTCTGTAGCAACAACCTCACAAGCCAATAAGAAAACGAACAATAGTGTTTGACACAGAGAATGCCAGCTGTGATAGTGTGTTTTGAATAACAGCAGAGCGGTACCGGTTTTTGTTTTTGAAAATTGAGAGTCTTATCTACAGAGGACAGAAGGCACAGTTATGTGTGTATGTGGAGAGTGTCGTAAAGAAATCAGGGAAAAGGGTCGGGGAGAGGTTTGAAGAGATGGAGAAAAATTTGACCAGAGGTCGAAAACATGCAATTAAAATTGATTAGTGGCGTACTTATAGCCTGTTAAAAGAGGAATCGCCCCAGTGTAAACACCTCATCAGTCGTGTTCTTTTTAGCCGTCCATCCAAAAAACCAGTTCACACAACCAGCTCACTTTTTCCTCCCGCAGAAACTCTGACGGATATTTATATAACAAGCCCAACGCTTACCTTTTTTGTCGACAACCGGCAGAATGTTTACGGGAGATTCCAGGAACTGGCCGTATGAAAAGGCCCGGTGGAGCGATCTACAGGTCAAGGGTCACCAAATGTTGTGGCTGATGGTTGTTTAACACAGCAGGAGACGATATTTCCAATTGTAACAAGTAGGTAATTTATTTAAGAAAAGAAGTTCTTAACAGCAAAAGCTATGGATCGAGCAGAGGATCACCACAGCTTGAACAAAAAACACTCTAACTCTCAATCCCTCTGCTTGTCCCCTAAATCCCCTCTCAGTCCTGCCCCCCCATGACAGATATGATGACGTATCATATCATGTCAGATCTGACATGACGTACATTAAGATGATACGTAGATTTAACATCGGAGAGAGATAAGAACATTAAGAACATGAAGAGAGATAAACAAGATATGATGTACACACACGATATGATGTAAAACATTAAGAACATTGAAGAGAGAGTGAGATGTGTGTGTGTGTGTGTGTGTGTGTGTGTGTGTATGTGTGTGTGTGTCTGTGTGTGTGTGCGTCTGCGTACAGACGTATGTGTATTGTATGTGTGTATTGTGTCACAGGGAATGTGTGTGTGTGTGTGTGTGTCTGTGCGACTGTGTGTGTCTGTGTGTGTGTGTGTGTGTCTGTGTGACTGTGTGTGTCTGTGTGTCTGTGTGTGTGCTGTGTCTGTGTGTGTGTGCTGTGTATGTGTGTGTCCGTGTGTCTGTATGTGTGTGCTGTGTCTGTGTGTGTGTGCTGTGTATGTGTGTGTCCGTGTGTCTGTGTGTGTGTGCTGTGCCTGTGTGTGTGTGCTGTGTATGTATGAAAGAGAGAAAAGAACAAGATATGAAAGCGATACGATGTACGAGATTACAAGCACACAACGTGCCGTACTGAAATGTCCATCTGTCCAAGTTGTTTTAAGAACGTCAGCCAGACCGTCTTTCAGCACTGCTAGTTGACCTATATTAAACTAGTCCACCCCATACACATTTTCCACAACAGTATCCTGTTAAAGAATACAGCATAAGCCACATTTTGAAACGTTACTGACGTTAGCCTACATAAAATGTATAACAGTATATGCAACAGGTGGATATCACTAAACACCAAAATCAAGAAACATTCATTATAGCTAACTGGTAACGCTACTAGCTAAATTAGCTTCAGCTAGCAGGCATGCATAACGGTTAATATAATATTCTCTACCATGTAAAAACCAACACAGCACTACCAGGGCTCCAGACTAACTTTTTTCACCACCGTCCCAGAACCGTCCCAATTGGAGTATTGCACTGTGCACTGTGCAATACTCCAATTCAGCCATTGGCAATTCAGCCGTTGGGTGGGGGGCGCTGTTGAGCGGCCTGTGACCGGACCTGAAAGCGCCCCTGGCTCTGCGGCTCTGCAGCTGCATGCTATTCGCAAATTCAGCATGAGCCAGCTCCCGCTGCAGCCATCGTTATCAGAACAGTAGAACACTACACACATATCATAATGTGAAAAAAATAAAATCCTCTCCATCCCCGTTTGCGTCCCAAAAAAGATTTTTGTTCGTCCCAAATCAATATTTGATCGTCCCCGGGACGACGGGACATCGTTAGTCTCGAGCCCTGAGCACTTCTCCGCTGGCGTTTGCAATCGAAAGCATACATACAACATACAACATACAACATAATCGACATTATTGCCATGCAGTACTCACCAGTCTTAACGATGCAGAGAGACATGAGGTAGCTGCCAGGAAGCTGCCGCACAGGTGCATTCTGGGAGGCGGGGCACAAATGCGGTGCAGTCTGGGTGATGAGACAATGACGACAAACAGCATACGTTGAACAGCATACGTTGATTCAACATTTATTAGATCTTGGCATTTCAATCATTAAAATTCAAGCACAAAACAATATTGATTCAATGACATGTTTTCAACATTTGTCAATTGGTTCATCAGTTTGATAGGTTTTTAGTTCATTGATGGGTATATCAGTTCATAATGTCTGGTAATATCTTATATCTAAAGGCCCCAATGTATAATATTCCTGATGGGGCCTGGAGCAGTGGCTCTGTGTCTGTGCTCTCCTCCTCCCTGAATATGACCTGATGACCCCGTTCTGCATCCATCCTGAGGCTCCCTCCTCACAGACACACACCCACACACACAGGACCCCTCTTCCCACACACACCCACACATGCACACACGAACAGATCTCTTGCTGGCTGCTTGCGTCTGACGACTGGCCGGCGCACAAGCACGCACACACATGCAAAATCTCTCTCTCTGGCACATCAGAACACTCACAGATAATTGATAGGTTTTTCAGTTATGCAAAACCTAAAACAAAGACACAGTCATTCTCCCAAGAACGTTGGAGCATATAGCTTTAACTCCCTCCCTTTCAGTACACACACACACACACACACACACACACACACACACACACACACACACACACACACACACACACACTCTAGCACACACCAGCACCCTCACACCAACACACACGCACGCACACACAACAATTATATGATGTGCCGTGGAGAGGGGCGATTAGGAGAACGGTGGTAGGGAGGCAGGGGACTGCTTTTCCATATTGAAGGCAGCCCCTCCTTCTACTCCGCTTCCCATCTAAGATCCTTTGTCCTCAAACTATGACACGACAGCTATCAATCATTAAGCCAGGAGGAGGGGTGGAAACGACAAAATGTATAAATGATGTGACGAAGTATTGACGAGACCACCACTTGGCACTGGCTCGCTCTGTGTACGGAGGTGCGTGGTCCGGATTGTGATCTACTTGTGCTGTGACGGTTCAGTAAAACTCTGCAGACTGCCATCTGACTCTGTCTCATCTCTCTGTTCACCTCGCCGACATTCAACTAAAAGAACTTAGGTTATAGTGATAGAATTTCCTTTCAAGTTAATGGTTGATCCACCATCAATCGTCGACCTTAACCAAAAATCAAGCATTTTGACCATAACTCAACATTGAATTAACATATTTGCTATCTAGACTGCCTCTCTCAGCGCTGCAAGCCAACAGCGCTGGAGATCAGGGGCAATGTCCTTAGTGGATAGCTCGCAAAGACGGAGCAGATAGCGCGTGCACATCCTGCACAGTTAAGGGTACAATTCCCTCCGGAGCCTTTATGCTACCATACGCTCAGGTGGTGGTAATTTAATAACAACACGGTACAGTACCAGTCAAGGTGGATAGCATCTGTTCAGTCTAGTTCACCTTGTTCTCTAAATCAAAAGATGCAGAATTTGCAGTCATTAACACTTACTGGAAAGTTTTTGGTAAATGTTAAGTGGTGCATTTATATAGCGCTTTTATCCAAAGCGCTTTACAATTTTTGTTCCTCACATTCACCCATTCACTCACACATTCACACTGATGGTGGAGGCAACCATGCAAGGTGCCGACCTGCTCATCGGGAGCAATTAGGGGTTAAGTGACTTGCTCAAGGACACTTCAACACGTTGCCCACGAGGAGCAGGAATCGAACCGAGAACCGTCCGATTACCAGACGACTGCTCTACCTCCTGAGCCACTGTCGCCCCAGTGGCTCAGAAGGTAGGATGTTGGTGAAGATAATACAATTATTACGAGGAGCCTAAGTTTGACAGGCTCAATGTCCGGATAGAAAATTTGTAGATGTGAAAATGTATCCACTTTTACCGAGGTGCACATCAATGCCATGGCATTAGCAGATTTTGCCTAGTTTGCCTGTCGACCTTCGTCATGTAAATGAGACAGTATAGGCTGGTGCCCTGCGGGTCCGGCAGAAAATCATGAGATAATAATTAAACTAAAATTGTACTCAGAGAGATGCTACACCGCACTACAGCACACATTGACCTGTGAACCTGGCCTCCCATCATGAATATTTAGGGGAATACAAAGTAGTGAGAGACTCATAATGTGTCGACCGGATAGACCTCGACACGATTGGAAATCGTGTTGTCCTTCATATATACACCAAAGCCACTGAGAGAATAATCTACTTATGGTAGATTTGAGAGGTTTATACCCTATGGCAATTTGCATAGGGTTGATATGGTTGATATGCTCGATATGGGGATACTGGTTATGTATTTTAAAGGGTGGGAGGGGGGTGGGCATAGGGGATTATATGTTTTTTTGTTTTATATGTTTGTTTTTATGCTCAAGTTCGGATCTCAACAGGACCTTAACAGTTGGATATATATCTATTATGAAATGCTACTCCAGACGAATTACACTCAGACATACTGCAACCTGTATAGACTATGGCTAATTTAAATATCTTGATTTGGAATACTGGGGGTCTTAATGGTCAACATAAACGCACAAGCATTTTAACATGGATGAAAAGACAACAGGTTGATGTGGCTCTTTTAAGTGAAACGCATCTTTTATTGGCTGACAATGTAAAGCTGGCGGATAAAGTATATCAAAACATAAGCTCCTGCTCCTTTGGCACCAAATCCTGTGGTGTAGCTATAGTAGTGAAATGGAAGTTGAATATTAAATTGTTGGACGTGTGGTCTGATACAGATGGTCGAATAACTATTAACAGGAAAGTTGCTTTGGTAGCGGCTTATGCCCCTAATGTCTATGACGCAAACTTCTATGCTTCACTCACTAGAGCGATGCTAGATCTCCCTGAATATTCATTTATAATTAGTGCAGATTTGAATGTCATCTGGGATCCCTTGATCGATAAATCTAGTCTCACCACAACCCATGACCAGAGACAATCCTCTACGGCACTACAGGCCTGGTCCAAGGACACAGGAGTAAATGATTTGTGGCGATCGCTCAATCCAACAGGACATTTTCTAGAATAGATTATGTTTTTGCATCCCCTAGACCAGGGGTTCTCAACCTTTCTGCTGCCAATGCACCCCTGTGTCCAAAAAAATATTCCAGGGCACCCCTACATACGATAAAGACTTTTGCGGTCCTGTCTTTTTTGCTACAATGATGACAAACGTGCTTGCTTTCAAAATAACGTTTATTTAACCCATTGAAACCGGGAAACAAACAGAAAATCATGTATTTTATTTTTAAATACAGAAAAATATCAAAGTGCTCTGTTGCAGCTGCACTGTTTTCCATAAAAATAACATAGTGTGACCATTTATCAAACAGAAAATCATGTATTTATTTTTTTAAATACAGAAAAATATCAATAAAGTGCTATCTGTTGCAGCTGCACTGTTTTCTATACAAATAACATTGTGACCATTTATCAAACAGAAAATCATGTATTTGTAATGGCCATGTTTTGTCTGTAAATGTCTGATTAACTTGGAGGGTGCCAAAGACTTGTTGGACAGCACTTGAGAACAAATAACACACTGTGGTTGTGGTGAGCTTTTGCTCCCAGGGAATACAACAAAGCCATAATTAAGGTATCCATCTTCATATTTCCGACATTTTGCCAGTTTTGGTTTAGCCGAACATTTTAGCTTTTTGTTATTAACAGCTTCTGTGTCATCATCTTCTGTGTCCAAGACTGGGTCAATCTCAGCAGTCGAATTGGTAATAGAAGGTACTGAATTGGTATTGGTAACTGTAACCTGTTTCGATGGACGAGTCAGAAACGTGTCCATTTTTGTGTGAAAATTCAGCTTTGCGTTTCACGTTGGAAATATTATTCTAGTGAGGTGACGCTTGTTTATGACATCACATCCTGCCATTCTTTGTTGACGGCCAGGGACACAATGTTGACTTATAAAACAGCTATATATAAATGTAATCTGCAGAGTGCCTTTTACTGTTTATCTGTTAAATACAGTTTTCATTCATTCATTCATTCACATTTTGTATCATAATAATAACAGCAGCGGATACACTCACTTTGTCTGCACTTGGCGAGTAGCCCATCACCGTAGCCCAAGCGGGTAATTAGCACGCTTGTGATCCGGTCTTGAACTTTCCATAACGTGTCTCGATAAATCCATTTGATTAGATCCAGCACTGAATGCATTTAGTAATTATTATCACGACAGCCGCCCGCTTTGCAATTCATTGATAACGGATCAGAGCCGGCTCTGTAACGGAGATAGGACCCGCGATGTGACGTCACACGAATGCGACTTCTCTGGAAATACGTTGGAAAATCTGTTGGTAAAAGCAATGACGCCTGACGCGGATGTTAAGTTGTCTCTATAATAACTTTACGAAACGTGTGAAGACATTTTGATCGATTTCTTTTTTAGTTCATGTTATTAGATTAGGCAATTATTGGATACACATGAAGCACTAGATAGACTATTTGTTTAGTTAATAGTTGTCATTCTATATTCTTAAAGAAACATTCCCATCAGGCATCTCGCGGAACCCCAGGCAGCTCTCCGCGGAACCCCTGTGTGCCGCGGAACCCCTGTTGAGAACCGCTGCCCTAGACTATTTGGTAGCTTTGACGTTGAATTGAGGCCCATTGCACTGTCAGACCACAATTATTTACTCCTAAAAGCCTCATTCAGTAGAATGACATCCCAAGCCCCAAGATGACGCTTTAACTCGACATTGTTGAAAAACAATGAATTCATCCTGCAATTTAAAGTTAAACTCATTGAATTCCTGCAGTTTAATGCGGGTTCGGTACAAGACCCCAGAACTTTATGGATATCTGTAAAGGGTTTTATCAGGAATAACACTACTATCTTTGCCTCCAACCTCCGCAAGAAACGTCTATCCAAATTGGTAGAACTGGAAGTGCTTCACTCTTCGTTGTTCTCCTCTTTACAACGCAACTACTCGTGTCGACTGGAGTCTCAAATTAAAGTGTTGAAAAAGGAGATTAACTCCATTTTAAAACAACAATCTGAATTTCAAATACACAGAACAAGACAACATTATTACTTTCATGGCTCTAAACCTAGTCACCTTGTTATGGTTTGACACCGACCCCAAACGCTAACGACACAGAGAGAGTAGTTTCAGAGTTAGCCAAAAACTAGGGCTTGTTTATTTTACAGAATAGCAGCAGAACTTGGTTGAAAACAGAAACAGACTGGGATACACGCATTTGAGGAATGTTGCTGCTCTGCAGCTTCTCCCGGGGAGGTTACGTCTGAGGAATCTGTCAGTGACGTCAGAGCCGCTCTGCAGAATCCTCCCGGCAGTACTCCGAGGTGGTAGCGGAACAGGGAGAGAGAGAGAGCGGGTTAGCTCAGAGTACAGTTGGGAACAGACAGGTGACAGGTGAAGTGACTTGTCCCAAACAGATAATCCAAGTGACAGAATCTTCGGTGTAAATACACACTGTGAGCAATGTCCCAACAACAATCCAAGTGATAGAATCTTCGGTGTGAATACACACAGTGAGCGATGTCCCAATAATAATCCAAGTGATAATATCTTCGGTGTGAATACACACAGTGAGCAAAGTTCAAACAATAATGAATCCCAATGAACAATCCAAAAAACAGGCAAAGGGTGAGAGACAGACTGAACAAAAAGCAGGATCTCTTCAGTGTTTACACACAAGAAAAATGATAGAGTCAAAAGACTGTCTTGCAAAAACTCACCAAAGCGCTGTGCGTAAAGCGAGCAGATCAAGCGAGCAGATCAAACAGGGCGAGCGCTTCGTAACGGGGAACGGGTTGTCCAAACGGAATACTCCTTGAGAGTCCTGGGAGGCAAAGCACAGGGAACAGCAGGCAACGGAAGGAACGGCAAATGCAGAGAATATATCAAAACGATCCAACAACACTTGATGGGGAATCAGGGTATATATAAGCAGAAGGAATGCTTAATGACAAGCTGTGACAGCTGCGGGATGAGATTGACAAGCGTGTGGTTGGGGAAGCACCAATCAAACGGCGTCTACAGGAAGAAGCGTGTGAAGAGGAAAATGCAATTAATTAACTGAAAATTTAAAGGAACAGAGCGAGTAGGTGAGCAGCGGACAAAAACCTCACAGTACCCCCCCCTCCACGGGAGCCACCCGGCGACCAGGCCGACCCGGCTCGTCTGGATGGGCACGATGGAAGTCCGTGATTAGGCCGGGATCCACGATGAGCTGTCGGGAGACCCAGCTCCGTTCCTCCGGGCCGTAACCCTCCCAGTCCACCAGGTACTGGAACCCCCGACCCCGCCGCCGAACGCCCATCAACCGGCGGACCTGCCACTGGGGGTGACCATCCACCATCTCGGGAGGTGGAGGATCAGGAGCTGGACGCATCAGGGGACTGAGGGAGACAGGCTTAACCCGGGAGACATGGAAAACGGGGTGAATGTGCATGGACGCAGGAAGTTTCAGACGCAGAGCCGCCGGACTGAGTACCTTCAGAACCTCGAAAGGTCCGACGAACCGGGGGTTAAGTTTCTTGGCCGAGGACCGAAGCGGGAGGTCCTTCGCGGAAAGCCACACCCTCTGCCCAGGGTGGTACGTCGGCGCAGGAACCCGGCGCCGGTCGGCCCCACGACCGGCGCGCTCAGATGTCCGGAGCAGCGCGGTCCTGGTGACCTCCCAGACCCGTCGGCAGCGGTCGAGGTGGACCTGCACGGAGGGAACTGCCACCTCCGTCTCCTGTGCGGGGAAAAGAGGAGGTTGGTAGCCCAGGGAAACCTCAAAAGGTGAGAGGCCGGTGGCGGAACTGACCATGGAGTTGATGGAGTACTCGACCCAGGGAAGGAAACGGCTCCAGGAAGCTGGTCTCTCGGCTGCCACACACCGAAGAGCAGACTCCACGCTCTGGTTCATCCTCTCCGTTTGTCCGTTAGTCTGGGGATGATAACCAGAGGAAAGACTGACCGTCGCCTCCAATCCCTTGCAAAAAGCCTGCCATACCTGGGAGGTGAACTGGGGCCCCCGGTCAGAGACGATGTCCTGGGGAAAACCATGAAGGCGGAACACGTGGTGAGTCAGGAGGTCCGCCGTCTCGGCCGCCGAGGGAAGCTTGGAAAGGGCCACGAGGTGAACCCCCTTGCTGAATCGATCCACCACGGTCAGAAGGCAAGTGTTCCCCTGGGAGGAGGGAAGACCTGTGACGAAGTCTAGCGCCACATGTGACCAAGGACGGCTCGGAACGGGAAGTGGCTGTAACAGCCCGGAGGGTGCCTGGTGCGAGGCCTTGCTGCGGGCACAGACCGCGCAGGCCAATACGAACTCCTTGACGTTGTTCCGCATGGTGGGCCACCAGAATCGACGAGCCAGGAAGGAGAACGTGCGATGAACGCCCGGGTGGCAGGCGAACCGGCTGGTATGGCCCCACTGCAGCACCCGGGACCGGACAGAGTCGGGGATGAAGAGACGATGAATCGGTACGTTGCCTGGAGCACGATGGAAGCGTAGGGCACGCCTAACCACCCCCTCGATGCCCAAGGTGATGGCTCCTACCACCCTGGCCTCCGGGAGGATGGGAGTCGGGTCCTCAGAGGGTGGAGCCCCCTTGGAGTGTAACCGGGACAGGGAGTCGGCCTTCGTGTTGCGGGAACCAGGACGAAAAGTCAGCGAGAAGTCGAACCGACTGAGGAAGCTGGCCCATCTCGCCTGCCGACCGTTGAGGCGCTTGGAAGCGCGGATGTACGTCAGGTTCTTGTGGTCCGTC
Source organism: Notolepis coatsorum (assembly GCF_963971535.1). Taxonomy (NCBI): domain Eukaryota; kingdom Metazoa; phylum Chordata; class Actinopteri; order Aulopiformes; family Paralepididae; genus Notolepis; species Notolepis coatsorum. The sequence goes on along the minus strand of NC_140173.1, from coordinate 3,581,835 downwards.
CAGATGGTAAATGGCTCCTCGGCCCCCTCAAGCCAATGACGCCACGCCTCCAAAGCAGCCACGACCGCCAGCAGCTCCCGATTGCCGATGTCGTAGTTCCTCTCGGCAGGGAGGAACCGACGCGAGTAGAAGGCGCACGGATGTACCTTCTGGTCCGTTGCCGAACGCTGGGATAAGACAGTCCCCAGTCCAGTATCCGAGGCGTCCACCTCAACGATGAACTGTCTCTTGGGGTCAGGGTGGAGCAAGATCGGGGCGGAAGTGAACCTCTTCTTGAGGGAGCGGAACGCAGCACACGCCGCTGGGGACCAGTCGAACGGCAGGGCGGGAGAGGTCAGTCTGGTAAGTGGCTCCGCCACTTGACTGTAGTTCCGGATGAACCTTCGGTAGAAGTTGGCGAACCCGAGGAAACTCTGTAACTCCTTCCGAGAGGTGGGTTCAGGCCATTCCTCCACTGCTTGGATCTTGCGAGGATCCGCTCGGGTCAAGCCTTTCTCCACGATGAAGCCCAGGTAGTCGACGGAGTCGGAGTGGAAACGGCACTTCTCCGCCTTGACGAAGAGCCGATTGTGGAGGAGGCGCTCCAGCACACGGCGGACATGCTGGATGTGCTCCTCGAGGGTCTTGGAGAAGATGAGGATGTCGTCCAGGTACACCACCACAAACTCCTCCAGCATGTCACGAAGGACGTCGTTCATGAGCGCCTGGAATACCGCCGGGGCGTTGGTGAGGCCGAACGGCATCACCAGGTACTCGTAGTGGCCCCTGGGGGTCTTGAAGGCGGTCTTCCATTCATCGCCCTCACGGATACGGACAAGATGGTAGGCACTCCGGAGGTCCAGCTTGGTAAAGACGGTAGCCTGGGTGAGAGGCTCGAAGGTGGAGTTCATGAGAGGAAGAGGGTACTTGTTCTTGATGGTGATCTCGTTGAGCTGGCGATAGTCGATGCAGGGTCGAAGGTCCCCGTCCTTCTTCCCAACAAAGAAGAAACCGGCCGCCACCGGGGAGGAGGAAGGCCGAATGAGTCCTGCTTCCAAGGACTCAGAGATGTATTGATCCATCGCCTTCTTCTCCGGAACGGTCAGACTGTAGAGGCGGCTGCCGGGAAGGGGAGCCCCTTGGTGGAGGTCGATGGCACAGTCGTAAGGACGGTGGGGTGGAAGGGCCTGAGCCCTGGACTTACTGAAAACCTCCATGAGGTCGTGGTACTCGGGGGGTATGGTCGATGAGTCTGGAGGCGGCTCACCAACGGACCTCCGGGGCGGGGGACAGGACGCCGCCTGTAGACACTGGGCGTGACAGGAGGAGCTCCAGCCCTTGATGGTACCGGAGGACCAGGCGATGTGGGGCTCGTGCAGCGCGAGCCAGGGCCGACCCAGGACCACCGGGACAAGAGGGGATCGGGTGATAAGGAACTGGATTCTCTCAACGTGGTTTCCAGCGATGGTCAGCATGACAGGGCAGGTGCGTTGAGAGATGTCGGCCAGGCGGTGTTGGTCCAATGCGAAGATCTCCAAAGGCCTCACTAGGTCCTCAAGTGGAATGTTGGCCCGGGTAGCAAACTCGAAGTCGAGGAAACTCTCGTCTGCCCCCGAGTCGATGAGTGCCTCCACCGTGGCCCGTTGGTCCGCCCAGGCCAGGGTGACGCTCATCAGATGGCCAGGTGGTGCACGGCTCTGGGAATGAGAAAAACGGCTCACCAGGATTTCCCGGGGTCTCGGCGAGCCTGATCTTTTGGCCGGGTGGGGCAGTTGGCGATTCGGTGTCCCTCCCGACCGCAGTAGAGGCAGAGACCGGACCTGAACCTCGCCTCACGTTCAGCCTGGCTCAGATGAGAGCGTCCCAGCTGCATGGGTTCCTCCTCGCGAACCGAACGGGAGGGTAAGCTACCACCAGTCGTGTTGAGGGCAGGGCGACCAGCAGTAACGTCAAGAGTACGGGGGGTCCGGAGTCCCTCAGGAGGTACCTGTCGGGTTCTCTCACGCCTTCTCTCCTGGAGGCGTCCGTCGATGCGAATGGCGAGGCTGAACAGGTCCTCGAGGGAGTCAGGCTCCTCCCGGGTCGCGAGCTGGTCCCTGACTGCGTCACTGAGCCCCCTCATGAAGGTCAGACGAAGTGCTGGGTCGTTCCAACCGCTCTCCACCGCCGCCAGTCAAAACTCCAGCACGTAGTCTGTTACCCCGCCGCTGCCCTGCCGGAAGGTACCCAACCGGGCTCCAGGGTCCAGACCACGGGCTGGATGGTGGAACACCCTGCGGAGCTCAGCCACGAAGTCTGGATAGGAGAAACAAAAGTCTGCATCCATTGCCCAGGAGGAAGTGACCCACTGGGCTGCCCGGCCTGAGAGCAAGTTAGTCATATAGGCCACTTGGGCTCCTCTTGAAGTGAAATGACTGGGTTGATGACGAAAAACCAACTCACATTGCATGATGAATGTGGCACACTCCTCGGGGTTGCCGTCGAACAGCCGTGGGACAGAGAGACGAGGTTCCCGAGGTGCGGGATCGGGAAGCGCGGGGCCTGCTAGGGCTGCGGGGGATGCTCCTGCCAATGTTCCTGAAGGAAGTGGGGGTACAAGCAAAGCGTTAACGGTGTCGTTCAGCGTGTGAAGATGAAGGAGTATACTTGACTGTTGTCCTGCCAGAGCGGCCAGGGACCCTTGAATAGGCTGGACCTGCTCCCTGAGTTCCTGTACCGCAGCCGCAGCCCTCTCTAGTTGGTGACTGTGATCCTTGGTTAACTCGATCTGGCCAGCTAGTGCTGTTCTGACTCTCTCTGTCGGCTGGGGTCGTCATATTGGTGGTTGGATCGTAATGTTATGGTTTGACACCGACCCCAAACGCTAACGACACAGAGAGAGTAGTTTCAGAGTTAGCCAAAAACTAGGGCTTGTTTATTTTACAGAATAGCAGCAGAACTTGGTTGAAAACAGAAACAGACTGGGATACAAGCATTTGAGGAATGTTGCTGCTCTGCAGCTTTTCCCGGGGAGGTTACGTCTGAGAAATCTGTCAGTGACGTCAGAGCCGCTCTGCAGAATCCTCCCGGCAGTACTCCGAGGTGGTAGCGGAACAGGGAGAGAGAGAGAGCGGGTTAACTCAGAGTACAGTTGGGAACAGACAGGTGACAGGTGAAGTGACTTGTCCCAAACAGATAATCCAAGTGACAGAATCTTCGGTGTAAATACACACTGTGAGCAATGTCCCAACAACAATCCAAGTGATAGAATCTTCGGTGTGAATACACACAGTGAGCGATGTCCCAATAATAATCCAAGTGATAATATCTTCGGTGTGAATACACACAGTGAGCAAAGTTCAAACAATAATGAATCCCAATGAACAATCCAAAAAACAGGCAAAGGGTGAGAGACAGACTGAACAAAAAGCAGGATCTCTTCAGTGTTTACACACACGAAAAATGATAGAGTCAAAAGACTGTCTTGCAAAAACTCAACAAAGCGCTGTGCGTAAAGCGAGCAGATCAAGCGAGCAGATCAAACAGGGCGAGCGCTTCGTAACGGGGAACAGGTTGTCCAAACGGAATACTCCTTGAGAGTCCTGGGAGGCAAAGCACAGGGAACAGCAGGCAACGGAAGGAACGGCAAATGCAGAGAATATATCAAAACGATCCAACAACACTTGATGGGGAATCAGGGTATATATAAGCAAAAGGAATGCTTAATGACAAGCTGTGACAGCTGCGGGATGAGATTGACAAGCGTGTGGTTGGGGAAGCACCAATCAAACGGCGTCTACAGGAAGAAGCGTGTGAAGAGGAGAATGCAATTAATTAACTGAAAACTTAAAGGAACAGAGCGAGTAGGTGAGCAGCGGACAAAAACCTCACACACCTACTAGCTATGAAGATATGATCCAGTGAACAATTTGCTGATATCCCTGCCATCAAGGACCAACAGGGAATGGTTATCACAGACCCCAAAAAAATCAACAAGACTTTTCGTACGTTTTACTCTGACCTGTACGAGTCAGAAGTGATCTTCGATCAAATTAACTTACCTCAACTCTCAGAGGAAGAAGCTAAACGGTTAGATGCACCTATTACACTAGAGCAACTTAGGGAGGCTATTTCTGACTTGCAAAGTGGTAAGGCCCCTGGCTGGGACGGCATTCCACCCGAACTGTTACTCTCATGCTGGGATGTAATTGGACCCCTATTACTTGATATGATTTTACACTCAATCAAAGAGGGGAACTTCTCCAGGGATGTCAATATGGCACTCATATCTGTCCTACTTAAGAAAGATAAAGACCCCACCAAATGCGGCAGTTATAGAACCTTAAGCCTTCTTGGAACCGATCTCAAGCTGTACGCTAAGGTACTAGCCATCCGACTTCAAAAGCATATGACATCTTTAGTTCACCCTGATCAGACAGGCTTCATAAGAGGCCGACTGATCATGGATAATATTAGATGGTTACTGCATGTGATAGATGCCAGCAAGGATGCCGCGCCTCCTACAGCTGTATTATCCTTAGACGCGATGAAAGCCTTTGACAGGTTGGAATGGTCTTATTTATGGGCAGTACTTAGAAGGATGGGGTTAGGTGATGGGTTCATTCATATGATCAAAGTACTATATACAGATCCATCGGCCATGATTTTAACAGGTAAATTCTGCTCTCCACACTTCCCTGTGTCACGCTCGTCCAGACAGGGTTGTCCTCTTAGTCCCGGACTAGCTAGCTAACTCTCTCTAGCGTTAGCTAACCTAGAGAGAGAGCGCATGCAGCATTGTTATGCCAAGATGAAGAGGACGGTCATTCGGCAGATGAACTTCGTCAACTCCACGCGGTTGTCTCCATCCTCTTGGACGTTTGGTGAGTTTTTAATGCACTCTATTCTATTCCCGCCGTGGATATATCTCTGTCTCTCTCTCGGGAGCCAAACGGGCCGGCTAGCTGTTGTAGTAGCTAACGGTGTGTGGCCTGGTGTCAGCACCTGGTGCGAGGGAGGTGAGCTTGGTGTTTCATTATGAGAATATCTCCATGCTCAAGTCGGCTATAGTCCGCGAGGGACTTGTTGCCGGCACCGCTATGGTAAACACCACTCTGTAGTGGGACGTGTATTGCCTTCTTTTTCCCTTCCCTCTTCGGATGAGAAGAGGAAAACACAGCGGCTGTCTGAAGTGTTGGCCTGTATTGCTTTTCTCACGTTGTACAGTTTTTCAGTGGTAGCCGCATAGCCTGCTTCTGCGTTAGCTAGTGGTTAGCGATAGCCGGGTTGAGCTAACTGTTAGCCAGTTAGCTGTTTAGCTACGACGTTAGCTGCTCGTTTTCGGCTGGGAACGTTAGCTTGATGCTATCAGTTAGCCTAGAGTTAGCTGTTAGCTTGTGCTACGACCATTGACATTAGCCGTGAGAATAGCAGGCCTGGCACTCTGACTACGACATCATCTTTGACAGAAGATGTAGTCGAGCCTGCACCATGACAAGGCTCCGGCCATAGCTTCTTTTTGTCCCGCCAGCGAGAGGCCTTTCGTCAACGTGGAGACCTGTGTTGCGGCCTTTCGCCCTGCGTTCCTTGGTGCAGGTAAGATGTCCATTGGACATTACCCCACTCTTCCTTCCTTCCCCTCCCGAATGTTTTGTTAATAACGATGTTTTTTTCCAGGCAAAACATATGTTACTTCACAACATTTGGAGATACGACATGTGCTGTGTGTGAATTGTCTTGGTCGTTTGTGTAGCTTGGGTAGTGTTGGCCAAAGCTGTGTGTGGCCTGGTGTCAGTACCTGGCTACTCTATTTTCAGTTAGCCTATTTAGCTGATGTCGGCCATTGGCTCCTTGCTACTTTGTTTTCTCTGGTATAGACCCTCTTCTCTTTGGATTTAAGTGTTGATCTTTGTCCTTTTGGATCTATGTATATTCATGTTGCCTTTGTGAAGTTATCTTTTCCTTCTGTTTTGTTCTTCCATTAAAAGTTGAATATCCTTTAGGGGCTCATCTTTGCTTATCTCTCTCATACATGCTCTCTCTCTAACACACACACACACAGACATGCTCTTTCTCTCTAACACACAAACACACATGCTCTCTCTCTCTCTCTCTCTCTCTCTCTCTCTAACACACAGACATGCTCTATATCTCTCTCTAACACACAACATGACATGCTCTCTCTCTATATATTTCTCTCTCTTTCTAACACACATATACATGCTCTCTGTGACGGGGTCCTCTCCCGAACTCCTTTGATTCTCTCATAAACAGGCGTAGTCGAAATATCTCGTTGGTGGGTGTTTATTTCCCGCCTCCCAAAAGTGCAGAGGTGATATAGTTTTACAAAAAATGTGAAAAGTGAAAGTAACGTAAACCAAAATACCCTATACTTACTATATCTAACAAAAGTGGAAAAAGAGAAAACAAATAAACAAAACAAAATATACTTAATACTACACAAAGTCTAAATACACAATATACACTACTACTTCTACTACAAGCAATACCAACACGTTGTACTAGGGATCCTGGTTACCTTCACTGTAACTCAGTCCATTCAAGACTGACGTCCCTGGGCCAAAGCAGCTCTCTTGTATCCAATAGCCCCTCCCACTAGGCTTTAAACAGGATGTACATATTATTATTCTTTTTAACACATTAAACCAATTCCTACACACAAAATATATATCCTCCACTATATCACATAACTTCCAACTGTTTTAAATTACAGATAACCAAGTAAACAGTACAATACAATCATATCGCTCACGTGACGATTACCTTGCGTCAACCCCTCCCATTTAACCTGGCGGATATGTGTGCTTCTGCTTGGCCAACACGTCAACCTAGGAGTGCAGAGCGAAGCAAATGCATCATGACTGTGAGTAAATAAATGTGATGTGATGAATGAATGTCTTGCTGTATGAACGTCATTCTGCTATAACAACGGAAACGGAATGAAATGATTGTGCGCATTCGGACATCCTACGAAATTTTTAAATATCGCACAGGGCCTCGCATTTCTCCCAGGCGGCCCTGACTGTATGAAGCACATTCTCAGGGGCTCATACTGAACCAAGCATTTCACTGTAATGTACATGTACAGTACCTTATTATACGTGACAAATAAAAAACAAACAAAAACAAAAACAAACTTGACCGGCCATAGAGCAGTGATCCATGGCTGACTGTCAACTTATCCACTGTGTTTGTGAAACGTTACCATGGTGACAGACAGGCAGGACAACAGAGAGAGAGAGAGAGAGAGAGAGAGAGAGAGAGAGAGAGAGAGAGAGAGAGAGAGAGAGAGAGAGAGAGAGAGAGAGAGAGAGAGAGAGAGAGAGAGAGAGAGAGAGAGACACACACACACACACACACATGAATGATTACAATACCCACTAACCCTTTGCTATCTGAACAAGTGCAGTCTTTTCTGAGGAGAGGCTTGCTGGATGGGACCAATCAAGGGACCTATCTAACTATAAAGGAAGGAATATCTGTATGTCTATGAGTCTGTGTCTGTATGTCTGTCCTCACTGTCCTTCATATATCTTCAGAACAATTAATCAAATCCACTTCACACTCGACACGTGTATCACAAGAGGGTGCTGTATCGAGTGTGAAGTAAATTGGATGAGTTGTTCTAGAGAAAACTGCAAGCAGCAATACCGCGAGCCAAGCAATCGTCCCGCTCCGAACGGCCACTGCACTAGTAGTGCTACTGGCAGAAGGGCGAGTTAGGGTACTAATGGTAGTATGTGTAATATTCATGCCTTGAATATGTCATTTACGACAGGCGCTCCAGGCGCACCTTCCTGTTATGTATACCTGCACAAGGGGTCCTGACAATCAGTTGGCTGCTAGCCGTGGATGGAGTCACACTCATGCTTAATGTTGCAATAAACAACTTAACCTAATCTCCTCGTCCTGAATGATTATTCTCTTTAAATCGAATACAACATGGTGTCAGAAGCGGGATGAACATGGATATCAACGGAGTCCCATCGCCACGGATGAATTGGGATTCTCTGGACTTACCGGGAGAATGGAAGAAGTTCAGACAGCACGCGGAGCTAATGTTTTCGGACCCACTTAAAAAGAAAGGAGAGGACGAGAAATGTAGCTACGTGCTACTGTGGAGCGGAGAAAAAGGAAGAGACATTTACAACACATGGACTCTCAGTGCAGATGAAGCAAAGGTATTGAAGAGCTACTATGACAATTTCGAAGCATACGTACTTCCAAGGAGGAATACGATTTTCGCTAGGTACAAATTCCATGAAAAAACCCAGAAACCTAGCGAGTCGTTTGAACAATTTGTCACTGCATTGAAACTACTCGTGAAGGACTGTGCATATGCGAACAATGATGAGATGGTTAGAGACCGTATAGTGTTTGGCATACACTCAGCAAAAGTAAGAGAGAAACTATTAAACGTTGGATCAGACTTGTCATTAGACAAAGCGATAGATATAGCTAGAGCCCACGAGCTAGCACAATCTCAGATAAAGAGCTTTACTGGCGCCACGAGCAGCGCGCATGAGCAGCTCGTGCACGAGGTGCACAGACATGAACAGAAGAATGCCGCACAGAGGTACCGCCCCAGAACAGAGTGGACAGAGAGAGCGAACAGAGCGAGCGACACAGACACACGAAGGAACTGTGGATACTGTGGGAGCAGAGCACACAAGGAAGGAGATAACTGTGCAGCTAGAGGGAAACAATGCACGAAATGCGGAAAATGGAACCACTTTGCTAAAGTTTGCAGGGCCGGTAGTTTCCAGAAAAAGTCAGAACACAAGATTAGCATGCGCTCTGAGTCAGGCGAAGAGTCAGACGAACTGTATGTAGACACCGTGACAGATGAGACAGAACAAGCTTTCGCAGACATACAAATAGGAAAACAGGGCACAGAGCTTAAATTTAAGCTAGACACAGGTGCACAAGTAAATGTAATTCCTTTGAGTGAGTATCACAGTTTGCAAGATAAACGCAAAATACAGCCTACTTCACGCAGACTGACAGGATATGGTGGAGAGAAACTAGTAGTAAAGGGCACATGCACGTTAAAGTGTAAATACAAAGAGCGTGACATGCTGTTAGACTTTTACATAGTAGACACTCAGGCACCCCCAGTTCTAGGTTTACAGGCATGCCTGAATATGGACCTCATTAAACTAGTGTTGTCAGTCACTGCATACACAGATAAGCAGACCATCATGGAAGAATACCACGATGTGTTTAAAGGGATCGGACTATTCCCAGGAGAGTGTCACATCCATATAGACCCAGACGCCACGCCAGTAGTCTGCCCACTGAGAAGGACACCGATCGCCCTGCGTAGCCGACTGAAAAAGGAGCTACAGAATATGGAAGACACACAGATCATCACTAAAGTCATTGAACCAACGGAGTGGGTCAGTGCACTGGTCATTGTTGAGAAACCACGCACAGGCAAGCTCAGTATGTTTGGACCCTAAGGAGCTAAACAAGGCTATGAAGCGCCCGCACTACCCTCTGCCGACACTAGAGGACATCACACCCAGACTAACACGCGCACGCTATTTCAGCGTACTGGATGCAAGGTCGGGATACTGGTCCATCAAGCTCTCTACAGAATCATCGAAGCTGACGACGTTCAACACACCGTTTGGACGATACAGATTCCTACGATTACCGTTTGGACTCGCCTCTGCTCAGGACGAATTCCAACGGAAAATCGACGAGACATACGAGGGACTGAACGGAGTAGCAGCTATAGTGGACGACATCCTTGTCTATGGCGCGACCAGAGAGGAGCACGACAAGAATCTACATGCACGGGAGAGAGGCGTTCGGCTCAACGCAGACAAGTGCACCATCGGAGCCACCGAAGTGAGCTACTTCGGGCACGTCCTTTCAGCTGACGGCATGAAGCCTGACCCAGGCAAGATAGCTGCCATCAAGGAGATGGAGGCGCCAAAGAGCCGTGCAGAACTGGAGACCGTGCTAGGTATGGTCAACTACCTGGCAAAATGTGCCCCGAGCCTCTCCGAGATCAACGCACCCATGAGACAGTTACTAAAGCAATCGAATGAGTTCCTGTGGGACGCGCAGCACGATGCTGCATTCCAGAAGATGAAAGACATACTCACCAGTGAACCGGGGCCAGTCCTCATTTACTTTGACCCGGAAAAGGAGCTCAGCTTGCAAGTGGACGCATCAAAGTATGGTCTGGGTGCTGTGCTGATGCAGGAAGGAAGGCCCATTAGCTATGCATCCAGATCACTCACAGACAGCGAGGTCAACTACACACAAATCGAAAAGGAGATGTACGCAGTCCTTTATGGATTCAAACGCTTCCACCAATATGCCTACGGTCGCCATGTTGTGGTGCAATCTGACCATAAGCCCCTGGAGTCGATCATGAAGAAGCCGATTGCCGCAGCTCCACCGAGGTTACAGAGGATGATACTACAACTACACAAGTACAACTTCACGATCGTGCACCGCCCTGGGAAAGACATCCCAGTTGCCGACACGCTGTCCAGGAAATCACTCACCTCTCAGGACGACGGACTCAGTGAAGGGATGGACCTTCAGGTACACATGGTGTACAACAGCCTACCTGTACATGACGACAGGCTACAGGAGATCAGAGAAACAACAGACAATGACACACAGCTCAAGCTGCTCAGCCAGGCTATCATGGAGGGATGGCCTGAGGAAAGAAAACAATGCCCCGAGAACATCACTGAATACTGGAACCACCGAGATGAACTATCCAAAACTAATGGAATCATTTTCAAAGGGGAGAAAATAGTCATCCCTACCAGCCTCAGAGGAGAGATGCTGATCAAGATCCATGCATGCCACATGGGCATGGAAAAATGCAAACTGAGAGCACGAGACATCATGTTCTGGCCTGGAATGGGTAAACATATAGAGCAAGTCGTGGAAAAGTGCTCAATATGTCAAGAGCGCCGCCCATCAAACACCAAGGAGCCCATGATGCCTCATCGTATCCCAGACCGTCCCTGGCAGGTGGTAGGGACAGATCTCTTCAACTGGAACAACCAGGACTACGTTGTGACCGTCGACTATTACAGCAGGTTCTTCGAACTAGACAGACTTCACAGCACCACATCGGCAGCTGTAGTCCACAAGCTAAAGGCAGCCTGTGCCAGGCATGGCGTCCCAGAGACTATTGTCTCAGACAATGGACCACAATACAAGTCTAAAGAGTTCGAGGCATTCGCCAAGTTGTGGGAGTTTACACACGTCACGTCAAGCCCACATTATCCGCAGAGCAACGGACTAGCGGAGAGAACCGTAAATACAGCAAAATCACTCATGGACAGGGCTAAAGCAGAGGGAAGAGACCCTTACCTAAGCCTCCTTGAGTATCGTAACACCCCAGTCGACAACTTCAAATCGCCGGCACAGCTGTTGATGAGCCGCAGGCTGCGCTCAACCCTCCCGAGCACCAACCAACAGCTGCGGCCAGGGGTAGTCAGCCCCAAAGATGGACATGACAAGCGAGTGCAGAGACAACAGCACCAGAAGAAATACTATGACAGGTCAGCTAGACCACTGCCCCCACTACACTGTGGTGAATCTGTCAGGGTCCAAGAGTATGGACGCTGGAGGCCAGCAGTAGTCATACAACCAGCCGACACTGCGCGGTCATACCACGTTCGCACCCAAGATGGACGCGAATACCGCCGCAACCGCAGGCACCTGAGGGACACAAAAGAGGAACACTTCCAGGACAGCGACGGTCTGCCAGGTCCAGAAAGTGTTGATCAACCACCGGACACCAACGCCCCTGAACTGTCAGAGGACTCAGAAGCGAACTCGGCTTCATACTACACCAGGTCCGGCCGAGCAGTGAAGCCTCGGGACGTACTGGACCTGTGAATGTACAGGGTGTAGGCATCCTGACTGGCAACATCACCTCCTGGTTTGGGAATAGCACTGCACAAGACCATAGCAGACTACAAAGAGTGACACGTTCAGCCGAACGCACAATTGGAGGGGGGCTTCCCACCCTCCAGAACATTTACAACAAGCGGTGCATGGGTAAGGCTAAGAGAATCATCAAGGACTCCAGCTACCCGAACAACTGCCTCTTTGAACTGCTGCGGTCAGGCAAGCGATACCGGAGTCTTAAGGCGAGCACAGAAAGACTCAGAAGAAGCTTCTATGCCCAGGCCATCAGGCTGCTCAACGAACAATAAAAACTATGCAACAACCATCAAATGCACACAGCACACACATCCACACGCACACACTCACTTTAAACAAACAACTCACTGCAGCACCCACTTTACACACTTTAGAACACCTAAACACACTTTACACTTTATATTTATTGGTAAAGGATTTGCACTACAACTCGTACACCTTACTGTAAATTGTACCTAAATTGTACCTCATCCCATTTCTGCTCTGCACTATATAGTATTGTATATTAGTACATTGCATAGTATATTGTATATTGTATGGTAACTCAGTTACTTCTATTCTGCATCGAACATTGTACATATGTCTATACTGAACAGTGATGCCACAGATTACTTGTAAAAGTAATCTGATTACTGATTACTGATTACTCCTTTAAAAAGTAATCTAAGTTACTTTACTGATTACTTGATTATCAGAGTAACTTAGTTACTTTGAAAGTAACTAGGTTACGAAGTCGTCGTCGTTCCCCCAACAGTTTTTTTAAACGCTTTATTGAAAGTGCATAAATTGTTTTTAACTTGTTTCTCTGCACATAACGTAAATTGTTAAACTAGTGCTTCAGCTTCTGTACCATCAAGTATGGTAAAGCAACAGTCTATGATGCTCACAGCATTAGAACAGCCAGCCAGTGGTTTTACAAAACCAGTGTATCACATCTAACAAATGCAGGCTGAACTATTCAATTATATCAACTGTAACTATTAAATTGTTTTTATAAATGTCTCTCTATAAACATACAATCAGTCTCTCTTTAACATGTAAATTAACTGTAAATCTGGCAAATAAGAGCTTTTGCTCTGCCACCATCAAATATACATTAATCAAAAGGGAAATAAACAATCTCTCTCTTTTGCTGTTTGGCTGGTGGACCTCCGAGTCCTCCTGTACCTAGTCGAAGCGTCGGCTAGTGTTGTGATTCCAGATGCTTTCAATGCAATTGGATGTGCTGTTTTTAGCGGTAAACAGTATTTAGTTTCCTCCGCATATGAATGTTTTTTTCACCCGGCTTAGCTGACACAAACGTGAAGTAGTGACTGAGGCTACGTTTAGACGAGCGTTTTGGGATGGAAGTCTGAACAGAAACCGCAAAAGTAGTCTTGCGGTTTCACTTTTAATTTTGCGTTTAGACAAGCGTTTTGGGGTGGAATTCTCCGTGCAGACGAGGCTGTAACGACGGAGCCCTGCTGTCACACGATTGGCGCATATGTCACATGACGTGCTGTGAAGACCCGCCCTACTCTGCCTCTGATTCGCAGACTGTGGATGGGGAATGTGATTGGACCAAAGCAGAGTCACTCACAGACAGAGGGTCCAGTCACGCCGCGGGACACATTCTTGTGTATTTAACCCTTTCACTGCCACACGACGTCACTCCCAAATAAGAAAAACAGCTCAAAATGTATTTTTGACTGTCGAAAACGAAATAAAATACTGCATTCCGCCTGCATTATGAATTTATGATGAGATAGTAACGAAATAGTAACGCACAGCCACTTGGACAAGTAACTGCAATCAGATTACTTGCTTTTAAAGATTAACGCGTTAGATTACTATTTTCGGGGGAAAGGTAATCAGATTACAATAACGCGTTACTAGGGTGGTTAGGTGGTCGAGCGGAGATTGCGTTCGTCACCAGCCCCGGAGCTGTGAGCTTGGTTCACCTGTTCGAATCCAGCTCACAGCTCCGGGGTTGTCACCAGCTTGGCTGGCCGTCTGCACTGATACAATTGGCTGTATCAGAGGGTGGGAGAAGCTGGCGGGGTGGGTCCGGGTCGTTGTAAACAGCGACTCCTACAGTTCGGTCGGGGCGCCTGCTAAGCGCGGATTGGACGTGAGGGGGATAGTGTGGTCCTCCCACACGCTACACCCTCTCAATGAGAATCCGCGCTGCCAGGTGAAAAGAAGCGGTGATTGGCTGGACGTGTGTCGGAGGAAGCACGTGGTAGCCTCCACTCTCCCAAATGATCTGACTGTGGGGGGTAAAGCGCAGCGACCAGGAAGGGACTGGGAATTGGCATACGACTAACATTGGGATGGGAGAAAATCGGAGGAAAAACGGAGGGGGAAAAAGACCAAAAAAAAAAAAAAAAAACAATAACGCGTTACTTAGTAACGCGTTACTGGCATCACTGATACTGAACACTGTGACCTCTATTTTTACTTCTTTTTTACATGCTATACTATTTTATTTCATACTTATCTTGTCTAGCACAGTCTCTGGAGCGTAACAGTAAGAAGCATTTTGTATAAAAGTATTCTGTACTTCTGTATGACAACTATTAAAGAAACTTGAAACTTGAACTTGAAACTTGATCGCTGCCCTATTATAACACCGTTATATACCCCATTAAAAAAAATAAATAAAAAAAGGGGGTGGTGAAATGTAACAGAATATTAATGTATACTGAAATGGATGACTTAATATGTGTGCTGAAATTTATGACTTACTTACCCTGTTTACTTGTCAATATGCTCCCATTTTGTTAGCAGGTTAATTCTATGAATAAGAGCTGCATATGGTAAGAGTTGTGAGACACACGATAATATAAGCTTTGAATACATACCTTATTGCCCTCTTGCATCATTTTGCAAAAGGGCCACAACACTGTGAACGGACGTGTTTTTGTGGACCTCCCAAACTTTCAAACTTTAGACTGTTTTCTTTCTACGTTACTGGTTTCTTTCTTTCTACCATTTTTTACCATTGATCTTAACTGATCACTGTGACTTTTATCGTTTATGCTGTTGGATTTATTGGTCTTATGTGACTTTTTACTGGACGTGACCTAAGCTATCGAAGCTTGTTGTTGCCATAGCTACAGCTACACGCTACAGTACTCACAGTGTTTAACTCTCCAGAGGAAATGGCTCCGACGTCAGATGTCGCAGAAATGCGAACGGAGCTGAAGTCCATTGATATGCTAGTAATAGATGTTCTCAAGCGTCAAACGGAGCTCATGTCCAGGCTGGCTAGCATGGAGCAAGCGGACGCGGGCTGCTCCAGTAGTCCTTCCTGGGCGAAAGTGGTGAGGGGCCGAACGAAGCTCTCCCTTCCTCTCTATGATCCCTTTGATTCACCTCAACTATCAAACCGATTCAACCCTCTGTGCAATGATCCCGGCCTCCTGGGCTCTCCCTCGCGTCCGTCTCCTGCTGCTAGTGCTGTAGCTTTGCTCAAAGACTATCCGATGCTAGCTACTAGCCAGGCTCCAAGCGAAGCTGCCAGGACGGCGGCCCTCTCCAGCTCACGGCTCGGCCATGGAAGTAGAGCTGCGCCCCGGAGCAGAAATCGCTCTGCTCTCGCATCGCCAAACTCCCCAGGCTCGGGTGATGGGTCCGACTCCCCGAGGATGAAACGTCCTCGCCTGCGGTGCTCTGCAGCTCATGCCAGTGTGGTCATTTCAACGGCGAGTATCATCGACCGCTGTAAATGAGCTGCTCCACACGGCGCTGCTGCCCGTCCAGCCGGCTACCTCCGCCGACACCTCCACTCAATCTGCTACACCTGGAAATGCAGACGCTACCCATGTGGCTTCTCACCATAGAAACCTGGCCATCTACGACGGGGGATGCATCCATGGACAGCCAGAGATCCTACTCATCGGAGATTCCATCACCAGGTTTTTGCAAATACCTCACGGCATTACATATTGTTTTTCCGGTTTAAAGGTTACTGACTTGCTAGAGTGTACTCCTGAAATCATCGACAGATATCCCTCCGCCCACACCGTCATCATTCATATCGGAGCAAATGATGTTATGGCTAGACAATCCGCTAAACTCCAATCTGACTTTGAATCACTCATACTCACTATTGAGAGTCTGGGCAAAATATGCATTGTGTCTGGCCCCATTCCATCCATAGGTCGTGGATCTGAACGATTTAGCCGTCTGTTCTGGTTGCACCAGTGGCTACAGACCTATTGTACTGCTACAGGACTTTGCTATATAAATAACTTTGATCTGCTCTGGTCCAGGAAAGACCATTACAGACCCGATGGCATCCATCCAAACATATCGGGGGTAAATGTGCTAAAGCATAACGTCATACAATGTGTAGCATCACTGGCCTGACAACCAAGCCTATCTGGCTCTGTAGACCATCTACAGAAGCAGCCTAAGCTACAAAGAAACATGTTGAGTGTCATTCCGGTTCTGACCACCAGAAGACTAATCAATTACTCATTATCACGTCCCATATGTAAATCGAACCTCATCAATATCAGTGTTCAACCACAGACTGTCTCACGCCCCACTACAGAACCCGTACAGCTAAAACTAGCAAAGTTCAACGTTAGAGCGCTGAAACAAAAATCATTTCTGATAAATGAACTCATAGTAAAACATGGTATACATTGTATGTTTTTAGTAGACATCACTGGTGTAGCAACACTGATTGAGACCTGCCCTTCCAATTTTAAATTCTATCAATCAAACAGACAGAGTGGGAAGGGATGAGGACATTGAGGACACATATGTGTGACATTGTATCGACCACCAAGGTACTCGCCACTCTTCATACAGGAATTTTCAGAACTCATATCGATCTGCATTACCAGGTATGATAGAATCATTCTTAATGGAGATCTAAACATTCATATCAACAAAAAGTATGACCCCAGGGGTTGCAAGTTTCTGAACCTACTGGACAGTTTTGGACTGATGCAACATGTTCACGAGGCCACCCACCAACATGGCAACACTCTGGACCTACTAATAACAACAGGGCTAAACATTGAGAATGTATCCGTAAAACAAATTCCAATTTCTGACCATTATTGTGTGTTCTATGGTACAAGCCTAATATTACATAGGACCAGAAGCGAATTCCTAGTTCACAGAAGGCTTCTGGACGCTAGAGCTGAAGCAAAATTCTCTAGTATGATGCAATCATATGACCAATGCAGTGAATCCTCCTTAAATCAGATCAAAACTTCCACAGCACCTTGTCAACAGTGTTAGATACTGTCGCCCCTCTGAAGGTTAAAAAGGTAAAAACTGATCGAATCTCTCCATGGTTAAATAAAACCAATGTTAAAGATAACAAGAGAAAATGTAGGATAGCCGAGCGAAAATGGAGGAAACTCAAACTCACAGCTCACTTTAATTTATACAAAGACGCCATGGGCGCATACAATAAGGCAATACAACTTGCGAGAAAGGAATATTTTTCCAAAATGATCTCAGAAAATATGGGTAACTCCAGGGTACTTTTTTCCACCATCGACCGGCTGATTAACATGCCACCCCCCCATATACTGCAGCAATCAGGCACAAAATGTGAAGAGTTCACAGTTTTCTTTAATGAAAAAATATCATTGATTAGAGCAAGCATTGCCTCTGATATAGATCTGGCTGTGAGTGGAAACCCACCTGAGATAACTATGGGGGAATTCACATGTATTACATTACCTGACCTCTGTAAGATTGTCTCTGAGTGTAATTCCGCCACCTCCTGCCTTGATCCTATACCAACAGCATTTCTCAAGCGGGTGTTCGATAGTGTCTCAAATCATGTCCTTGAAATCATAAATATGTCGCTTCAAACAGGCACTTTTCCAGATGCATTTAAAACGGCTGTAGTAAAACCACTACTAAAGAAAACAAATTTAGATGTAAACGAACTAAAAAGCTATAGGCCAATATCGAACCTTCCATTTATCAGCAAGATATTAGAAAAGATAGTCTCAATACAAATAAACTCCTTTCTTAAAGATAATAACATCATGGAGGAATTACAATCATGTTTCAGAACAAATCACAGCACTGAAACTGCCCTCACTAAAATAGTTAGCGACCTCAGGCTAAACTCCGATGCTGGCAAAGTCTCAATTCTTGTCCTATTGGACCTTAGTGCAGCATTCGACACAATTGACCATAATATCCTGATCAGTCGTCTTGAAAGACTGGTTGGCTTTTCCGATCATGTACTAAATTGGCTCATAACATACATTAAGGGGAGAACGTTCTATGTTAAGCTTGGAGACAATGTATCAGAGAAACATGACAGCAACTTTGGAGTTGCACAAGGAAGCTGCCTTGGTCCATTACTCTTCTCACTATATATGCTACCCCTCGGGGACATCATTCGAGACCACAATGTATGCTTCCATAGTTATGCTGATGATACACAACTATATATCTCCGCAGAACAAAATGACACTACAGCCATACAGTCCATTCCAAACTGTATTTTAGCAATAAACAAGTGGATGAACAATAACTTCCTAATATTAAACGAAAGCAAGACCGAAATCCTATTGATCGGCCCAAAAGCGAAAAGGGAAGTCTAGGTGTCATCTTGGACTCAGACCTGACCTTTAAGTCTCATATTAATAAAGCCATGAAAACATCATTCTTTCACCTAAGAAACATAGCGAAAGTAAGACCTCTCATAAATAAAAAGGATGCCGAGACACTGATTCATGCTTTTGTCTCAAGCCGGCTTGACTATTGTAATGCACTGTTCACTGGTCTTCCCAAAGCAACCATTGGGAAGCTTCAGCTTATCCAACACTCTGCAGCTCGATTACTAACTCATACAAAGAGAAGAGAACATATCACTCCAGTCCTAGCCACTCTGCACTGGCTTCCAATAAATCATAGAATTGATTTTAAGGTCCTTTTCCTGACATATAAAGCTCTTAATGAGCAAGGCCCAAAATACATAGCAAATTCCCTAGTTAGTTATCTGACCTCAAGAACGCTACGGTCATCCACTACAGGTTTACTAGACACACCCAGAAACCAAAAGAGGATATGAAGTATGGCATTTGCCAACTATGCCCCGAAACTATGGAACACACTACCAACACACATCAGAAACGCCAGCTCCATACACATTTTTAAAGGAAAATTAAAAACGTACCTATACAGTCTAGCTTACAAATAGTGTACCATGCCTTAGGGAAAGCGAGTATCTTATTGAAATGTTTTTATTATTGTTTTTATTTTTTATGTACTGATCTTTTACTGAAACGTTATTTTACTGTACTTTGCCTATTGCCGTACTTGTATTACTGTTGTCTTACTAATGTGATGCTTTTATTTTATTTTACTTTTATCTTTATTTTTTATTTATTTATTTCTATTTTTATTTTTTATTTTATTTTAAACATTGATCTTAACTGATCACTGTGACTTTATTACTTTTATCGTTAAATATGCCTATGTTTGTGTACAGCACTTTGAGCTACATAACATGTATGAAAGGTGCTTTATAAATACTTACTTACTTACTTACTTACTTACTTACTTACTTACTTACTTACTTACTTACTTACTTACTTACTTACTTACTTACTTACTTACTTACTTACTTACTTACTTACTTACTTACTTACTTACTTACTTACTTACTTATTCACAGCTGAAGTGTTCAAATATTCAAGCAGACTTTCCAGAATAAGAGTGCACACAATACGAACTGTAATACCTTTGATACAAGAATCTATTTTTTTATGTTTAACATATTAATGCTTACCTGTTTACATTGCCTGGTCCTGACACAGTATAACGCACATGGTTAATGTTTACAAAGAAATTCTTACAGAGTATTGCACATTTTTCTTTATTTCAATCTATGTTCATAGCTTATAAAGCTTTGTTTAAAAGAAGGAGGATATAATATTCATGACTTGAATATGTAATTTACGACAGGCGCACCAGGCGCACCTTCCTGTTATGTATACCTGCACAAGCTGTAAAACACAACCGTTCCATAGCCTGACGTCTTATGTAGTATAGGTCCAAATTCTATAAAAGTTCAGAAATGAGTCTTTGAGAAACATTTTAGTAAACCGACGCCAAAAGAAAAGAGATAAAATCCATTTCTGCCATCCACCTCCGTGCATTGTGAAGTCTGAGTCACAACTCATGTTCGCTCGTCAACTTTCACCTAGTTCCTATATTCGAACCCCCCCCACGTGGGGTATCGTTGGAAGTGGACACTCGTTGGCTACAACGCTGACCTATAATTTTCAGGAGTGATTGGCCAGTTCTGGAGCATATACAATCCGGCGTGGTCATCTGATGTGCGGCACGTAAGAGGCTCGCCTGACATATCTTCATGTAACTGGAGAACCGAGGCATGGATTTGGTCGAGTGAGGTGACGTTCGAACGGCGGCAAATAGATGTTTTGAACGGTAGATGCTCGCAAAGTGCCGTGACTTGCTCGCAGGGATGTATAGCTCGGATGTATACCCCCTCTCTCTCACACACTCACTTTCTCATGCTCGCTCGCACACACACACATACGCTCTCTCTCACGCTCGTGCACACACGCTCTCTCTCTCACACACCCGCTCTCTCATGCTCGCTTGCACACACACACGCTCTCTCTCACGCTTGTGCACACACGCTCTCTCTCACACACACGCTCTCTCATGCTCGCTCGCACACACACACGCTCTCTCTCTCTCACGCTCGCGCACACACACTCTCTCTCTCTCTTTCACGCTTGCGCACACACTCTCTCACTCGCTTGCTCGCACACACACACACACACACATACACACTCGCACACTCTCTCTCTTTCACACTCACTTCCAAAAATCCTGCGCTTCCTAGATTAGGTACTATTAGCCTAGTGACAATGCCCCCAAAATGTTGAGATACCCCTACCGGAGGTAGAACAAAACACAAGAATGTTTTTCCTCATCTCTAAGGTCTCCCATATATGAAATGGATTCTTGTATAAAAATATTTTACTGCAAAACTTGTTAAATTGATAGATATTGTTATACACCCCCAAAGGAAAAAAATAACCTAAATATAGCCTGGCCGTATGGGAGTTGAGACATATAAACTCATGTAGATTAATAATACAAGCTCCAAGAGCTTTCAAACTTGACATGCTAGTAGTCAGACAGTTGCTTAACATAATAGAAAAACCTGGATGTGAATATCTTTATGCATGTA
The DNA here is from genome assembly GCF_963971535.1 of Notolepis coatsorum. Taxonomy (NCBI): domain Eukaryota; kingdom Metazoa; phylum Chordata; class Actinopteri; order Aulopiformes; family Paralepididae; genus Notolepis; species Notolepis coatsorum. The sequence goes on along the minus strand of NC_140173.1, from coordinate 3,560,729 downwards.
GGAAATATCTACATTTGTACACATACTTAAAATAAGCGGAAATGTAAAAAATGTATATCTATGCAGAATGTTCTCATTTACTTTGTAGTAGCTCTGCCATGACTTGTTATAGAAACACAGATAATGGCTTTTTCGGAAAGGTGTGGTTGTGTTGAATCCAACAATACCACATGTGTAAATATAGCATGCATGGTCAGGGAGTTACATCAGTAAATGTATGAGTTGTCCTAAATGAAAGAAAATTAAACATTGACATAATGAAGTCTTCAGTCCAAAGCCCATTATCAGTGGTGAGAAGCGTGTTGACAAATTCAATGTTACTGCAAAGTAAAGGCACTTGAGGTAATGTTCTGGTCTATAATGTTAATATATTTATGATACATTTAATAAATTATACATTTAATATGATACATTTTATGATACTTCATATGGAAACAAAGATCCAATTGAATCAGGTTGAAATAGAAATAGAACACCTTTATTTCAATCTACTGCGTTCTGAGCCCCCTGCTGTATTCACTGTACACACATGACTGTGTGGCCAGGTTCAGCTCCAACTCCATAGTGAAGTTTGCGGACGACACATGGTGGTGGGGCTGATCTCTAACAATGACGAGAAGGCCTATCGGGAGGAGGTTGATGAACTGGCACGCTGGTGCCGGGATGCGTGTAGGTTTTTACCAACGCACTTTCAGTTCCGCGTTTGGGTTCCGCAATCTGATTGGCCACTGACATTTCTCTCAGCGCCTATCAAGTTCTGCCTCTAACAGCCTGCTAGCTAGCTAACGTCTAGTTCTATCACTGGTTAAGCTTGGCGACTCTTTCGAAATTGGTTACGGTTAGAGTTTGGAATCAGGGCTGGTGGTCTATCGCCCTGCTCTAAGACAAACTCTAACCTTAACCAACTTCAAAAGAGTCGCCAAGCTTAACCAGTGATAGAACTAGGCGTAACGCGATTGGCGCTGAGAGAAACGTCAGTGGCCAATCAGATCGCGGAAAACTGAAAGTGGGTTGGTAAAAGACTACACGCTGCCGGGATAACAGCCTACTCCTGAACATTGGTAAAACCAAAGAGCTGATTGTGGATTTTAGGAGAATACAGCAGGTGACACACACAGGTGATAAATGGGGCTATCGTGGACAGGGTGAGCAGTTTCAAGTACCTGGGAGTCCACATCACAGAGGACATGGCATGGTCAACACACATAGATTCTGTGGTGAAAAAGGCGAAACAGCGCCTCTGTCACCTGAGACAGTTAAGGAAGTTCAGGTGCAAATCCAGAGCCTGCAGAATAATGAAAGACCCCCACCACCCCAACAACAGCCTGTTCAAGCTGCTGTTGTCAGGCAAGCGCCTACGTACACACGCTACGAGCACAGAGAGACTCCGGCTCAGGTTCTTCCCCCACGCCATCAGAACACTGAACACTGAACTCTCCACTCACAAGTTCACATGAGCACACACACACACACACACACACACACACACACACACACACACACACACACACACACACACACACACACACACACACACACACACACACACACACACACACACACACACACACACACACACACACACACACACACACACACACACACACACACACACACACACACACACACACACACACATGCTGCAATCACTTTAAACTAAATGGAAAAGTCACATTAAAGGAATGAAGAATATAAAAGTCACTTTAAGGAAAGAACATATGTGGTTCTTGTATAGTATAGTTTAGATATAGTAAGTAAACCATAATGACATGATATATTGTATAGTAGTGTACATAGGAACCAGTGCCTTCTCAGGAATTTATAAATACACTTCTTGATTCTAGCAACACATCACCGTCACTCATCCACATTATCATCAGTGACAAAATGGATCATATTTGGGCAGTCAGGGAAAGAGCAAAAGCTAAACGCAGTGCAAGTCAAGCCCACTGAAAGACATTGGCATTTGCTGGCATCATTGCAGCTTCCATCTTTACAGTACAGGTGGGTGATGTCTCGAACTTCCTTAGGTGCCGGTGCTTTCTGGAACATAACAGGTGCAATGGTGCCATCTTCTCTGAGCCTCCACCCTCTACCAACTGGGTTCCAGAGAAGAGGCTTGGCCCGATGGCTGTGACGCCACACTGCTGTTTGGTTAAAGGCTCTCAACACATGTTGCTGGAAGGCATCTTCTGTTGGGGGTAGATTTGCAGCTGATGAATCTGGGGTAGATGCGTGTGTACCTCAGTTCATCCAGTTTGGTGCAAGGACATCCATTCTCCATTTTCTTTTGGCCATACAGGAGGAGGGCATACTTTTTTTGCCACAGGAAAAGCCTCCTCTAGGCTTTCAGTCAAAAATTTGCCATTTCTTTTAACTCACTCAGATGGGTCTTCAGTCTTGTGAATGCAGTGGTCTTCCCAATTCTGTACAAGCTGCTTGTGGTATCGCAACCTGTGAGGGCGTGGCATGCAGGTAAACACTCATAAAGTGCTGCTCCAAGCTTCTGATCGATGGATCTTTCCTTTGGGGTCCTACTAATCACCCCAAAGTACCAGAAAATACCCTAAAGTACCCCAAAATACCCCAAAGTATACCCCAAAATACCCCAAAGCATACCCCAAAGTATACCCCAAAATACCCCAAAGTACCCCAAAATACCCCAAAGTACCCTAAAATACCCCAAAGTACCCCAAAGTATACCCCAAAATACCAGAAAATACCCCAAAGTACCCCAAAATACCCCAAAGTACCCCAAAATACCCCAAAGTATACCCCAAAATACCCCAAAGTATACCCCAAAATACCCCAAAGTACCCCAAAATACCCCAAAATACCCCAAAGTACCCCAAAATACCCCAAAGTATACCCCAAAATACCCCAAAATACCCCAAAGTACCCTAAAATACCCCAAAGTACCACAAAGTATACCCCAAAATACCAGAAAATACCCCAAAGTACCCCAAAATACCCCAAAGTACACCAAAATACACCAAAGTATACCCCAAAATACCCCAAAGTATACCCCAAAATACCCCAAAGTACCCCAAAGTATACCCCAAAATACCCCAAAGTACCCTAAATACCCCAAAATACCCCACAGTACCCCAAAATACCACAAAGTATAGCCCAAAATACCCCAAAGTACCAGAAAATACCCCTAAATACCCCAAAATACCCCAAGATACCCCAAAATACCCCAAAGTACCCCAAAATACCCCAAAATACCCTAGAATACCCCAAAGTATACCCCAAAGTACCAGAAAATACCAGAAAATACCCCAAAATACCCCAAAGTACCCTAACATACCCCAAAGTACCCCAACGTATACCCCAAAATACCAGAAAATACCCCAAAGTACCCCAAAATACCCCAAAGTACCCCAAAATACCCCAAAGTATACCCCAAAATACCCCAAAGTACCCCAAAATACCCCAAAGTATACCCCAAAATACCTCAAAGTACCCCAAAGTACCCCAAAATACCCCAAAGTATACCCCAAAATACCCCAAAGTACCCTAAATACCCCAAAATACCCCAAAGTACCCCAAAATACCCCAAAGTATACCCCAAAATACCCCAAAGTACCAGAAAATACCCCAAAATACCCCAAAGTACCCTAAAATACCCCAAGATACCCCAAAATACCCCAAAGTACCCCAAAATACCCCAAAATACCCTAAAATACCCCAAAGTATACCCCAAAGTACCAGAAAATACCAGAAAATACCCCAAAATACCCCAACGTACCCTAACATACCCCAAAGTACCCCAAAGTATACCCCAAAATACCAGAAAATACCCCAAAGTACCCCAAAATACCCCAAAGTACCCCAAAATACCCCAAAGTATACCCCAAAATACCCCAAAATACCCCCAAAGTACCCCAAAATACCCCAAGATACCCCAAAATACCCCAAAGTACCAGAAAATACCCCAAAATACCCCAAAGTACCCTAAAATACCCCAAGATACCCCAAAATACCCCAAAGTACCCCAAAATACCCCAAAATACCCTAAAATACCCCAAAGTATACCCCAAAGTACCAGAAAATACCAGATATTACCCCAAAATACCCCAAAGTACCCTAACATACCCCAAAGTACCCCAAAGTATACCCCAAAATACCAGAAAATACCCCAAAGTACCCCAAAATACCCCAAAGTATACCCCAAAATACCCCAAAATACCCCAAAGTACCCCAAAGTACCCCAAAATACCCCAAAGTATACCCCAAAATACCCCAAAGTACCCTAAATATCCCAAAATACCCCAAATTACCCCAAAATACCCCGAAGTATACCCCAAAATACCCCAAAGTACCAGAAAATACCCCAAAATACCCCAAAGTACCCTAACATACCCCAAAGTACCCCAAAGTATACTCCAAAATACCAGAAAATACCCCAAAGTACCCGAAAATACCCCAAAGTACCCCAAAATACCCCAAAATACCCCAAAATACCCCAAAATACCCCAAAGTATACCCCAAAATACCCCCAAAGTACTAGAAAATACCCCAAAATACCCCAAAGTACCCTAAAATACCCCAAGATACCCCAAAATACCCCAAAGTACCCCAAAATACCCCAAAATACCCTAAAATACCCCAAAGTATACCCCAAAGTACCAGAAAATACCAGAAAATACCCCAAAATACCCCAAAGTACCCTAACATACCCCAAAGTACCCCAAAGTATACCCCAAAATACCAGAAAATACCCCAAAGTACCCCAAAATACCCCAAGATACCCCAAAATACCCTAGAATACCCCAAAGTATACCCCAAAGTACCAGAAAATACCAGAAAATACCCCAAAATACCCAAAAGTACCCTAAAATACCCCAAGATACCCCAAAATACCCCAAAGTACCCCAAAATACCCCAAAATACCCTAGAATACCCCAAAGTATACCCCAAAGTACCAGAAAATACCAGAAAATACCCCAAAATACCCCAAAGTACCCTAACATACCCCAAAGTACCCCAAAGTATACCCCAAAATACCCCCAAAGTACTAGAAAATACCCCAAAATACCCCAAAGTACCCTAAAATACCCCAAGATACCCCAAAATACCCCAAAGTACCCCAAAATACCCCAAAATACCCTAAAATACCCCAAAGTATACCCCAAAGTACCAGAAAATACCAGAAAATACCCCAAAATACCCCAAAGTACCCTAACATACCCCAAAGTACCCCAAAGTATACCCCAAAATACCAGAAAATACCCCAAAGTACCCCAAAATACCCCAAGATACCCCAAAATACCCTAGAATACCCCAAAGTATACCCCAAAGTACCAGAAAATACCAGAAAATACCCCAAAATACCCAAAAGTACCCTAAAATACCCCAAGATACCCCAAAATACCCCAAAGTACCCCAAAATACCCCAAAATACCCTAGAATACCCCAAAGTATACCCCAAAGTACCAGAAAATACCAGAAAATACCCCAAAATACCCCAAAGTACCCTAACATACCCCAAAGTACCCCAAAATACCCCAAAGTACCCCAAAATACCCCAAAGTATACCCCAAAATACCCCAAAATACCCCAAAGTACCCCAAAATACCCCAAAGTATACCCCAAAATACCCCAAAGTACCCCAAAATACCCCAAAGTATACCCCAAAATACCCCAAAGTACCCTAAATACCCCAAAATACCCCAAAGTACCCCAAAATACCCCAAAGTATACCCCAAAATACCCCAAAGTACCAGAAAATACCCCAAAATACCCCAAAGTACCATAAAATACCCCAAGATACCCCAAAATACCCCAAAGTACCCCAAAATACCCCAAAATACCCTAAAATACCCCAAAGTATACCCCAAAGTACCAGAAAATACCAGAAAATACCCCAAAGTACCCTAACATACCCCAAAGTACCCCAAAGTATACCCCAAAATACCAGAAAATACCCCAAAGTACCCCAAAATACCCCAAAGTACCCCAAAATACCCCAAAGTATACCCCAAAATACCCCCAAAGTACCAGAAAATACCCCAAAATACCCCAAAGTACCCTAGAATACCCCAAGATACCCCAAAATACCCCAAAATACCCCACAATACCCTAAAATACCCCAAAGTATACCCCAAAGTACCAGAAAATACCAGAAATTACCCCAAAATACCCCAAAGTATCCTAACATACCCCAAAGTACCCCAAAGTATACCCCAAAATACCAGAAAATACCCCAAAGTACCCCAAAATACCCCAAAGTACCCCAAAATACCCCGAAGTATACCCCAAAATACCCCAAAGTACCAGAAAATACCCCAAAATACCCCAAAGTACCCTAACATACCCCAAAGTACCCCAAAGTATACCCCAAAATACCAGAAAATACCCCAAAGTACCCGAAAATACCCCAAAGTACCCCAAAGTACCCGGAAATACCCGAAAATACCCGAAAATACCCCAAAGTACCAGAAAATACCCCAAAATACCCCAAAGTACCCTAACATACCCCAAAGTACCCCAAAGTATACCCCAAAATACCAGAAAATACCCCAAAGTACCCGAAAATACCCCAAAGTACCCGGAAATACACGAAAATACCCGAAAATACCCCAAGATACCCCAAAATACCCCAAAGTACCCCAAAATACCCCAAAATACCCCAAAATACCCCAAAGTATACCCCAAAATACCCCAAAGTACCCCAAAATACCCCAAAGTATACCCCAAAATACCTCAAAGTACCCCAAAGTACCCCAAAATACCCCAAAGTATACCCCAAAATACCCCAAAGTACCCTAAATACCCCAAAATACCCGAAAGTACCCCAAAATACCCCAAAGTATACCCCAAAATACCCCAAAGTACCAGAAAATACCCCAAAATACCCCAAAGTACCCTAAAATACCCCAAGATACCCCAAAATACCCCAAAGTACCCCAAAATACCCCAAAATACCCTAAAATACCCCAAAGTATACCCCAAAGTACCAGAAAATACCAGAAAATACCCCAAAATACCCCAACGTACCCTAACATACCCCAAAGTACCCCAAAGTATACCCCAAAATACCAGAAAATACCCCAAAGTACCCCAAAATACCCCAAAGTACCCCAAAATACCCCAAAGTATACCCCAAAATACCCCAAAATACCCCAAAGTACCCCAAAATACCCCAAGATACCCCAAAATACCCCAAAGTACCAGAAAATACCCCAAAATACCCCAAAGTACCCTAACATACCCCAAAGTACCCCAAAGTATACCCCAAAATACCAGAAAATACCCCAAAGTACCCGAAAATACCCCAAAGTACCCCAAAGTACCCGGAAATACCCGAAAATACCCGAAAATACCCCAAAGTACCAGAAAATACCCCAAAATACCCCAAAGTACCCTAACATACCCCAAAGTACCCCAAAGTATACCCCAAAATACCAGAAAATACCCCAAAGTACCCGAAAATACCCCAAAGTACCCGGAAATACCCGAAAATACCCGAAAATACCCCAAGATACCCCAAAATACCCCAAAGTACCCCAAAATACCCCAAAATACCCCAAAATACCCCAAAGTATACCCCAAAATACCCCAAAGTACCCCAAAATACCCCAAAGTATACCCCAAAATACCTCAAAGTACCCCAAAGTACCCCAAAATACCCCAAAGTATACCCCAAAATACCCCAAAGTACCCTAAATACCCCAAAATACCCGAAAGTACCCCAAAATACCCCAAAGTATACCCCAAAATACCCCAAAGTACCAGAAAATACCCCAAAATACCCCAAAGTACCCTAAAATACCCCAAGATACCCCAAAATACCCCAAAGTACCCCAAAATACCCCAAAATACCCTAAAATACCCCAAAGTATACCCCAAAGTACCAGAAAATACCAGAAAATACCCCAAAATACCCCAACGTACCCTAACATACCCCAAAGTACCCCAAAGTATACCCCAAAATACCAGAAAATACCCCAAAGTACCCCAAAATACCCCAAAGTACCCCAAAATACCCCAAAGTATACCCCAAAATACCCCAAAATACCCCAAAGTACCCCAAAATACCCCAAGATACCCCAAAATACCCCAAAGTACCAGAAAATACCCCAAAATACCCCAAAATACCATAAAATACCCCAAAGTATACCCCAAAGTACCAGAAAATACCAGAAATTACCCCAAAATACCCCAAAGTACCCTAACATACCCCAAAGTACCCCAAAGTATACCCCAAAATACCAGAAAATACCCCAAAGTACCCCAAAATACCCCAAAGTATACCCCAAAATACCCCAAAATACCCCAAAATACCCCAAAGTACCCCAAAGTACCCCAAAGTACCCCAAAATACCCCAAAGTATACCCCAAAATACCCCAAAGTACCCTAAATATCCCAAAATACCCCAAAGTACCCCAAAACACCCCGAAATAAACCCCAAAATACCCCAAAGTACCAGGAAATACCCCAAAATACCCCAAAGTACCCTAACATACCCCAAAGTACCCCAAAGTATACCCCAAAATACCAGAAAATACCCCAAAGTACCCGAAAATACCCCAAAGTACCCCAAAATACCCCAAAATACCCCAAAATACCCCAAAATACCCCAAAGTATACCCCAAAATACCCCCAAAGTACTAGAAAATACCCCAAAATACCCCAAAGTACCCTAAAATACCCCAAGATACCCCAAAATACCCCAAAGTACCCCAAAATACCCCAAAATACCCTAAAATACCCCAAAGTATACCCCAAAGTACCAGGAAATACCAGAAAATACCCCAAAATACCCCAAAGTACCCTAACATACCCCAAAGTACCCCAAAGTATACCCCAAAATACCAGAAAATACCCCAAAGTACCCCAAAATACCCCAAAGTATACCCCAAAGTACCAGAAAATACCAGAAAATACCCCAAAATACCCCAAAGTACCCTAACATACCCCAAAGTACACCAAAGTATACCCCAAAATACCAGAAAATACCCCAAAGTACCCCAAAATACCCCAAGGTACCCCAAAATACCCCAAGATACCCCAAAATACCCCAAAGTACCCCAAAGTACCCCAAAGTACCCCAAAATACCCCAAAGTATACCCCAAAATACCCCAAAGTACCCTAAATATCCCAAAATACCCCAAAGTACCCCAAAACACCCCGAAATATACCCCAAAATACCCCAAAGTACCAGAAAATACCCCAAAATACCCCAAAGTACCCTAACATACCCCAAGATACCCCAAAATACCCCAAAGTACCCCAAAATACCCCAAAATACCCTAAAATACCCCAAAGTATACCCCAAAGTACCAGAAAATACCAGAAAATACCCCAAAATACCCAAAAGTACCCTAAAATACCCCAAGATACCCCAAAATACCCCAAAGTACCCCAAAATACCCCAAAATACCCTAGAATACCCCAAAGTATACCCCAAAGTACCAGAAAATACCAGAAAATACCCCAAAATACCCCAAAGTACCCTAACATACCCCAAAGTACCCCAAAGTATACCCCAAAATACCAGAAAATACCCCAAAGTACCCCAAAATACCCCAAAGTACCCCAAAAGACCCCAAAGTATACCCCAAAATACCCCAAAATACCCCAAAGTATACCCCAAAATACCCCAAAGTACCCCAAAATACCCCAAAGTATACCCCAAAATACCCCAAAGTACCCTAAATACCCCAAAATACCCCAAAGTACCCCAAAATACCCCAAAGTATACCCCACAATACCCCAAAGTACCAGAAAATACCCCAAAATACCCCAAAGTACCATAAAATACCCCAAGATACCCCAAAATACCCCAAAGTACCCCAAAATACCCCAAAATACCCTAAAATACCCCAAAGTATACCCCAAAGTACCAGAAAATACCAGAAAATACCCCAAAGTACCCTAACATACCCCAAAGTACCCCAAAGTATACCCCAAAATACCAGAAAATACCCCAAAGTACCCCAAAATACCCCAAAGTACCCCAAAATACCCCAAAGTATACCCCAAAATACCCCCAAAGTACCAGAAAATACCCCAAAATACCCCAAAGTACCCTAAAATACCCCAAGATACCCCAAAATACCCCAAAATACCCCACAATACCCTAAAATACCCTAGTATACCCCAAAATACCCCAAAGTACCAGAAAATACCCCAAAATACCCCAAAGTACCCTAAAATACCCCAAGATACCCCAAAATACCCCAAAGTACCCCAAAATACCCCAAAATACCCTAAAATACCCCCAAAGTATACCCCAAAGTACCAGAAAATACCAGAAAATACCCCAAAATACCCCAACGTACCCTAACATACCCCAAAGTACCCCAAAGTATACCCCAAAATACCAGAAAATACCCCAAAGTACCCCAAAATACCCCAAAGTACCCCAAAATACCCCAAAGTATACCCCAAAATACCCCAAAATACCCCAAAGTACCCCAAAATACCCCAAGATACCCCAAAATACCCCAAAGTACCAGAAAATACCCCAAAATACCCCAAAGTACCCTAAAATACCCCAAGATACCCCAAAAATACCCCCAAAGTACCCCAAAATACCCCAAAATACCATAAAATACCCCAAAGTATACCCCAAAATACCAGAAAATACCAGAAATTACCCCAAAATACCCCAAAGTACCCTAACATACCCCAAAGTACCCCAAAGTATACCCCAAAATACCAGAAAATACCCCAAAGTACCCCAAAATACCCCAAAGTATACCCCAAAATACCCCAAAATACCCCAAAATACCCCAAAGTACCCTAAATATCCCAAAATACCCCAAAGTACCCCAAAACACCCCGAAATATACCCCAAAATACCCCAAAGTACCAGAAAATACCCCAAAATACCCCAAAGTACCCTAACATACCCCAAAGTACCCCAAAGTATACCCCAAAATACCAGAAAATACCCCAAAGTACCCGAAAATACCCCAAAGTACCCCAAAATACCCCAAAATACCCCAAAATACCCCAAAGTATACCCCAAAATACCCCCAAAGTACTAGAAAATACCCCAAAATACCCCAAAGTACCCTAAAATACCCCAAGATACCCCAAAATACCCCAAAGTACCCCAAAATACTCCAAAATACCCTAAAATACCCCAAAGTATACCCCAAAGTACCAGAAAATACCAGAAAATACCCCAAAATACCCCAAAGTACCCTAACATACCCCAAAGTACCCCAAAGTATACCCCAAAATACCAGAAAATACCCCAAAAGTAACCCAAAATACCCCAAAATACCCTAGAATACCCCAAAGTATACCCCAAAGTACCAGAAAATACCAGAAAATACCCCAAAATACCCAAAAGTACCCTAAAATACCCCAAGATACCCCAAAATACCCCAAAGTACCCCAAAATACCCCAAAATACCATAGAATACCCCAAAGTATACCCCAAAGTACCAGAAAATACCAGAAAATACCCCAAAATACCCCAAAGTACCCTAACATACCCCAAAGTACCCCAAAGTATACCCCAAAATACCAGAAAATACCCCAAAGTACCCCAAAATACCCCAAAGTACCCCAAAATACCCCAAAGTAAACCCCAAAATACCCCAAAATACCCCAAAGTACCCCAAAATACCCCAAAATACCCCAAAGTACCCCAAAGTATACCCCAAAATACCCCAAAGTACCCTAAATACCCCAAAATACCCCAAAGTACCCCAAAATACCCCAAAGTATACCCCAAAATACCCCAAAGTACCAGAAAATACCCCAAAATACCCCAAAGTACCATAAAATACCCCAAGATACCCCAAAATACCCCAAAGTACCCCATAATACCCCAAAATACCATAAAATACCCCAAAGTATACCCCAAAGTACCAGAAAATACCAGAAAATACCCCAAAGTACCCTAACATACCCCAAAGTACCCCAAAATACCAGAAAATACCCCAAAGTACCCCAAAATACCCCAAAGTACCCCAAAATACCCCAAAGTATACCCCAAAATACCCCAAAGTACAAGAAAATACCCCAAAATACCCCAAAGTACCCTAAAATACCCCAAGATACCCCAAAATACCCCAAAGTACCCCAAAATACCCCACAATACCCCAAAATACCCCAAAGTACCAGAAAATACCCCAAAATACCCCAAAGTACCCTAACATACCCCAAAGTACCCCAAAGTATACCCCAAAATACCAGAAAATACCCCAAAGTACCCGAAAATACCCCAAAGTACCCGGAAATACCCGAAAATACCCCAAGATACCCCAAAATACCCCAAAGTACCCCAAAATACCCCAAAATACCCTAGAATACCCCAAAGTATACCCCAAAGTACCAGAAAATACCAGAAAATACCCCAAAATACCCAAAAGTACCCTAAAATACCCCAAGATACCCCAAAGTACCCCAAAATACCCCAAAATACCCTAGAATACCCCAAAGTATACCCCAAAGTACCAGAAAATACCAGAAAATACCCCAAAATACCCCAAAGTACCCTAACATACCCCAAAGTACCCCAAAGTATACCCCAAAATACCAGAAAATACCCCAAAGTACCCCAAAGTACCCCAAAATACCCCAAAGTACAGCCCAAATTACCCCAAAGTACCCCAAAATACCCCAAAATACCCCAAAGTATACCCCAAAATACTTCAAAGTACCCCAAAGTACCCCAAAATACCCCAAAGTATACCCCAAAATACCCCAAAGTACCCTAAATACCCCAAAATACCCCAAAGTACCCCAAAATACCCCAAAGTATACCCCAAAATACCCCAAAGTACCATAAAATACCCCAAAATACCCCAAAGTACCCTAAAATACCCCAAGATACCCCAAAATACCCCAAAGTACCCCAAAATACCCCACAATACCCTAAAATACCCCAAAGTATACCCCAAAGTACCAGAAAATACCAGAAATTACCCCAAAATACCCCAAAGTATCCTAACATACCCCAAAGTACCCCAAAGTATACCCCAAAATACCAGAAAATACCCCAAAGTACCCCAAAATACCCCAAAGTACCCCAAAATACCCCAAAGTATACCCCAAAATACCCCAAAATACCCCAAAGTACCCCAAAATACCCCAAAGTATACCCCAAAATACCCCAAAGTACCAGAAAATACCCCAAAATACCCCAAAGTACCCCAAAATACCCCAAAGTACCCCAAAATACCCCAAAGTATACCCCAAAATACCCCAAAATACCCCAAAGTACCCCAAAATACCCCAAGATACCCCAAAATACCCCAAAGTACCAGAAAATACCCCAAAATACCCCAAAGTACCCTAAAATACCCCAAGATACCCCAAAAATACCCCAAAGTACCCCAAAATACCCCAAAATACCATAAAATACCCCAAAGTATACCCCAAAGTACCAGAAAAGAAAAGTACTTGTGTGTTTTGGCGCCGAGGAGAGTGGCAGCCTTTTCATAGCAGCTCCCACCCCCTCTACTTTTTATCGTGTTTACTACTTTCTTAATTATTCTTTTTGTGATTATACTTACATAATAGGTGTATAAGTGACTGTGCGTTGCTTTAGACCAAGTTAAGGCATTTGTAACAACTTCTGTGAAGTTAGCTGAGTTAGGAAAGTTCGGTCGAGCACAGCTCTGAACAATGGACAACACCGGCGGCGGGCTGGTTTACCCGCGGCAGCACAACAACAACAACAGCAACAACGGCGGGCTGGTTTACCCGAGGGAGGCTCTCCTCTGCTTTCGAAACAGAGTTGCAGAACCACCGAGGAATCTACCAGCCGAAATAAGGATTCGCAGACGGGGAAATCGAGCTGGCACGAGCGTGAAGGACAGGAGAGAGGACAGAAGGAGATTCAAGCCTTACCTGCCCGCTGTCGTCATGGGGAACGTGCGATCGCTGGTCAACAAGACCGACGAGCTCTCAGCCCTGATGATCAACCAGCGTGAGTACAAGGAGGCAAGCCTACTGTGCTTCACCGAATCCTGGCTGAACGAGAACATCCCGGACAGTGCAATAGAACAGGAGGGTTTCACAGTGGTGCGCGCTGACCGGAGTAAACAGAGCGGCAAGCGGAGAGGCGGAGGGCTTGTTGTCTTTGTGAACTCCAAATGGTGCCACCCGGGGCATATCACCATTAAGGAACGTATCTGTTCCCCCGACATTGAACTATTGGCACTGAGTCTGCGGCCATACTATTTACCGCGAGAAATAACACACGTCCTGGCTCTCACTGTTTACATCCCTCCCAGCGCGGCGGCGGCGCAGGCGAGTGACGTCATACACTCCACCGTCGCGGCGCTTCAGACAAAACACCCGGATGCATTTATTTTTATCAATGGGGACTTCAACCATGTCAGACTGAACAAGACCCTGACAAACTTCACCCAGTATGTCACCTGCAAAACCAGGGGAGACAAAACTCTGGACCTCCTGTATGCTAACGTGAAGGAGGCTTTCAGTGCGACTTCCCTGCCCCCCCTCGGCCAGTCAGACCACAACCTTGTGAGGCTTGTATCCACATACACGCCTCTCATTAAGAGACAGCCTACGATCACCATGTCTGTCCCACAGTGGTCTGACGACGTCGAGGAGGAGCTACAGGAGTGTTTCAGGTCGACGGACTGGGATATGTTTGAGAGGGCTTACGGTGATGACATTGATGGACTATCCCACTGCATCACAGACTACATCAGGTTCTGTGAGGAGAGCATCGTACCCACAAAGAGGGTACGCTGCTTCTCAAACAATAAACCCTGGATTAGCAAGGACATTAAACACCTGCTAAACAGGAAAAAGAGGGCCTTCATGGCAGGGGACACTGAGCAGGCCAGGGCTGTCCAAAGGGAGCTCAAAAAAGAGCTAAGGGCAGCCAAGGTCAGCTACAAGGACAGGCTGGAGGGCAGACTACAGGCCAACAACACCAGGGAGGTGTGGGCGGGGGTTAGGAAGATCACTGGTTTCAAACAGCAGGGCGCAGCTGTGGAGGGCCCTCCAGAGCGTGCAAACGAGTTCAACACGTTCTTCAACCGCTTTGACCAGAGTGGCCTCCCCACACCCCTCCCCCCACCCATCGACACCAGCACCAGATCACACCTACAAAGCAGCCCCCCCACCCCCCACCCCCCCACACCCATCAGCAACGGCACCCCACCCCCAACACCAGCAGACTGCCCACCACCCCCAACCCTGACGATCACAACCAGTCAGGTCAGTAGGCAGCTCTCCAAAATTAATGTGAACAAGGCCAGAGGACCGGACAACACCAATCCCAGGGTGCTCAAGGTATGTGCAGAGCAGCTGGCAGCACCGCTCCAGCATCTTTTCAACCTCTCCCTGAGGCTGGAGAGGGTGCCCCAGCTCTGGAAGACCTCCTGCATTGTCCCGGTGCCCAAGAAGGGACGTCCCAGCACCCCCAACGACTACAGGCCAGTCGCTCTGACGTCACACGTCATGAAGACGTTTGAGAGACTGGTCCTGCAACACCTCAAGCCCCTGGTGCGTGACTCCCTCGACCCCCTGCAGTTTGCATACCAGGCAAACATCGGGGTGGAGGATGCCATCATCTACATGCTCCACAGAGCGTACACGCACCTGGAAAAGCCGCGCAGCTCAGTGAGGATCATGTTCTTTGATTTTTCCAGCGCCTTCAACACCATCCAGCCGTCACTGCTAGCGGAGAAGCTCTCTGCGATGCAGCTGGAGCACGGCTTGGTGGCCTGGATCAAGGACTACCTCACTGAGAGGCCACAGTACGTCAGACTAAAGGACAGTCAGTCTGACGTACTGGTGAGCAACACCGGCGCCCCCCAGGGAACTGTGCTGTCACCCTTCCTCTTCACCCTCTACACCTCAGACTTCTGCCGCAACTCCAGCGGGTGCCACCTGCAGAAGTTCTCAGACGACTCCTCCATCGTAAGCTACATCACCGACGATGATGAGGAGGAGTACAGAGCCCTGGTGGAGAGCTTCGTGGGGTGGAGCGACAGCAACCACCTCCAACTCAACACCAGTAAGACCAAGGAGCTGGTGGTGGACTTCCGGAGGGGCAAGAAGAGGCCCCCCCCGGATTCCCATCTCCATCCGAGGGGTGGATGTGGAGATGGTGGACTCATACAAGTTCCTTGGGGTACACCTGAACAATAAACTGGACTGGTCGGACAACACAGAGGCCCTCTACAGGAAGGGACAGAGCAGGCTGTTCTTCCTGAGGAGACTCAGGTCCTTCAATGTGTGCAACAAACTGCTGCAGTCTTTTTACCAGTCTGTTGTGGCCAGCATCCTCTTCTATGCTGTGGCATGCTGGGGAGGCTACATCAACTCAAGGGACACCAACAAGCTCAACAAGCTGGTGAGGAAGGCTAGCTCTGTGGTGGGAGTCGAGCTACCTAGACTTGAGGTGATGGTAGAGAGGGGGATGATAAGGAAGCTGGATGCCATCATGGAGAACCCCTACCACCCCCTCTACGACGAGCTAGTCAAGATGAGAAGCTCGTTCAGCCACAGACTCATCCCCCCCCGACACTCAACTAACCGCCTCGGACAGTCCTTCATACCAGCGGCCATCAGGCTCCACAACAGTGGGCAGCGACTAGCAGCCTACAGGCCCCACAACAGGGGGCAGCGACAGCGACTGCTACCAGACATTGACCTGGGACTTATAGGAACCCAAGGGGGACAAAGTAGACTACCCTGGTACTTTGATTAATGTATACTCAGTAGATAGTAAATTATTATAACACTACCTCTTGCATACTGCACCTCATGTGACACTGTGAATAATGTGAATATTCCTCAGCTAGTCAGATAGTAAATTATATTGACCACATTGATCAAATTGTTTACACTGCCTGTGTTGTCTTTTACTACCTGTATACTGTGTTGTTTTACTACCTGTACCCCTCCCCCCCCTCCCCCCCATGCTGCTATGATGCCTGAATTTCCCCAAGGGATCAATAAAGGAATATCTTATCTTATCTTATCTTAAAATACAAGAAATTACCCCAAAATACCCCCAAAGTACCCTAACATACCCCAAAGTACCCCAAAGTATACCCCAAAATACCAGAAAATACCCCAAAGTACCCCAAAATACCCCAAAGTATACCCCAAAATACCCCAAAATACCCAAAATACCCCAAAGTACCCTAAATATCCCAAAATACCCCAAAGTACCCCAAAACACCCCGAAATATACCCCAAAATACCCCAAAGTACCAGAAAATACCCCAAAATACCCCAAAGTACCCTAACATACCCCAAAGTACCCCAAAGTATACCCCAAAATACCAGAAAATACCCCAAAGTACCCGAAAATACCCCAAAGTACCCCAAAATACCCCAAAATACCCCAAAATACCCCAAAGTATACCCCAAAATACCCCCAAAGTACTAGAAAATACCCCAAAATACCCCAAAGTACCCTAAAATACCCCAAGATACCCCAAAAATACCCCAAAGTACCCCAAAATACTCCAAAATACCCTAAAATACCCCAAAGTATACCCCAAAGTACCAGAAAATACCCCAAAGTTACCCCAAAATACCAGAAAATACCCCAAAGTACCCCAAAATACCCCAAAGTACCCCAAAATACCCCAGAGTATACCCCAAAATACCCCAAAGTACAAGAAAATACCCCAAAATATCCCAAAGTACCCTAAAATACCCCAAGATACCCCAAAATACCCCAAAGTACCCCAAAATACCCCACAATACCCCAAAATACCCCAAAGTACCAGAAAATACCCCAAAATACCCCCAAAGTACCCTAACATACCCCAAAGTACCCCAAAGTATACCCCAAAATACCAGAAAATACCCCAAAGTACCCGAAAATACCCCAAAGTACCCGGAAATACCCGAAAATACCCCAAGATACCCCAAAATACCCCAAAGTACCCCAAAATTCCCCAAAATACCCTAGAATACCCCAAAGTATACCCCAAAGTACCAGAAAATACCAGAAAATACCCCAAAATACCCAAAAGTACCCTAAAATACCCCAAGATACCCCAAAGTACCCCAAAATACCCAAAATACCCTAGAATACCCCAAAGTATACCCCAAAGTACCAGAAAATACCAGAAAATACCCCAAAGTACCCTAACATACCCCAAAGTACCCCAAAGTATACCCCAAAATACCAGAAAATACCCCAAAGTACCCCAAAATACCCCAAAGTACCCCATAATACCCCAAAGTATACCCCAAAAT